>NW_004444123.1:4939082-4962191 GCF_000243295.1 Trichechus manatus latirostris | reverse complement strand
ACCCCGCACCGCAGCCTCGTTCTTCCACTGCTTCATTTACTTTGCTTCTGAATCAGGCAGCTTATTTTCAGTTTGCAGTCTAGATGCCCCAAGACCACAATTCATTAATATTTGGATGAGGATTGGAATTCAACAGAGTAGTGGAGCAGCTGTTCCACTAGAATGGGAGTGCTCAAGAGGGTAAAAATAATGCTATTGTTGTTACTTGCCATTGGGTCAGCTCTGACTCATGGCAACCTTATGGACAGTAGAGCAGACCATTGTCCTGTCCTGCGCTATCTTCACGGCATACTTGAGTCCATTGTTGTGGCTATTGTGTCAGCCCATCTCATTGACGGTTTTCCTCATTTTCATTGGCCCTCTACTTTACCAAACATGATGTCTTTTTCTAGCAATTGGTCTTTCCTGTTGACGCACCCAAAGTAAGTGAATTGAAGTCTCACGATCCTGGCTTCTAAGGAGCATTCTGGTTGTATTTCTTCTAAGACTGATTTGTCCATGATTTAATCATAGTGACCATTTATTGAGCGTGGTTCAAACCCACCAGCTGCTCCACAGGAGAAAGATGTGGCATTCAGCTTCCATAAAGTTTACAGCCTCGGAAACCCTATGGGGCTGTTCTACTCTGTCCTGTATGAGTTGGAATTGACTCAACGGCAACAGGTTATTAAATGCCAGCACTCTGCCACGCACTTTCTCTATATCACCACACTCGAACTCACAGTCTCCTAAGACATAAGAACTAACCTCCTCATTCTGCAGGTCAGTAACTTACTCAAAGTTACATAACTCGTAAACGGCAAATGGAGCATTTAAGCCAATTCTCTGGTTCCAAAGTCCTTATTATTGCTCACTGTGTTCACCAGAATTTCATTTTCCCAGGGAGAAAAAATCAAGCTGAAAGGTCCCTACTTCTGGTATCAAAATCATTTGCTCAAAATCCAAGAGTTCAAGCAGAGATCTTGACATCAAAGTTAGGCTTTGAGAACAGCCTGTCCCTTCACCCTGCAGGGGATCAGCACGACTGGGAGGCCTTGGGGGCGACTTTCATTCCCAACCCTGCCAAGTCGGTTGCTGTTACACAACAAATCAGAATGCCCCAAAGCCTGCCCTGCGCCTCAGGGTTGCTTCAACCCCAGGCGTTAACGACCCAACACAGGACTGACAGTGGCTTAAGGCGATGCCCAAACATTAGAAAACTTACTTTGGGGAAGAAAGCTGCTTCTCAATCTGATCAAAGGATGAAGAAATTGCTTCCAGACACTCAGCCCCTCCCCCAGGGGCATCTACTTCTCCTGCCCTCCACTAAGTGCTGGCCCAATCCTACCTCAGGTCCTTTGCCCCTGCTGTTCACTCTGAGCACTCCTCCCCCTCTTTAGGTTTTTACTCATATATCACTTTCTTACTTGCTGAGGCCTTCTTGGCCACTCGATCTAAAACATTGAGAACGCTTCTGTCCACCTCTCCCTCTCACACAAATACATCCACACTTAATCAGCTCTTACTCCCCTTCCGTTCTTTATTTTTTTCACCTTAGAATTTATCACTCTGTAATCTAATATATGGAGTCCCTGGGTGATGCAAACATTTAAGGTGCTTGGCTGCTAACTGAAGGATTGGAGGTTCGAGTCTACCCAGAGACACCTCAGAAGAAAGAGCTGGGAATCTACTTCTGAAAAATCAGCTGTTGAAAACTTTATGGAGCACACATCTACTCTGACATACATGGGGTCGTCATGAGTCGGAGTCAACTCAAAGGCAACTGGTTAATCTAATATACTTTTTACTTCTTTATTTCTCTCCATTACTAGAACATAAGCTCCACAATGGCAGGGGTTTGTGTCTGTTTTGTTCACTACTGTGTCCCTAGCAATTAGAACAGTGCCTGATGCATAATAGGCACTCAGCAAATATCAGTTGAATGAATAAATCAGTCTGTGCTTCAGAGGAGCACAGAACCGTGAAGTCTTGGAAACCACTCCCCCCTCTCCCGCCCGCACACGCACACACCCAAGGTTGAGTGTGGCATTTAAGGAAAGATCAAGAGCTTTGGAGGCCTTGGTTTGAACGTAGCTAGGTGAGAAATCACCTCGCCCAGTGGGAAATGCTTAATCTCACTAAGATTTATTTTGTGGTTGGTCAAGGGAGAATAATAATATTTACCTCCCTGGATGGTAGTGAGGACCAGTAGTAATTTATTGAGCATTTATTTGATGCCAAGAACTGTACATGCATTGTTTCTTCAATCCTTACCACAATCTCATGAGGCACGCACTTCAGTTATTTCTGGAGAGACTAAAGGGGATTTCTCAGTGTGATAAAGTCAGGAAATACACAGGTCAAGACTCCTACCCTCGTCTGTCTGTCTCCACAGCCCATGCCTTTAACCACCATGCCAGATATAGAGAGATTTTATGTACATAAAGTGCTTGACCCTGGTGGAAAAATGGTGCTGCCCAAGTGTCCGTTTACTTGCCCTCCCACCCGGCCCTCAGCGAGTTGCTCCTGACTGATAATGTTGAGCAGGAAGCCTCCCCCTTTCCACCCACGATCCCATCACGCCCCCCACCTAAGGGCTCATTGGGACCCAGTACCCCAGGCCCGGGTACTTTGTCACTTTTGCATGGTGTATCATAAAGAAGTGATTTATAACTCTGTTAAGCCTGAAAAAGAAAAGCGGGTATTATCTACCTGGCTCTAAACATGGTAAAGTGTGACTCAAATTCTAAATTCTGAATGTACGGCAGTATTATCTTGATTCACATAAAAGAAACTCAGAGGAAAAAAAAAAAGAAGCGATTTATATGGAGATCATGTTTTCACTTTAGATCAATCTGTCATTATAATTGTCCTATAAGCTCCTTTAAATCTCATGTTTCAACTTTTTGCTGTTTAGCAACAGACTTTTAAATTATTTGAGTAAGAAGAAATGACTTATTAGTCTAATTGTGACAATTTTTGTCTTTGATCTTCATCAGTAAGGGCTTAAAGTTCTCTTCGCTTTCAGCAAGCAAGGTTGTGTCATCTGCATATCCAAAGTTGTTAATGAGTCTTCCTCCAACCCCAATGCTGTGTTCTTCTTCATATAGTTCAGCTTCTTGGATTATTTGCTCAGCATACAGATTGAATAAGTATGTTGAAAGGATACAACCCTGATGCACACCTTTCCTGATTTTAAACCATGCAGCATCCCCTTGTTCTGTTCAACCAACTGCCTCTTGGTCTATGTACAGGCTCCTGATGAGCACAATTAAGTGTTCTGGAATTCCCATTCTTCACAATGTTATCCATAATTTGTTATGATCCACACGGTCGAATGCCTTAGCATAGTCAATAAAACACAAGTAAACATCTTTCTGGTATTCTCTGCTTTCAACCAAGATCCATCTGACATCAGCAATGATATCCCTGGTTCCACGTCCTCTTCTGAATCCAGCTTGAACTTCTGGCAGTTCCTTGTCAATGTACTGCTGCAATCATTTTTTAATTATCTTCAGCAAAATTTTACTTGCATGTGATATTAATGATATTGTTCGATCATTTCTGCATTCTGTTGGATTACCTTTCTTTGGAATGGGTACAAATACGGATCTCTTCCAATTGGTTGGCCAGGTAGCTGTCTTCCAAATTTCTTGGTATAGACGAGTGAGCACCCCCAGTGCTGCATCCATTTGTTGAAACATCTCAATTGGTATTCCGTCAGTTCCTGGAGCCTTGTTTTTCACCAATGCCTTCAGTGCAGCTTGGACTTCTTCCTTCAGTACCATCAGTTCTTGATCATATGCTACCTTCTGAAATGGTTGAAAACCAACCAATTCTTTTTGGTACAGTGACTCTTTTGATGCTTTCTTCGTGGTTCAATATTTTGCCATAGAATCCTTCAATATTACAACTAGAGGCTTGAATTTTTTCTTCAGTGCTTTCAGCTTGAGATATGTCAAGAATCTTCTCTCCTTTTGGTTGTCTAACTCCAAGTCTTCACACGTTTCCTTATAATATTTTAGTTTGTCTTCTCAAACTGCCCTTTAAAATCTTCTGTTCAGCTCTTTTACTTCATTTCTTCCATTTGCTTTAGCTACTCTATATTCAAGAGCAATTTTCAGAGTCTTTTCTGACATCTATTTTGGCCTTTTCTTTCTTTCCTGTCTTTTTAATGAACTTTTGCTTTCTTCATATATGATGTCCTTGATGCCATCCCACAACTTATCTGGTCTTCAGTCATTAGTGCTCAATGGGTGAAATCTATTCTTGAGATGTTCTCTAAATTCAGATGGTCTCTAAATGGGACATATTCAAGGTGGTACTTTGGCTGTCATGGACTTGTTTTAATTTTCTTCAGCTTCCACTGGAACTTGCACATGAGGAATTGATGGTTTGTCCCGCAATCAGCCCCTGGTCTTGTTCTGACTGATGATATTGAGCTTTTCCATCGTCTCTTTTCACAGATGTAGTTGATTTGATTCCTGTGTGTTCCCTCTGGCAAGGTCCATGTGTACAGGCACCATTTATGTTGTGAAAAAAGGTATTTGCAATGAATAAGTCGCTGGTCTTGCAAAGTTCTATCATGCGATCTCCAGTGTTGTTTCCATCACCAATGCCATATTTTCCAACTACTGATCCTTCTTCATTTCCAGCATTTTACGCATTCCAATCACCAGTAATTATCAATGCATCTTGATTGCATATTTGATCAATTTCAGACTACAGAAGTTGGTAAAAATCTTCAATTTCTTCATATTTGTCCTTAGTGGTTGGTGGGTAAATTTGAATAATAGTTGTATTAACTGGCCTTCCTTGTGGGTGTATGGATATTATCCTATTACTAACATTCCTCTCACTGACAGCACTGTACTTCAGGATAGATCTTGAAATGTTCTTTTTGACGATGAATCGGATGCCGTTCGTCTTCAATTTGTCATTCCTGGCGTAGTAGATCTTATGATTGCCTGATTCAAAATGGCCAATACCAGTCCATTTCAGCTCACTAATGCCTAGGATATTGATCTTTATAAGACAGAGTTCCCCAGGCTGGGGAAAATTCTACTGCTTCAAGCAGCTTGCTTGGCATGCTTGTAGCTTTACTTTAAAATCCTGTTTCCTTTGCTTGACATGCCCTGTAGCTTTACATTAAAATCCCGGTTCCCCTCTCCTTAACTGTAGCCCAGAACTAGAGGAAATTGGTGGAAACCGGTTTAGGCGTCATTTTGGCTCATTTAGTACCTCATACACAGTAACTTCCCCGCCTCTGGGTGGAGTTTAACCGCCATTTTCTGAACACGCAATGCACGGAGTTATATGTAAACCCTATTGTGCCTGGGTAGTATGATTAAGGATGTTGCTGATGTAACTTGTATGAACTTCCTACTTCTAAACCCCTTAAAAGTAACCTTCCCCTGTGCCCTCACTGAGCAGTCCTGGTGGCAGCAGCCCCTCTGTTCCTTTCCTTGTGCAACGAGGTAAAGGTGCCTTTGCACTCTCCCACCTTGCTCTCTCGTTTATTGGCTGAGACGAATCTTGCTGAGCAGAACCTGGGGTTTCCACCTGGCAATGTTTACGTGTTCCATTTCATTTCTGACAACTTCGAATTTTCCTAGATTCATACTTTGTACATTCTGCATTCTGATTACTAATGGATGTTTGCAGCTATTTCTTCTCATTTTGAGTCATGCCACATCAGCAAATGACGGTCCTGAAGGCTTGACTCCGTCCATGTCATTAAGGTCGACTCTACTTTGAGGAGGCAGCTCTTCCCCCGTCATATTTTGAGTGCCTTCCAATCTGAGGGGCTCATCTTTCAGCACTATATAAGACAATGTTCTACTGCTATTCATAAAGTTTTCACTGGCCAGTTTTTTCAGAAGTAGATTGCCAGGTCCTTTTTCCTAGTCTTTCCTAGTCTGGAATGGGTGACCCTGCTGGTATTTGAAATATTGGTGGCATAACTTCCAGCATCAAAGCAACACTTAAGCTACCACAGTATGACAAACCAAGAGATGAGGTCCCCCTCCATAAGGATTATAGCCAAGAAAATCCTACAGGTAGCGGTTCTTCTCTGTCACTGGTGTTGCTATGAGTTGAAATTGATTCGATGGCACCTAACAACAGCAGTGTAAGGTTTAAGCTCAGTAAATATTTTAAGAAGGAAGAAAGGAAAAGAGGGAGAAAGAGGGGAAAGAAAGAAAAAGGGAGAGAGAGAGGGAGGTAGAAACTGGGGGGAGGAAAGAGAAGAACTTGCAAAGAGGGTGTCATGGATTGAATTGTGTCCCCCAAAAATATCTGTCAGCTTGGCTGGGTCATGATTCCCAGTGTTGTATGATTGTCTATCATTTTGTAATCTGATGTGATTTCCCTACGTGTTGTAAATCCTATCACTATGATGTAATAAGATGGATCAGCGGCCGTTATACTGATGAAATCTACAAGACTAGATAATGTCTTAAGCAAATCTCTTTTGAGATATAAAAGAAAGAAGCAAGCAGAGAGACATGGGGACCTCACACCACCAAGAAAGTAGCACTGGGAGCAGAGCATGTTCTTTGGACCTGAGGTTCCTGCACTGAGATGCTCCCAGACCAAAGGAAGACTGATGACAAGTACCTTCCAACAGAGAGAGAAAGCCTTCCCCGGGAGCCGGCACCCTGAATTTGGACTTCTAGCCTACTGGACTGTGAGAGAATAAACTTCTCTTTGTTAAAGCCATCTACTTATGGTACATCTGTTATAGCAGCACTAGATGACCAAGACGGAGGGGGTCAAGGCTCTAGGTTGGAGATGTCGTGGAATGACCCGAATAGGAGACAGGCTCCCATCATTGTTTGAAAAGGAAAAGAAATGGGAAAATTTTTGTGATGTTTCAATGGAGGAAATAAGAGTTTTTTGTGTATCACCACAGAGTCGGCTGTAGGAAAAGGCAGAGTAGGTAGCTGCCTATATGGTATGACTGGAGGAAGGCCCTGCCCTCCCCACACTATGCACCTCCGCCTGCTGTCATCACCTCTGACTCAGCAGTGAGTGCGAGTGGCCCTATTTCCTGGGTGTCCCCCTCCTGGTCTCTTCCAGGTTTACCCAGTTGTTCAGCACCTTGGTGAGATGAGACTGTGAGTGATGGATGGAGGGGAGTCTGTCAGGGTGGGTCCCCAGCAGGGGAGAGATGGACACCAGGGCAAGTAGACAGAGGAACCAGCTGAAGGGAGAGCAGAAGGGAAGGAGGGAGAGGTGAGGGAGGGAGGAAAGCGCCATGTGATTCAGGCTGTCTGGAAAAGATGAGCTTAAACACTGTATTTATAATAAGCCAGGCATTGTCGAAGCACTTTACGCACTGTGCTCTATTTCTCCATTTGACACTTCAGAGACACTCTCCACTCTTCTCCACCCTGTGAGTAATTCTGCTTAGGGAGTGTTGGGGTTCAGAAAGGCTTAATAAAGATCCTGAATTTACTTCTTGAAGAATGAGTAGGAATTTGCCAGGAAAGTGGGTGGCAGTGGTAGTGGCGGTACAGAGTTGTGGGGTGCTCCATACAGAGAAAACAGTATGTGTAATGAAATGGAGTCATAAAATCAGCACGGCCATTTGAGGGCGTGCGTGTGGTTCTGTATGGCAGGTGGGTAAGGTTCAAGAGGCATGAGCCGGGGGTTGGGGTTGAGGGGCAAAGGGGAAGGTGAGTACCAAGAACTAAGTTGTCAGCAGGGTCTTACATGACAATCCAAGGGCTTGGACTTGACCCTATATGCAATGAGGAACCACCAGAGGATTTTAAGCAGAAGCACACAATTATAACCCAGCACTGGCCCAAAATAGCTGCTCATTAAGTTTTTCCTGATTCACTGAAGAGTGAATCAAGTTGGTGTTTTAGAAAGGTCATTAGCAGGAGTTTGGAAGGTGGATTGTAGGAGGCAGGGAGACCCACTGAAAGACCGGCAATCAGATGAGAGATGATGAGGGTCTGGATTTAGATCATGGGGGATGGAGTGTGGAAGTATCTAGAGATAAATTGGATAGTTGGACATACTCTGAGCTAAATTCCAGATCATGGTCCAGGCCAAAACTTTTGAGCAAAATTAATCAAGATCCACAGGTACATAATAGTTACATTATCCCTGGGTTGCTATTACCAAGCTAATTTCCAACCCTCACAAATAATGACATTAGACTCAGTAATGGATGCTAAACGACAAAAGCCCTGAGTCTTAACTGCCCAAGTCTAATCCTTTTAACTTCATTAGTACCAAGTCCAGCAGACAGTTTGCTTCCTTATTCCATGCATGGAAAACATTAATTCTAAAATACATTTTATTAGTCCCAGGCCTGATGTACTCAGACCCTCCCTAGGAAGTGAGAACTTCTTAACTACAGATGGATAAACTATCATGGTGTTGGGCTGCTAAGAGAGGCACAGAACCAGAGAGTTCTAAAGAATCCAGGAGATGACTTAATCATATTACAGATGGAGAAATGGGCCCAGAGAGGAGAACCAGCTTGTCCATGGTTACAGCTAGTGAAAGAGCAAGGACCAACACCCAGCATCTGGGCACCCCATCCAGGACTCTTTCCATAGTGCCAAATCACTTCCCCATAAGAGAACTCATAAAATTGCCACATCTCAGCTGGAAGGGCCCCATAGTTTATCAGGTCCAAGCTCTGTTCTCAGCAGAAATCACCACCAAGCCTCCCAAGCAACAAGAAAAGGCAGGCAGCATGCTTCCAACCCTAGATGGTGATAGAAACACCTCACCACCCATTCCTTCTACAGCCCACATGAATAGTTGGAATTATCTTTCTTGTTGTGAGCCTCAGTCATTTCTCCAGAGGCAACAAGCTGTCCTCCCACAAACTCCTTCCCATTTAACAGCAAAATATCTCATGGATCAAAAGTAAACACCTGTTTACCTTCATGATGATCCTATCTCATGTAGGTAGTGTTACGGACGCTACCTGAAAAAAGAAAAAGAAAAAACTAATGATTTTGAAAAAGGGAGTGAAGTGTAGCACCATTGAAGAAAACGGTATAAGTCCAAGGGTCAAGAATGGGAATAACCAAGGTCTTAAGGGTAATTGGGCTGAGGAAGAGAGAACAAGAAACAAAAAAGGAGGAAAAGAAAGGGAAAAGTGAAAAATAGAAGGGAGAAAAATAACTGGCTAATATTTATTGAGGAGCCCTGGTGGTGCAATAGTTAAGCACTTGGCTGCTGACTGAAAAGTAGCTCCATGGGAGAAAGACCTGGCAATCTGCTCCCATAAAGGTTATTCTAGGCAACCCCATAGGGCAGTTTTACTCTGTCCTATAGGGGTGCTATGGGTCGGAATCGGCTGGACAGCAACCAACAACAGCAACACTTACTGAGCACTTCAGAAGTAAGAGAAATACTATTGTTATGAATTAAGACCTAAAGTTTAAGTACCTTTTCCAAGGTTTCAGAGTAAGTGACAGTCTGGGATTTGAACCTAGGCAGTTGGACTCCAAATCTAACCACTTTGCCATATCGCTGAACTCGAAGGGCCTTCGATCCAAGACTGTGCTAGATACTCCACAGAGTTAACGTCGCAGCTAAATTCTAATTAGGCAAAGCCAGGTCAGATTGTGCGGAAGTCACTCCACAGAGTTAACATCGCAGCTAAATTCTAATCAGGCAAAACCGGGTCAGATTGTGCGGAAGTCACTTCCTTCTCCCGCCCTCAGTTTCATCATCTCTGAACTGGAGGTAATAATAGCATTTAGTTCGTAGGGTGACTGTGAGCATTACATGGGCTAAAATTTACCAGAGTGCCACTACATATAATGTGGTAGATAAATTGGTTTTTATCTTACATAATCCTCACAAATGACCCTATGAGAAAGATATTATCTCCATTTCACAGATCCGAAAACTGAGACTCTAAGAGGTTACCTAATCTGCCAAAGTCATATGCCTAACAAGGGGTGGGGAGAAAAGGATATGGGCAAAAGGGAGGAGTGGAAGGAGGAAAGGAAGAGGTGGCAGGCTCTCAGTGGGACAAAAAGAGGAAATGTAAGGAGAAGAAAGAGGATCCTGTTGTGGTGAATGCTTCTCTATAGTCACCTCAGAAAGCCTCAGGGGTTTTCAAGATGACCATCTCTAATCCATACAATGTGGATTCACTGACCATGAGCTCTCCTTTAGTTCAGAAAGGGTCTCATTTTAACACATGAGGAAGTTTGGGCTCCCACCAAATCCCTTAAGGAATTATTAATTCTTTACGCTTGATATCGCAACACACAAACTCAGACCACGTGTATAGTTAATGAAAATCCTCATTGAATTTCATGTATTCAACCTTAGCATCTCCTTCCTACCTTAAAACCACAGCTCAATATTTTATGAACTTACTTCCCCAGTGCAAATTATTGTATAGGCAGAAAACAAAAAGTTAAACCACCAAACTACCCAATTTACAGTGTCCAACCCTTTTCTGATAAAATTTTATTTACAAGTTCTCTTGTGATTTGTTGTCGTTAGGTGTCATCGAGTCAGTTCTGACTCATAGCGACCCTGTGAACAACAGAACGAAAACACTGCCTGGTCCTGCTCCATTCTCACAATTGTTGTTATGCTTGAGCCCATTGTTGCAGCCACTGTGTCAACCCATCTCATTGAGGGTCTTCCTCTTTTTTGCTGACCCTCTACTTTATCAAGCATGATGTCCTTCTCCAGGGACTGATCCCTCCTGATAACATGTCCAAAGTATGTAAGATGTAGTCTCACCATCCTTGCTTCTAAGGAGCATTCTGGTTGTACTTCTTCCAAGACAAACCTGTTCGTTCTTTTCGGCAGTCCATGGTATATTCAATATCCTTCGCCAACACCACAATTCAAAGGTGTCAATTCTTCTTCTGCCTTCCTTATTAATTTTCCAGCTTTTGCATGCATATGAGGTGATTGAAAACATCATAGCTTGGGTCAGCTGCACCTTAGTCCTCAAGGTGACATCTTTGCTTTTGAACACTTTAAAGAGATCTCTTGCTGCAGATTTGCCCAATGCAATGAGTCTTCTGATTTCTTGACTGCTGCTTCCATGAGGGTTGATTGTGGATCCAAGTAAGATGAAATCCTTGACAACTTCAATCTTCTCTCCATTTATCATGATTTAGCTTATTGGTCCAGTTGTGAAGATTTTTGTTTTCTTTATGTTGAAATATAATCCATACTGAAGGCTGTGGTTTTTGATCTTCATCAGTAAGTGCTCCAAGTCCTCTTCACTTTCAGCAAGCAAGGATGTGTCATCTGCATAATGCATGTTGTTAATGAGTCTTCCTCCAATCCTCAGGCCCCATTCTTCTTCATATAGTCCAGCTGCTTGGATTATTTGCTCATCATACAGATTGAATAGGTATGGTGAAAGGATACAACCCTGATGCACACCTTTCCTAACTTTAAACTACGAAGTATCCTCTTGTTCTGTCCGAACAACTGCCTCTTGATCTATGTAAAGGTTCCTCATGAGCACAATTAAGTCCTCTGGAATTCCCGTTCTTCTCAATGTTATCCATAATTTGTTATGATCCACACAGTTGAATGCCTTAGCATAGTCAATAAAACACAGGTAAACATCTTTCTGGCATTCTCTGCTTTTAGCCAGGATCCACCAGACATCAGCAATGATATCCCTGGTTCTGTGTCCTCTTCTGAATCCGGCCTGAATTTCTGGCAGTTCTCTGTCGATATACTGCTGCAGCCACTTTTGACTGATCTTCAGCAAAATTTTACTTGTGTGTGATATTAATGATATTGTTCGATCATTTCTGCATTCAGTTGGATCACTTTTCTTGGGAATAGGCATAAATATGAATCTCTTGCAGTTGGTTGGCCAGGTAGCTGTCTTCCAAATTTCTTGGTATAGACTAGTGAGCACTTCCAGTGCTGCATCCGTTTGTTGAAACATCTCAGTTGATATTCTGTCAATCCCTGGAGCCTTGTTTTTTGCCAATGTCTTCAGTGCGGCTTGGATTTCTTCCTTCAGTACCATCAGTTCCTGATCATATGCTACCTCTTAAAATGGATGAACATCGACCAATTCTTTTTGGTATAGTGACTCTGTATTCTTTCCATCTTCTTTTGATGCTTCCTGTGTCGTTTAATATTTTCCCCATAGAATCCTTCAGTATTGCAACTCGAGGCTTGAATTTTTTCTTCAGTTCTTTTAGCTTGAGAAATGCAGAGCATGTTCTTCCCTTTTGGTTTTCTATTGCCAGCTCTTTGCACATGTCATTATAATACTTTACTTTGTCTTCTAGAGCCGCCCTTTGAAATCTTCTACTCAGTTCTTTTACTTCATCATTTCTTCCTTTTTGCTTTAGCTACTTAATGTTCAAGAGCAAGTTTCAGAGTCTCTTCTAACACCCATTTTGATCTTTTCTTTCCTTCCTGTCTTTTTAATGACCTTTTGCTTTCTTCATGTATGATGTCTTTGACGTCATTCCACAACTCATCTGGTCTTCAGTCATTAGCGTTCAACGAGTTAAATCTATTCTTGAGATGGTCTCTAAATTGGGGTGGGATATACTCAAGGTCATACTTTGATTCTTGTGGACTTGTTCTAATTTTCTTCAGTTTCAACTTGAACTTGCATATGAGCAAGTGATGGTCTGTTCCACAGTCACCCCCAGGCCTTGTTCTGACTGATGATATTGAGCTTTTCCATTATCTCTTTCCACAGATGTAGTTGATTTGATTCCTGTGTATTCCATCTGGCGAGGTCCATGTGTATAGTTGCCATTTATGTTGGTGAAAAAAGGTATTTGCAATGAAGAAGTTGTTGGTCTTGAAAAATTCTATCATGCAATCTCCAGCATCGTTTCTGTCACCAAGGCCATATTTTCCAACTACTGAGCCTTCTTTTTTGTTTCCAACTTTCTCATTCCAATCACCAGTAATTATTAATGCATCCTGATAGCAATTTCAGACTGCAGAAGCTGGTAAATATCTTCAATTTCTTCATCTTTGGCCTTAGTGGTTGGTGCATAAATTTGAATGCTAGTTGCATTAACTGGCCTTCCTTGTGGGTGTATGAATATTACCCTATCACTGATAGCGTTGTGCTTCAGGATACATCTTGAAATGTTCTTTTTGACGATGAATGCAACACCATTTCTCTTGTAGTTGTCATTCCCGGCATAGTACACCATTTGACTGTCCGATTCAAAATGGCCAGTACCAGTCCATTTCAGCTCACTAATGCCTAGGATACTGATGTTTATGTGTTCCATTTCATTTTTGATGATTTCCAATTTTGCTAGATTCATACTTCATACATTCTACCTTCCAATTATTAGAGGATGTTTGCAGCTATTTCTTCTCATTTTGAGTTGAGCCACATCAGCAAATGAAGGTTCTGAAAGCTTGACTCCATCCATGTCATTAAGGTTGACTCTACTTTAAGGAGGCTGCTCTTTCCCAGTCATATTTTGAGTACCTTGCAACCTGAGGGGCTCATCTTCTGCCACTATATCAGACAACATTCCACTGCTATTCATAAGGTTTTCACTGGCTAATTCTTTTCAGTAGACTGCCGGCTCCTTCTTCCTAGTCTCTCTTAGTCTGGAAGCTCACCTGAAACCTGTCCGCCGTGGGTGACCCTGCTGGTATCTGAATACCAGTGGCATAGCTTCCAGCATCACAGCAATATGCAAGCCCCCACAGTACGAGAAACTGACAGACATGTGCGGAAGCCTGTAATTTAGTTCCAGTGAAATAAAAAGTCTTGGATAATAGTAAATATAAAAATTTAGTGTACAAATTACAATATTTACTTGCACTAATACATGTGTATTAGTTTCTTATTGCTGCTGTAACAAATGACCACAAACTTAATGGCTTAAAACAAGTCAAATTCATTATCTTACAGTTCTGGAGTTAGGAAGTCCAAAATGGGTCTTCTGGGCTAAACTAAAATCAAGGTGTCAGCAGAGATGTGCTTTCTTCTGGAAGCTCTAGAGGAGAATTTGTTGCCTTGTCTTTTCCAGGCTCTAGAGGCCCCTGCATTCCTTGGATCATGGCACCTTCCTCCATCTTCAAAGCCATCAGTGCAGCACCTTCAAATCTCTGATCACGACCCCTGCCTCTTTCATCATGTCTCTCTGACTCTGACATTCCCATCTACCTCTTATAAGGACCTTCATGATTACATTAGGCCCAGATAATCCAGGATACTCTCCCCTCTCAAATTCCTTAACTTAATCACATCTGCAAAGTCGTCTTTCCTATGTAAGGTGATCTATTCATAGACTCTGGGGATTGGGAACATGAACATCTTTGAGGGGAGGGCATTACTCTGGCCACCACAAAATGTGACCTACTTTTTCACTCACTAACTTTTATTAGAAACTTCAGACCCAATAGCTTTATCAATAAACACTGCCTCATCCCCATCATCTTCCAGATATCTCAAACCTGATGCAAGAGCCCTGGGCAGATGACATTGAAGGTCACACTTGTTCCAGGCTTTAAAAAATCCTGATACACTTTGCCCAATATTGTCCTTGACGTTTCATCATTAGAAAGAAAAATTAGGGTCAGTATTACTAAATTTTTATGTGAGTATTCAAATTCGTATTTTAATAAAAGCAGTGACTTTGAGCCCCTTTTATATTGCTTTGTTGTTGTGTCTTCGAGTCGATTCCAACTCATAGCGACCCTATAGAAACTCATTTTTACTTTATACTTCAAAAGAAATAGCTAAGGGTTTCTGTGACCAATTCAGGTGGCTACATCTCTACCACTTTTTTGGGCAGAACAATCTTCCTAATAGATCAGAGGAGCTCCTGGCTACCTGGTTCTATGGTGGTCTTTTTATCAAGGGTTATAAGCCTCAGAAATCAGACCTTCAGACTTTTCATTTGGCTATCCATGAGGCATGGATCCTGGGCTTGAGGGTGAAATTGAAGTTCAAACAAAACATGAAGGATTTATGTTCTCAGTCGTGTAAAATGAGGAGACTAGATGTAGCATTTGATTTGGTTTGTTGAGAGGGACTAGGGATGCATACCCACTGGGTTACCCTTCTCCTGTTCCCAACACAGCAATACTGCTTCCCTAGGGGATGTTTGAAACCATCAGACCATCCCCATAAGGGACCAAGGGAGGGGTCGGCTGCAGGCCCTTGTGTGGAAGGAGGCCAGGGCTGTGAAACTCTCTGATGCACGGGGCAGTTTTGCATCGTGATCAATTGTCTCACCCAGATGCCAGTAGCGCCCCCGCTGAAGAGCCCTCTGTCTCCTCACCCCACTTACCTCAATCGCCTCTGTTCCTCATTCCCAGAAAGAGCCAGTTTTCAGTAGAACCTCAAGGAGATTTAAACCACAGTTTTCCTGCTCCAGTAAAAGCAGTTAATAAGCCAAACCATACTATATGGAGCTTAGGGGAAACACCACCAGGTGTAAACATTGGCGCTTGTCCACGAGGCTGGATTAAAACAGACCCTAAATCCTAAAAAGATCGTTCTTCCTCTCCCATGTAACCAAAAACGACAATGATACTAAACTATGACTTAGGTGGAAATTCTGATTTTTCACCTAATGACTACATCAATGCTTTTCTATAAATATCAAATGATTTAAAAATATTTTTTTTCCTTTGTTTCTTTTGGTGCTCCAGTTTTCTAGGGCTTGGTGTGTTTTGTCTACTTATTGCTTATTTGTTGGGTGAAAATGAAAAAGAACTCTTTATTTTTAGTTATTGATGAATTGTTAAAGGTCCAAAATGACGGGACAGCATGCTGCTTGCCGGCCCTAGATCTTCTGTGGGTTCCAGTTCTGGCTCCATCACTTACTAGCTATACGACTTTGGGCAAGGTGCTTAGTATCTGTTCGTCTGTAAAAAAGGAATAATGAAATAGATCTAAAAGCCTGGTACATAGTCGCTGTGTAGTGCAAACAGTTAACACGCTCATCTGCTAACTGAAAGGTTGGAGGTTTGAGTTTACGCAGCAATGCCTCAGAAGAAAGGCTGGTGATCTACTTCCAAAAAATCGGCCATTGAAAACCTTGCGCAGCACGGTTCTACTCTGACACACATGGGGTCTCCATGAGTCGAGTCGATTTAATGGCAACTGATTACAGGTTAAAATTTTGGCTATTCTTCCACCCTTGCCATTCTTCAATATTCAAACACCCTTGAATGCCTACCACGTGCTTGTCCTTGTGCCAGATCCTGAAAAAATGAAGATAAACAAGACATAGTACTGACCTCACATATTTGTAAAGAAACAAATGCAACAAAGTATCATAAGCTACTTTTTAAAAGGCTGTAATAGGCTAAGGAGCCCCGGTGGCGCAGTGGTTAAAGTGCTCGGATGCTAACCAAAAGGTCGGCGGTTCGAACCCACCAGCCGCTCCACAGGAGAAAGACGTGGCAGTCTGCTTCCATAAAGATTTACAGCCTTGGAAACCCTATGGGACAGTTCTACCCAGTCCTGTAGGGTCACTGAGTCAGAATCGACTTGACGGCAATGGGTTTTTATAATAGGCTACAATGGGGCAAATATGATGGTCAATATGGAAAGCTCAGAAACGTCTGTGAGATGTCTTTAAGAACATTGTCACTTGACTTTCTTAGGATAGTCTCATCCTGTTGTGTAATACACACTACATGAAATTATGTTTTAGGGAATGTTGGCAAATACTTTTTGAAAGACCTTTTCTCCTGGGAAGGTAATACTAAAAGCAGGTTAACTAATCTTTAAGTTTAATGCTTATAACTAAAAAAATTTCACAGCCATTGAGTATTTCATATTGTCGAGCCTTTATAGTGTTAACCTTTTGATTTCTACTGCAATTTTTTCTCACATTTTCTTCCACACCACTGTGTTAAGCTGTAATATCTCTTTCAATACCTGAAGTCCAACTCTTTTCTATATAACCCAGCCTAGCATAATAGGAGAGGCCATATGCACGAAACCAATGAAGTAAATATTAAAATTAGTTTATTTTTCTACTTAACTTTTAATAAACGAGAAGAAACACAGTAGTCTGTCTCATATAGAACATTTATAATACACAATAATCCATAAAGCCTCATGGTGAGGTAGGAACAGCTTTGGAAAATAACACAGTCATAAAACATACAAAAAGTCAGGTAAAATGTTGCAGCACTAAAGACATTTTATCTGCATCTGCATTTAATGAGATGATAACTGCATTTAACCGCGCCACATCTGGCCCAAAGAACAGGCAACAGCAGACACAAGAACAGCACAACATGAAAACTTCATAAAGAATCACAGCACACACTGATACACTTCATCGTGCTGTTTCAAGGCAGACCCATAACTTGGCGATTTGTCTTTTTATATATAACCACAGATAAATTGTATGTTACATTCCCTTCAGCATCTTTTTGTCAAAGACACTGGACCATAAAATTTTTGGTTTAAAAGTTTAAATTGAATGACATACAAAAGGCTCTCGTGCCAGTGAAAATGACGGCTGAACACTCCAGAGCGTGTTAGTAAAACAAAACAGCATTGCCACGTAGTATTGGTAGAGCTACATAAAAATGGTGCGTTACAATTCCTGCTTCAGAGATGGTCAAACACTGTATTTGACAGTTTCAATTAAAAAACAAACAAATAAAATAAAAAAAAAAAAACACCTTCCCAAGAGTTTTAACACTGTTTTATGACTTAGCTGAAACTCAATATTAAAATAAATATTTTTATATTGTAGAATTACTCTCCATATTTGCATGTGTGAACATAATAAGACAGCAGGTAAATGACATTTCTCTCATTCAAATGATATCTGTTTATAAACAGCAAAAATCTTCAACTCAGTACCAGTTAACCTACTAAATACTTCACATTAGATTCCATAGGTCGTCTCCCTCAAAACTTTCAAAAATTCAAAATCAGCTGAGGATGTTAACAAGATGAAAACACGTTAACAAAGACTTCTTTTTCTACCTACAGTGATTTTTCCAAGGTGCGCTAGATAGAAATTTTTCCTACTCAAATTACATACCTTAGGTATTCAACATATCATTTTCTAAAACATTAAAATACATACAGCAAGGTTTTTGAGAGTTTTGGTTTTTGTTTATTAGGTTCTACTCTATAGTTTAAATGCAGACACTTTCAAAAAAATTAATCATAATAAGCTAAAAGGTAACAAAAGAGAATTAAATCTCTCACCATTAAGGCTGCATTTGGCTTGGAAAAATTTCAGAGTTGGTTTTAATTCAGGCACACGCAGCACCTCCTTCTCACTAAACTGAGACAACAGACCAGCCTCTAAACACATAGTCTAAATACACTGATCTTGCTCAAATAGAAAAGAGCTAGCAGGAGAGAGGCAACTCCTATAACTGATGCAGTGTTATAAAACAGTGTATTTAAATATTGGGTTAACTCTCTTAATAATCCAGGCTATTCACTCATTTTCTTCAGGAAAGAATAAGCTATTTTGAAAACACCTTCATTCCACAATATTTAAATACAAAAGCATGTTTTAAAAGTAATGCTAGTATCGCTAACAATGGGTTAGAAAAGTGCATCGTAAAGAAATAAATAAGTCTGTTAAAACTCAAAGGCGAGTCAGTGCCCACTGATTTTTATCATGACAAAGTCCTTTGAAAAAAGAAAATCCTATGGTACCACTTTGTTACATGTAAGCTACTTAAAAATAATTATGAAAAGTAAATAACTAAGACCTAAAGGCTATTACCTTCAAAGCACTTGAAAAAACAAAACCAGAGCCCTTGTCCTGTGCTTACACATCACTTAAAGTCTTCTTCAGTTGGTGTCTTATGCTTAGGTGTTATACCACCTTTAAGAAACGCATTCTAAATACAGCATTTACAAAGAAAACCTCATTTGAATGTATTTTACCAGTTATCCTATTGTCTCATTACTGAAATGCTTTTATAATATAAACTGTTTTGAGATCTTAATAAAATGTTCTATAAAGTCTTAAATCAGGAAATGTACATGATACAGTACAATCTCCAGTGCTCTCTCTGTCGTTCATCCACATAATGAGACCCCCAGTTTCATGTAAAAAAAACAAAACAAAACACCTCAAACACTTTTGCAAAATTCAAGCTAACTACCAGTGTAGGAATTGAATTACACAGTATTAGGTGAGAGTATTAAAAGATCAAAATGTATTGCATATTGGCAGGTTATGGTTTTGGCCCGTTAAGAGTAAATAAGAACTTACAAACCACGTTCCTAAAATTACCTCAAGTCTGTTCTTCAATAGGCCCATTGCCAGCAACAGGCTTACACTAGAAAAACACACACCATCTACCATAAAGATCATCCCTTTAAAAAGTAACTGTCAAATTCCAAATTTTCATCTTAAGACCCACTAAACAGTGAATTATTTTAGACCCCAAAAGGCTGCCATCCCAAAGGTAGTCACAGCTATAAAAGTCACTTAAGTCGTCAGGACATCTTGCTTCTAGAAAAATAGAGCTGTACGTGATAACCGATTTTCATCCTTCTGAGGACAAAAATCTACAGTTTCTTCACAAAGCATAATATCTTCTCTATCAAGAAAAATATAACTTAAATACCATAAAATAATATTTCTGTATGGATTTAAAATCCATAGCAAAATGAAAGTAAAGAACAATTTCCTGTGTAGATATTGTAGCATCTTTGCAAAATAAGCCACTATTAGAGGATCTGAACAATGTCAAGACAGGATGACTTACAGAATCTAGCCTTAAGTATTAATTTGCTTTGTAAGAATCTCATATTCAAAATTGCATTAACCTTCAGATTTTTTTCCCTCCCAAATCAGTGGCTCTTAGCAAGCACAAGCATTGTTAGTTGTATTTGAAAAGCTCCATTTAAATCCATTCATGATTGGTCGCCATGAAATGACTTTAACTCTGCAAACAGCATTATTTTTAAGTACTCACAGTTTAAAAGATCTTGTTAATAGCTTATGTTTAACATGTTATTAACATCCTTAGAAATATTTATTGTATGTATTTTGTGAGTAAACTTTCATTTCACTGTTTCTAGTATCAGTCTTTCAAAGAAAGTAATGCTGGTGAACATGTCCATGTTTTAGACTAACTCTGGTAAAAGAAAACATGAGTTGAAACTCTCAAAATAATTTAGAAATGTCTTCTGAATGTTAACACACAATTAGTTTGGTAAACTTTCTTCCCTGCTCTTATTCCCCATATATCCTATCACATGTGTAAACTATAGTTCACAATTTAATTATCTCACGGTTTATATTAGAGTAACATTCAGAAATAGAGAACACAGCATAGTAACTGATCTTTAGTGTTCTAAATACTCCATGTAAATTTTAAAAAAAGGATCTCTTACTAATATCCATGAGTCACTCTTAAAATATGCTGCCATGATGCCAGATAATGATCTCAAAGGGCAAGTAAAAATTATCCAAAATATCAAAGGAAAAACTTGCTGACTTAAAGTTCTAGCAATTACAATTCTAATCAACAAAAGTACAACACTGGGGGAAAGAAAAACAGAGAAATTCCAGTAACAATTTTATTTATCCCCCTAATTAATTTTTACCGTGGGAAAACGGAAATCAAATGCCATTATGTATATAAAGTTTATACTTAAACAAAAATGTAACATAGTGTTAAAACTGGCTTTCCAAAACTGTTACAGCACAGCTGAACTCTGCACTAACAATCACAAAGTTGTAATATAGAACTCTGTTATGCAGTCCCATTATGTTCTTACAAAAATAGAATTAACTGTGTGACCAGAACAGGACTTCAATTACACTACTTGGCAAACTTAGAATTTCAGTGGAGGTTTTTTCCTCTTGCAGCTTAAAAGCAATAGTCAATCATCACATCTTTTCAAGACTTACAAAGATGATTCAGGTTGGTTGGTTGGCATTTTTTTAATCTCTATCACAACAGCAGGAATGTTTTCAACTTTAGTCCTCCTGGGCTGCTTCTCCAGATTGTCACTAAGTTCTAAACAAGAAATGCTAACTGTTGGGGCCTTTTCTGCATCCTTTCCAGAAAGGACCTGTGGCCGTGTCCCACAACACTGCTTCAGAGCACACTGAGTTCTGCACGCAAGCTCACAGGGGACCACACTTGATTTAGAGCCTACACTAGCAAATTCAGGCTGAATGGTGGTAGCGTGAATTCCGTGATTATGAAAAACGTCTTTAATGATTTTAGCCACCTGCATGTACGATGTTGGATCTTCACATTTTATGTGAGCAGTGGCAATGATTCTGCTTCCAGCAAGCTGCCAAACATGTAATTCATGAACTTCCTCTACTCCATCAACATTTCGAAGTTCCTTTATCAAATGTTTGATATCAATTTGTTTAGGAACAGTTTGCAGAAGGATAAGAGCAGATTCCTTAAGCAATGGATAAGTTGTGTAAAGAAGTATACAAACCATTACAATACAAAGAGTTGGGTCTAAATATAGTACCCAGCAAGGACCAGCCTCATAAACTGGTGCATGAGTACTGTTAATTACTTCTACAAATGCTTTGCAGGGGTCAGGGGTACATGGGTTCACACAGAACTCCCCTTCAGGACAACCTTTCCAAGAGAAATAAAAGACCAAGGCATTTACTACAACGATCACTGAACCCAAGGCATCTCCAAAGACATGCAGAAAAACTCCACGCATGTTAAGTTGTCCAGACTCATTGCCTTCTTCCAATTCCATGTGGTCAGGTTCTTTGATAAGATTTCCATTCACTTGTACTTCCACTGCATCATTTCTGGATTTGTCTGAATCTACAAAGAAATAGAATCCTGTATCAAATACATTTAACATGTTTACATAAAATTTCATCCTTGTCTGATTCCACTTGAGTAGTAAAGAAGGTGAAAAATGCCTGTCTCTTTTGAAATGAAAAAGCTTTCATAAAGTAAAATTTAAAATCTGCTCAGAACAATTTAATATAAATTGACATACTGGGGACAAGCCAGGGCATAATGCCCAGGGCTAAAGTCATTAAGATGCTGCTTCCTTACTGTCCTAACCATCCTCCTCCAAAAACAGTGTAGCATTTTGATTGGGGTGGGGTCCTGTAAACATTCTGCTAGACTTTCTGGCATATACAAACAGGAAAACAGAAAATTGAACGCTACCCTCCAAAGTTAAATAGAGCCATGAATAGTCTCCTGACACAAAATGCCTGATTCTGACACTAGGTTCTGGCTGGAGTCACTAAGAGTAAAACCGAGTTTAACTTTTAAACTTTTATTGTGAGGGAGGGACTTAGAAACTGACAAATCAGCAATAGAAATCTATCAACAGTCATAGAAACGATTATTAAAGCGACTGCAGGGAAGGTTGGAAGTAGCTGATCACCACATTCCTTTCTAGCTCTTGATATTTTAAAAGAATTAGCCACACCAGAGCAACTTAATTTTTGGGGGTGGGGCGAGAGGAAACCCAATTATTAGACCTTTTCAATGCCCAATTTGCATTCATTAACATGATTTATCCTGTATCTTGAAAAAAGGAAAATTGCCTGTGAAGTACGATACAACCAGGTGAATATATATAAACAGAAAAAATGGGAAGGAAATAGACCAAATTGTTAACAGCCATTGAGCCTGAGTGGTAGGGCACTGGTTGATTTCTTTTTCCATCTGCTTCCTTCCAACATTCCTGCATTCTCCAAATTTCCTTCAACAGTACTTATTTTTAGAATAAAAAAGCATCTATTAAAAATGAAAGATGAATAAATCACTACCACTTCTATTTTCCTATGATTGTGAAAAGTACTAAGTGAAGTAAACGTTCAACAGGTGCTACACCTATGATTTTCAGGAGTAGGGGTCAATTAACCGAAACATTACGCTGCTGTTCATAAAAGAAACTAAACCGGGGCTTTGAGCTCGGGCAAACTAATGGCTAGGTTTGCTCGGAAGGCAGTATTACGAAACATGTTTCACAGGCAGAACTTGGCAGTGCAAGGTTTCAAACGCGCAACAACCAACGATGTGCTGGGGATTTTCTCCCTTTCCCAAGCGGGCCAAGAAATTTAACTCGGAATCATCTGTGAACCCGTTAAAACCAAAAACAAGGCAGTGACTTCAGAACGCCTGTGAAGACAGCCAAGCCCAGCTGCGGGGCGACGGTCACCTCCTGACCCTGTGCCCACTACAGTCCAGGCGCCC
>NW_004444123.1:4926752-4937596 GCF_000243295.1 Trichechus manatus latirostris | reverse complement strand
GCGGCAGAGGCGGCGGCGGGAAGCTGGGGCTCCCGGGGCCGGGGGACGAGGAGCCGGAGCAGGAGCAGGCGGGCAGCGGCGGCGGGCGACGGGCAGCTCTGCGCCGGGAAGGCTCCGAGCATGTGTGGGCTCTCGGTCTTCGCTGCGGCTCGGGCTGAGGAGCCGACGGTTTAAGAGCCAGAGAGGCGGCGGCCACGGTAGCTGCACTCGGCCCGGTCTCGGACGCCTTCCTCGCCCCCCCGCCTTTGCAGACGGTTTACAAAAAAACTTTGCTTTGCACTCGGAACCCCGTTTTCACACGGACCCGAGCGTGACAAGGCCTCGACGCCCCGCCCACCGGGCCCGGCACGCTTCCCTATTGGCCAAGGACCTCCTCACGACAGCCGCCACGCCTCGCCCATTCGCGCTCGCCATTGGGTAGATTCGCGATGAGGGCGGGAAGGGGCGGGGTCACGACTCCAGCCGAAGGGGACCCGGCCTTTCCATCCAGGAGCCGGGCGTGGGCCGGGGGCCGCGGCCGGGTGCAGCGCCGGGCGTCGTGGGGGAGGGGAGAGGACGCGGGCCGCGTGCAGCGGGAGGGGGGAGGGGAGGGGGAGGGCAGGGCGGACCCGGCGGGACCCTTGGGGGCCGCGGAGTTCCAGCTCCGGCGCTGCGGGTACCCGCAGACCGTCGTACACCTGCGGGGACCGGGAAGCATTCAGACTTTCATCCTCCCGGCCCGAGTCCATGTGGGGGCGGGCCGCGCCGCCGCCGTGACAGCCGGCAGCCGGGGAAGGGGCAGGAGGGGGAGCCCCTGCGTTGGGGGCCTTTGGGTCGCCCTCGGGTCAGGAGAACCTGAGACGGTGCCGACACACTCAAACAAGTATTGCAGGAACTTGTGACTGCTCAACACGGAGCTGAGAAGTTACTCCTTCGGGCAGTCTTAGGAGTGTCGAGAACCGAATCTTTGTAAATGTTTCAATGAAGCCTATCATGCCATCGCCACTACCATCCCCAGGAGACCTTGTGTAAAGTCAGATATTTCTGTCACTGATTATCTAAGGACAGCTTAGGGTTCAGACTGCAAGCGGGAGAACCTGGGCGCAAACCTGCGTTCTGGCCCTTGCTTTCTCGCTAACCAGTTCTGACTTTGGGCAAGTCACCTACTTTCTCTAAGCCTGTTGCTTCATCCGTAAAGGATTAGAGAAGAGATTCCTTCTGACTCTAAAATTCTGAGGCTCTATGATTTAACAGACATTGAATTCAGAGACTACAAACAGTGCAACGCTGTGCTGGTTGTTACGGGGAGAGTGAGGGACAGTCAGAATCAAAAGCGGGAGCTGTCCAGGTGAGGGTAAAGTATAAACATAAAAATTTTTTTAATTAGGATGAAATACTCTTGATAAATTGTGCTGAGACTAGTTTAGATTGAGTGTACACACACACCCAAATACATACACAGAGCCCTGGTGGCACAACAGTTAAGTGCTCGGCTGCCAACTGAAATGTTGGCAGTTCCAACCCACGCAGCCATCTACTCCCATAAAGATTACAGCCTAGAAAACCCTATGGGGCAGTTCTACTCTGTCACATGGCGTCACTATGAGTTGGAATCAACTCCAGGGCACCCAACAACAAGATGTATTTACGTAAGGAGTCCTGGTGGCACAGTGGTTAAAGCGCTCAGCTGCTAACTGAAGGGTCGTCAGTTGGAAACCACCAGCTGCTCCTCAGGAGAAAGATGTACAGTTGTCTTCCATAGAGATTTACAGCCTTGGAAACCTGTGGGGTCACTAGGAGTCAGAATCAACTCGATGGCAGTGGGTCTGGTTTTGGGTTTGGTGCTCTGGGTGGGGATTAGTTAATCTGAAAGTGAAGATTTCCTAATCCTAAAGAGTAGCGGCTGCAATCATCAGAGTGGCCTGAGCTGGACCCCAGAGGCCTCAGCACTGCCCTTGAATATAGAGGAAGGACTCCAGCTGCTCTGGCTTTCTACAAGACATGCAGTGCCAGCCATTGCTTCAGGATCTGCATATAAAGCTTGTTTGGAGCTATATTATTTTGCATTTCTTGATATTTTTCTTATTCCTATGCAATTTTTTTCACTTGTACGTGGTGTGTGTTTCCCCTCTTCTCATCCAGACTGGGGAGCCAGATCCTCATGTTCTATTTCTGTTCTGCTGGAATAGAAAAAAATAGAAGAAAGCTTCCAAGACATTATGAAGGAAGAATTGATAGGGTTTGGTGACTAATTGGGTACTGGGAGGGAAAAAGCTGGGGAGGAGAATTAAAGATAGTTCTGGCATTTTTAACCTGACTGACAAGGAAAATATTGCCTTAAACAGATGGGGAAGTTTGGGGAAGGGGTGAGGAGCAAGTTTTAAGGGGGAAATGCTGGGCTCCATTTTTAATGGGCTGAACTTGCAGTGAAGTCTGGATAGTGACAGTGCTAAGAAGTGGGTTGGTAGGTTTTATAATTTCCATAAATCCTCCTTTGGTGTGGAAAATTGACATTTTTCTAATCATATGTAAAACCAAAAAAAAAAAAACAAAAAACACTCAAACCCATTGCTGTCGAGTCGATTCTGACTCATAGTGACTCTATAGGACAGAGCAGAACTGCCCCACAGGGTTTTCTGGGCTGTAATCTTTACACAAGCAGACTGCCACATCTTTCTCCCAAGGAGTGGCTGGTGGGTTCGAAGTGCAGACTTTCAGTTAGCAGCTGAGCACTTAACCACTGTGCCACCAGGGCTTCTCATCACATGTAAACACAGCTTCAAACCTTCTTCCAACCAGCCCCTCCTATATAAAAATTTGGGAGCCACCTATTGGTCAAGACCGCCTCTTAGAAATGGCCAGGAGGCAACTGGAAGACAAGACTAATGCTTCGTTCTTTTTGTCCCTGCAGTGCAGTGAATTACTTAATACAGCCCTTCTAGCCGTAGTCTTTGTGACTCACACACAATGATTGAATGAGACCATGCCAAATAAGGTATATGGAACTTGTGATGGTTGGGGTTATGTGTCAACTTGGGTAGGCCATGATTCCCAGTATTGTATGGTTTTTCCCTCCATTTTGTGATCTGATGTAATTATTCTCCATTTTGTGATGTGTAGTGAATCCTAGCCTATATGCCTGTGGTTGTGTTAATGAGGCAGGATTAGGGATGTATCTTGAGTCACTACCTTACTAGAGGGTGTGACTCAAGTCGCCACACTTACCCCAGTCTCTACCCTTACTAAAGGGTGTGACTCCAGTCACCGCCTTCTCTAGTAGGAGGAGTTTCCTTGAGAGTGTGGTCTGCATTAAATGGATATGAATGCTGTGGGAAAGTTCTCTCTCACTCTGGATCCCGCATCCAGTTCGAG
Organism: Trichechus manatus latirostris; assembly: GCF_000243295.1. Taxonomy (NCBI): domain Eukaryota; kingdom Metazoa; phylum Chordata; class Mammalia; order Sirenia; family Trichechidae; genus Trichechus; species Trichechus manatus. The sequence goes on along the minus strand of NW_004444123.1, from coordinate 4,934,245 downwards.
ATCACCTGACCTGCAGTTCTTCGAGCTTTTGCCAGCAGCCTGCTGTCTGACCTGCCAATTCTGAGATTCGCCAGCTCTCGCAGCCCCTTGCACCAGCAGCCTATCATCTGACCTGATTTGTCAGCTTCTACAGCCTTGTGAGCCAGCAGCCTGTGGCCTGACCTGCCGATTTGGGTCAGCCCCTGAAGCCACGTGGGTCAGGAGAAGCCTCCAGCCTGATGCCCAACCCAAGAATTTGGGACTTGCCAGCCTCCACAACCACGTGAGCCATTTCCTTGAGATACAGTTTGTGAGTTCTGTGAGACGTTGCAGCAAATTACAGAACCCAGAGATGAGAGGGAGAGTACTGTGGGGAGGAAGAGTAGTTGTTAAAGATGATGGAGTGGGACAGCAGTTTGGAAAAGTTGGACGTTTGAGACATCTTTAGCCTCCGTCTCATAGGAACCAACTTTGTGTGGATCCTTACAAAGGAAATTATTCAAGAAATTATTCATTCAGTCCTCTACTGGGAGCTACAGTGCCCCTTTATTAAAAAAATAGATTTCTCCAAATGTGAGAATGTGTCTTAGTCATCTAGTGCTGCTATAACAGAAATACCACAAGTAGATGGCTTTAACAAAGAGAAATCTATTTCTTCACAGTAAAGTAGTCTGAAAGTCCAAATTCAGGGTGTCATCTCCAGGGGAAGGCTTTGTCTCTCTGTCGGCCTTCTCATCAGTCTTCCCCTGGACTAAAAGCTTCTCCATGCAGGGACCCGGGTCCAAAGGACGCGCTTTGCTCCTGGCACTGCGTTCTTGGTGGTATGAGGTCCCCATTCTCTGCTTATTTTCCCTCCCTTGTTATCTCTTGAGAGATAAAAGGTTGGTGCAGGCTACATCCAGGGAAACTCCCTGTACATTGGATCAGGGATGCAACCTGGGTAAGGGTGTTATAATCCCACTGTAATCCTCTTTAACATAAAATTACAATCACAAAATGGAGGACAACCACACAATACTGGGAATCGTGGCCTAACGAAGTTGACATATATTTTGGGGGGACACAATTCAATCCATGACAGAATGTGTAACACCCAAAGAAGAACCACTAAGGTAGTCAACCCTTCAATAACTAAGTAGACTGATTGGGAGATGTTTAAACCAAAACCAAACCAGTTGCCGTGGAGTTGATTCAACTCATGGCGACCCCATGTGTTACAGAGCAGAACTGCTTCATAGGGTTTTCTTGGCTGTAATCTTTACGGAAGCAGATCACCAGGCCTTTCTTTTGCAGCACTGCTGGATGGGTTCAGACCACCAACCTTTAGGATAATGGTCAAATTCTTAGGTTCAGTTCAAATCAATAGTCACATACAGAGAACCGACTTTGTGTAGGCTGGTTTTTGCTCTTGTCAACCATTTCCCAGACAATCTGCTTTATTCTCTCATGACCAGGATGAAGAGAAGTTATAATCATGAATTCCAGAGACAGTAATATCATTTATATAACAGCAAAACGTTTCATTCAAACAAATTACGTCTTTCTTCCCCCTAGCATTGTGTAGACAAAATATTTTGGTAGCTTGACTCAAGTTTTTCACTTTTCAGCTGGTTGTCCTAGCCTAGTATTAACGCAGCTAGGAGTGGGTTAAAATGAAGGACAGCAACAATACCATTACTCACCAACACCCACTGGAAACTGCGGTCTCAAATTACGTAAGATGACTTGGCCTTTTCTTCCCAATTCTTGAGAACTCTCTAGATAACTTGCTTAGTATCCAAATTGAGCATATTTTAGAGATGAGAGAATAATATTCCATTTGGAAAGAGACTGCCAATTTGAATGAAAGGTAAGTGGTTAACACAAACTCTGCAATCTCAAAGCCCGCTGGAGCTCTCTTCCAACATGGAGCCTCCTAGCTCAAGGATTGCAGAGGGCTAGCCTGCGCATTAAGAGGCATTGATTCGGGGGACCTCACTACCACCAAGGAGAGATGGGAGCAGAGCTCATCCTTCGGACCTTCCTAGACCCAGGAGACAGAGAGAGAGAGAGAGAGCTGTAACACCAGAGATGGCACAAGACAGTGAGAAGTGGCAGCAGAGAAATGGCGGCTGCAGAACCAGGAGATCAGCACCAGATGGTACAGTGGGCTTCCCAGCCCACAGCGTAAGGCAGTTACAGTGGGTGCGGGGACCCATGGAGTGAGAGCTGAGAGCCTTCGGGCAGGAGGCTTGCTGGTGGAGTCGAGTGCCTCCAGGCACTTGGCAGAGCTAGGCTCCTGACCCAGAGAATGAGAGAGAGCTGAGCACATTCGGATTGAGGCTTACTGGTGGAGTGGGGTGCCTCTGGGCACTTACTGACAGAGCTAAAGTAACACTTTTTGTAACACTTGTCTGAGCAGGGCAGAAGCTAGGCAGAGAGGCTGAGGGACCGAGGGACCAAGAGGCCAAGTGGCCGAGGTCCAGAGAGAGGCCTGCCAGCAGGCACAGCTAAAAAGAAGCTATCCTGACCGAAGAACTGTATCCTGAGTCATTCCTGATCCTGAATTGTAACCTGGTACTTCCGTAAAAAGCCCCATAAACCCCATTGCTCTGGAGGAAGCCAGCTGCTATGTCATAAGCCTCCTGGGGCCACCCAGTGAGGAACTGAGGCCTCAACAGCCAGGAGTGAGCCCCGTCAGATGTGGATGCCCCAGCCCCACATTAAGCCTTCAGATGATGCTGTCCTGGCCAACAGCTCGACAGTAACCTCGTGAGAGGCCCTGAGCCGCAAACACTCAGGTAAACCTCTCCTGACTCCTGACCCTGGGAAACTGGGAGAAAACTGTTTATTGATTTTAGCTACTAAGTTTTGGGTAATTTGTTAGGCAAGAGTAGATAACTGATATAGTATCTGTCTTAGTTATCTAGTGCTGCTATAACAGAAATACCACCAGTGGATGGCTTAACAAAGAGAAATCTATTTCTTCACAGTAAAGTAGGCTAAAAGTCCAAATTCAAGGTGTCAGCTCCAGGGAAAGGCTTTCTTTCTCTGTCAGCCTTCTCATCAGTCTTCCCCCAGACTAAGAGCCTCTCCGCGCAGGGACCCCGGGTCCAAAGGACGCGCTCTGGTCCTGGTGCTGCTTTCTTGGAGGTATGAGGTCCCCAACTCTGCTTGCTTCCCTTTCCTTTTATGTCCTGTAAGGTAAAAGGTGGTGCAGGCCACACCCCAGGGAAACTCCCTTTACATCGGATCAGGGATGTGACCTGGGTAAGAGTGGTATTACAATCCCACTGTAATCCTCTTTAACGAAAAGTTACAATCACAAAATAGAGGACAACCACACGATACTGGGAATCATGGCCTAGCCAAGTTGACACATATTTCTGGGGGGACATAATTCAATCCATGACAGTATCCAAAGAGGATAAGGAGTTATTGCACTTTAATTTTGATTTGCTCTAAATTAACTATAAGACAATTAAATGTATCATTATTTGATTTTGAAAGTTAATAATTTCATGGCTAAGTACAGATTCTATTTTATTACCATTCGCAACAATCTATGTACTTGAACTTTGATTTCCAACTGTAACCAAATAAAACACAAAAGGGAACACCACGCCATGCTAAGCGGATTCTAAGATGGCCCCATAACCACCCTCTGGTTACTCACCTTCTCTCAGTTATTCAGTCAAACACTGATGTAGGTGCCACTGTGAAGAGATTTTGCAGATGTAATTAAGGTCCAAATCCGTTGACCTTAAGACAGGGAGATTATCCAATCAGGTGAACCCTTAAAAGGATCGGGCTCTTCTGCTCAGAAATTCAAAGTGTGAGAGGGTTCATTGCGAGGGAGGTTCTCTGCTGTGGGCCTGAAGACGGAGGGGGCCACAAGCCAAGTACTGCTGGTGATATCCAGTAAAGGAAGTGAGGACTCCAACCGCAAGAAACAGGACACTGCAGATAGCGCTGAGTGAGCTTGGAGGAGGACCCTGAGCCCCAGATGAGAGCACAGGTTTGTGAAACCCTGATCAAAAAATCCATCCATACCATGCCCGGACATCTGACCTGCAGAACTGTGAACAAATAAATGAGTGCTGTTTTCAGCCACTAAGTTTGTGGTAATTTGTTATGCAGCAGTAGCAAACAAATACACAGGCTCAGCTCTGCCACACTGATAAGCACATAGCAGTTTCTCCACTGGAATGAAGTTATCAACTGAAAATGAAGTTATCAATTAAAAGGAAAGAGGCATTGATTCAACAGAAGAATTCTCACCTTCCACAAGGGAGACCAGGTCCCATTCCCTGCTAATGTACCTCATGCCTGTTGCTATGATGCTGAGCAGGTTTCAATGCAGCTTCCAGACTAAGACAGACCAGGAAGAAAGGTCTGGTGGCCTACTTTCGAAAATCAGCCAGTGAAACCCTGTGGATCACAGTGATCAATGGTCCTATCTGCAACAGGTTACTGGGATGGCGCAGGACCAGACGGCATTCCGTTCCTCGAACAGGGGCCAACTGGGGAGCAGCTAACAACAACAGAAAGCCTACAGATTATCAATCCAAAATGTAGGTTTAAAAGGATTCGAAAAACTGCCAAACACACAGTTCTGAATTTTTGGTAATCAAAAATCATGAATGTATAAATCTATATCTTAGACAGAAGAACAAAGCCACATGAAAACCAGATTGCAGTGGAATTTGGTTAACACTTCTAATGTTCACTCTTAAAGCAAAAATGGTGGGTAAATCAGATTTTCTGTTTTGCAGGGTGGGGGCTGGAAGGCCCTTGAATAATTATTATAAATGTAAACTGAAATCTCTAGCAACAACGTGAGCACCAGGGTTTGATTTTTTTTAGCTGCTCCCTGAGGGAACAGGGAGTAGAGAAAAGAATAAAGAAGTAACAGTGCAATAATAAAGCAGAGAAACAGCACAAAAGGACTCTGAGGTATAAGGGAAATGATCTGAAAGAAATGGTCAGAGCTGGAAACCCACGAGGAAGCAAAGGGAAAACAGGAAGTCATGGAGAGTAGAGCAAACAGTGAGAGACCCGAGACAATTGCTGAGCCTCTTGTATTTGTTGGTTAAGCTAAAAGTGGCACGTAGGGTGAGCAGGAAAGGGAAACTTACTTTCCTTGGAACTGAAAACTAGATCTAAATTCTCAAGCCATGCCTGAAAATTAAACCAAGAAATAAAAGCAGTGACTCCTATACAGAAATGTTCATTAAAAGCATTTGTGAATTTCTTGGGTGCAAAGTGTTACGTAAGACCAGAAATTGTTGAAGGTTCTGATAGGTAGTTTTGAGGTTTAGACTGAATGCCCATTCTTTCTTTAGTCTCCTGCTGTAGGGGCTGGAGATCATCATTAAAGTACAAAGCACAGAGGTTTAAATTAAAAGCGTATTTCTATGACTCTTTCCGTTACTTGTGTAGAAAGATGATGCTGACCAGCAGAGTGTTGAGGAAGGGTTACACACCTCAACAGTTTTAGGATGATAGAAAGTTCCAGGAACTGGGCCTTAGAAATTATTGTGTGACTCTGGACAAGTGATTAAACCTCTCTGGACCTCACTTTCCTCATATTTTCAGTGAGAGCTTGTACCAGATGGCCTCTTATCTGGAGTTAGGAGTCCCTGGGTGGTGCAAAGTGTTAACCGAAAGGTTGGAGATTCGAGTCCACCCAGAGGTGCCTCAGAAGAAAGGCCTCGCCATTTGTTTCTGAAACATCAGCCACTGAAAACCCTGTGGAGCACAGTTGTACTCTGACACACACAGGGTTGTCATGAGTTGGAGTCGACTCCACGGCAGCTGGTTTAACTGTTTAACTGGAGTTAAGAAGTGGGTGAATCAGATGAAGCTGCCTGGCTGATACTTTCAGGTGGGGCCTTTCAGGCTATCTGTACTTAGGGTCACCATGTATCCAGGACCGAGTGTTCAAGTTTTGCAAATTCAGAAACTACATTTTTATCATTTCATTTGCAGGGAACTGATTCACATGGACTCAAAAAGATCTGATTTGCCAGCCAGATATCCAATTTGTTCACTTTCCGTGGTGGCCCTGCCTGGAGGGTGTGAGCTGCTGCAACAAGCCTCCCTCTCAATGGGCAAGGCCTCTCAGAAGAAGGCTGCCTGGGGAGCAAAGAACTAGACCATGAGAGCTGGATCTTCTGTCAAGGGGAGCATTGCCACTCTCTCTTCTAGGCTGCGAAAGTCCCAACCTGTCTCCGCACCACCCACTCGGTTCTCCTGCTCAAGTCTTCTCCAGTTAGTGACCAGAGTGATGTTTTCAGTACCAGATCCGGTCATTGCAGACTACGCATCCTACATCACCACCACCCCAGCCAAAGCCCTACAGTGGCCTATCCACCTAACGCCACTGGCCTTTCCAATCACCACGGATCCACATGTCCCTCCTGCCAAAAGGCTTGGGCATCCACCGTTCCTGGAATACTCGTCTCTCCCCTCCTCCCCGTGCTAATTCTTGCTCATCCTTTAGCTCTCAGCTCAAGGGGCATTTCTGCAGGGAATTTTTCCTGACTTCTATGACAGGTCAAATCCCTCTAGTACAAGTTCCTTGCTCTGCCCTTCTGTGGAATTTAGCAGAGATGCAAACTTCCAGCTAACCATGTGAGTATTGGATTAGATTGTAACCTCCATTCAGGCAAGGACAGTGTGAGATTTTGGTCATCACTGCATCCTAAGCCAGCCTGGCACGTGGTAAAAACTGTTGCCATCAAATTGATTCCAACTCATGGCAACCCCATGTATTCACAGAACAGAACTGTTCCATGGGGATTTCTTGGCTGTAATCAATTCACCAGGCCTTTCTTCTGAGGAGCTGCTGGTGGGTTCAAACCACCAATCTTTAGATTAGCAGCCGACTTGTGCCACCCAGACACATGGTAGGTGCTTAGTAAATATTTGTTGAATGAATGAATGTTGGTAAATTACCCTTCTCAAGCTTAGTAATTCATGCATTCATTCCACAGATCCTTACAGAACATCCACGGTCCTCTGTCCATGCTGGAGCACAAGAATCAGAGGATCCTTTTCCTATGGACAGTGTAGAAAAAACCATGACACTTTCCTATTAATTAGCTCACCTTTCTTTGCTTGGAGCAGGCTACACACTTCTGTTTTTGATATTATCTCCCACAAGATGCAATTAATTAGATGAAACTGAGACCCACCCTTGAAATCTGCCATGGCCACATTCTAGGTTCTCAACCAGTTTTCAAAGCACTTCCACATCCGTTATTGTTTCTGAGCCCTCTGAAGTTTGCAGGAGAGAGTCTACAGATTATGGACTGGGTCTCCAAGAAGTTAAGAAGTTTAGGTCCCATGAAGCTTTTACTGATGAAGATTAAAGACCACAGCCTTCAGCAGGGGTTATACTACACATAAAGAAAACAAAAATCCTCACAACTGGACCAATAAGCAACATCACGATAAATGGAGAAAAGATTGAAGTTGTCAAGGATTTCATTTTACTTGGATCCACAATCAACACCCATGGAAGCAGCAGT
>NW_004444123.1:4890357-4926652 GCF_000243295.1 Trichechus manatus latirostris | reverse complement strand
GATAAATGGAGAAAAGATTGAAGTTGTCAAGGATTTCATTTTACTTGGATCCACAATCAACACCCATGGAAGCAGCAGTCAAAAAAGCAAAAGACACATTGCATTGGGCAAATCTGCTGCAAAAGACCTCTTTAAAGTGTTGAAAAGCAAAGATGTCACCTTGAAGACCAAGGTGCGCCTGACCCAAGCCATGGTATTTTCAATCTCATTATACGTATGCAAAAGCTGGACAATGAATAAGGAAGACCGAAGAAGAATTGACACCTTTGAATTGTGCTGACGAAGAATATTGAATATACCATGGACCACCAAAAGAATGATCAAATGTGTCCTGGAAGAAGTACAACCAGAATGCTCCTTAGAAGCAAGGATGGCAAGACTACGTCTTACATACTTTGGACATGTTGTCAGAAGGGGTCAGTCCCTGGAGGACATGGTGCTTGGTAAAGTACAGGGTCAGCAAAAAAGAGGAAGACCCTCCACGAGATGGATTGCCCCAGTGGTGGCAACGATGAGCTCAAGCATAACAATGACTGTGGACGTGGCACGGATCGGGCAGAGTTTCGTTCTGTTGTACATAGGGTCGCTACGAGTCGGAACTGACTCAACAGCACCTAACAACAACAACAACATTTGTCTGTCTGTCTATCTCTCGTCTCTCATGTCTCTCATCTTGTATCTATTAGCTATCATCTATCAGTTTATCTATCTACCTATTATCTATCCTCTCTCTCATCTTGTATCTATTAGCTATGTATCTATCTACCTATTATCTGTCTATCATGTCTCTCTCATCTCGTATCTCTTATCTATCATCTATTTACCTATCTATTATCTATCATCTCTCATCTCTCTCTCTCATCTTGTATCTCCTATCTATGTATCTATCTACCTATTATCTGTCTATCATGTCTCTCTCATCTCGTATCTCTTATCTATCATCTATTTACCTATCTATTATCTGTCTATCATCTCTCATCTCTCTCATCTTGTATCTCTTATCTATGTATCTATCTACCTATTATCTGTCTATCTTCATCATCATCTATTATCATCTCTATTTATCTGTCTTTCTATCTAATCTATCATGTTTATCTATCTGTCTGTCTGTCTACCTGCATACCTACCTACCTGTCTGTCTATCTATCTATCTGTTATGGATTGAATTGTGTCCCTCTAAAATATCTGTCAACTTGGCTAGGCCATGAGTCCCAGTATTGTGTGGTTGTCCACCATTTTGTCATTTGTTATGATTATCCTATGTGTTGTAAATCCTTCTGTGTTAATGAGGCAGGATTAGAGGCAGTTATGTTAATGAGGCAGGACTCAATCTACAAGTTTAGGTTGTGTCTTAAGCCAATCTCTTTTGAGATATAAAAGAGAAAATCGAGCAGAGAGACACGGGGACCTCATACCATCAAGAAACAAGAGCCAGGAGAATAGCGCATCCTTTGGACGTGGGGTCCTGCACTGAGAAGCTCCTCGACCAAGGAAAATTGATGACAAGGACCTTCTGCCAGAGCCAACAGCGACAGAAAGCCTTCCCCTGGAGCTCCACCCTGAATTTGGACTTCTAGCCTCCTAAACTGTGAGAGAGTAAATTTCTGTTTGTTAAAGCCAAAAAAAAAAAAGTTTAGGTCCCACACAGGTTGTGAGTCTGAGGCCCTAATTGTACCAGCTACATATTTATTTTTAACTTCATACTCAGTTTAGGGGAACCAAACCCAGTTTAAGGCTCAAGACCCCACATGCGCTGACTACTACAAATTCTATTGTCTGGCTCTTTGATTTTCTTGTTAAATTGTAATTACTGTAAGGACTAAGGGTAGGTGGCCTGCATGTGAGGGATACCTCTTTAACAGGTCACTCCAAGGCCCGATTCTCTAGTGGTGTGTTCCAAAAGTAGGTCCTATTCACACATAATCCTGTAGGATGACTTAGTTAATTTTTCTGCCTACCGTTTTTAATCCACTTTTTACTTGCAATTTCTTTACCCACCTGGATGCTTTCTACACGGCTAACATTGGTGAAAATACTGTCCCCTCAATCTGTGAGTCCAGTAACTCTCACACGTGAGTGTGCACATGAGTGACCTGAGGGTCTTGTTCAAATGCAGGTTTCAGTTCAGTAGTCTGGGGAGGGCCTGAGATTCTGCGTTTCCAGCAAGCTCCCAGGTGATGGCAATCCCCAGGCCATACTTTGAGTCACAGGGTGTTAGAAAGCTTGTTCCCTTTTTCCTCCCCTTCTGACTGAAGATATTATATACGTGTTGGTGTGGTTGTTAGTGGCCGCCAAGTCGATTCTGACTTATGGCGACCCCGTGTGTGCAGAGGAGAACCGCTTCATAGAGTTTTCAAGGCTTTGATCTTTCAGAAGCAGATTGCCAGGCCTGTCTTCCGAGGTGCCTCTGGGTGGGTTCGAATCCCTAACTTTTCAGCTAGTAGTCGAGTGCTTCACTGTCTGTGCCACCCAGGGATTCCCAGCTTGCTCCTTTTTAACCCTGGAAGGAGGATATTGCCACATGGAGTTAAGATATTCCCATCACAACAGGTATCCTCAAAACTTAAAAATTCATTTATTTTATTTTTTATACTCATCTGCCAGTTTTGAATTTTATCTTGTAACAAACAGATATTACTTCTGTATTAAAATTTTAAAATGAAATCAAATGTCTTATCCTTGTAGGAAAGTACTCCTTAAAATTAATCAAACTCCAGGTGCAAGTAAGCATGTCAGTTTTTGCTTTCACTGTGTCAGAGAAAAAATAATTACCCTACAGATTTTGGAAGCATTTTGTCATTCTGACTAGCGTTAATGGCCCCTAAAGTCTAGATAGTAGATTGGCCTGAGGACTCAGAGTACAATGGGGGTCTCTTGCACTCCACCCTTCATTACCCGACAGGAAATGCTCCACCTGTCGGGCGTTACTGACCAAATCCCCACAGGGAGCCTGAAAGACTAAAAATGAGTAAGAAGTGCTTGTTATTCAGATTGCACCAGGAGCAACAACAGGAACGGTCACCAAGAAGAGTAGGTGGGAGGGGAGAACAGACGCCGCCCTCTGCCTGTCTGCTGATTCGGGAGGAACAGAGCAAAGATCTAACTCCATGGTGGCTGCTTCTCCAACCATTCCCATGAGTCCTTCTCAGTGACTTTATTCATGCTTTACATGTGAGGGATACCTCAAGCCTTTGGCTTCCAGGTTTATTCCATCATAAGGTCAGATCTGACCATCTCTAGTCCTCAAGAGAGACCTCGCTCAGTCCCCAAGTGGCCATTGTCTTAAAAGCGACCCCAGTCAAACAGCGAGCTGTTGCGTATCTAGGAACTGCCCATCCAGGTGCCTCCAAATTTGACTGCAATCCTTTAAATGAAAAGTGTAGTGTCTGCTAAATTGGGCAAATGGAGATTGTCTTCTCTCTCAGTTGCCTCCTGAGATGGAACCTAAGGGCAATGGTGGTTAAGTGGTAGAATTCTCGCCTTCCATGTGGGAGACCTGAGTTCAATTCCAGACCCATGTACCTCATGGGCAACTACCACCTATCTGTCCGTGGAGACTTGTGTGTTGCTATGATGTTGAACAGGTTTCAGTGGAGCTTCCAGCCTGAGACAGACTAGGAAGAAAGGCCTGGTGATCTATTTCTGAAAATCAGTCAGTGAAAATCCTATGGATCACAAAGGCCCCGACCCCAATCAATCATGGGGATGGTGCAGGACTGGCAGCATTTGGTTCCGTTATGCGTGCGGTGGCCAAGAGTCAGCGGCCGACTCCGAGGCAGCTAACAACAATAAAAATGGAACCTAGGAAGATGGAATCGCCAGCTCTTAGGAAAAAGAGGGTCTGGCTCCACATGGTAGATTGAAAAGGAGGTTGCACTACTAAGTATTCCTCTCTGTTTCTGTTGCCAGACCTCCAGTGCAGGCCTTCATCATCCCACCTGGCAATTACATAGGCATTTCCTGGTGGGTCCCCCGTTCCTCACTCCTCCAGTCTGTTTTACAAAATGCTTTCTGATCAATAGTCTCATAACATCAAAGGGCACGTGCTTGCTTAAAAAACTGCAGAGGCTGCCCGTTACCCACAGAATAAGGCACAATATTGTATTCAGTTATTTAAGCCTTCCTAACTTGTCTACCCCAACGTCTCTCTCACTACTCCTGAACACAAGCTCACCACTCAAGCAATATTATCCTAAGTCATGGTTCCCAGGTACCTAGTCATTCTGTGCCTCCATTTTCTCAGTGGGGACCAAAACAATACGTATCTCACTGCATTGTTGTGGATTGGATGAGTAAATACGTATAAAATGCTTAGGACAATGCTTGGCACATGGAAAGGGCCTCTAGTGGGTTGAATGGTGACCCCTAAAAAGATAGGATCCCATGTCCTAATTCCCAGAACCTGTGAATGCTACCTTATTTGGACAAAGTGTCCTTGTAGATATAATTAAGGATCTTGAGATGAGGGGTATTATCCTGGATGATCAGAGTGGACCCTAAATTCAATGATGAACAAGCGTCCTTATAAGGGACATTAGAAAGACCAGATGAGTAGACCATGTGAAGACTGAGGCAGAGATTGGAGTGATATAACCACAAACCCAGGGATGCTGGCAGCCACTAGAAGCTGTAAGAGGCAAGGGACAGAATCTCCCCTAGAGCCTCTGGAGGGAGCATGGCCCTGATAACACTTTGACTTTGGACTTCTGACCTCCAGAACGGTGAGAGAATAAATTTCTGTTGTTTTAAGCCCCTCAGTTTGTGGTAATTTGTTATGGCAGCCACAAGAGACTATACAGGACCTTTTAAATTTTAGCTATTATTATTATTTATTAATCCCCAGATGTGCCAATTTCTTTTTCTCTTCTGCGTTTTGATCTCACTGTTCTCTTTTAGTGTCTAGCACAGTACCTTGCAATTGGAAAAACTGAATAAATATTTATTGAAAAAGCGATTGACTGAATAGTTGGATGAATGAATGAATGAAAAGCCTACCTCTACCATATACCATGGACTGCCAGAAGAATGAACAAATCTGTCTTGGAAGAAGTACAGCCAGAATGTTCCTTAGAGGCAAGGATGGCGAGACTGCATCTCACATACTTTGGACATGTTATCAGGAGGGATCATTCCCTGGAGAAGGACATCATACTTGGTAAAGTAGAGGGTTGGCAAAAATGAGGAAAGCCCTCGCTGAGATGGATGGACACAGTGGCTGCAACAATGGACTCAAGCATAACAATGATTGTGAGGATGGCACAGGACCGGGCAGTGTTTCGTTCTGTTGTACACAGGGCTGCTATGAGTCAGAATCGACTTGATGGCACATAAAAACAACAACGACAACCCACTTAGCCTGGTGCTATATACCCACAATAGCTTTTCCTTACTGCGCTAGTCCATAAACTCTAGCGTACAGTGACAAGAACGCTGTATGATGTATGGCCTGTAACGTATCATTTCTGCGGTCTCTCACTCTCTCTCCAAAACTCCTTGAGGGCAGGGATCATTTCTTTTATCTCTCTATATCCCCAATACCTAGCACATAGTAGGTGACTCAAGTATATGGCAACAATAGTGATCCCGTTGTCAAAAGTTGCCCACTAATTTGTCACTCCTACCATAGTTTCCCCAGACCCCAGCAGGTGTTGTGTCCTTGTCATGCCCAAACCACCTTGTGTCAACAGTGTTTCCCAACTGCCACAGAAACTTCCAGTCTCAGTATATTTCAAGAGCAGCAGATGGAAGGTGAGCTTAAAACCACTGTCTAATTCCTCGGCTGGGGAGACTTGTGTTGAACTAAGTAAGCTATTGGCCCATGCTTGGACATCTTTTCTTTACACAGAGAGAGATGTTGGTTTTCCTCGTGTTTCTCACAGCGCAATTCTACACCAAACGGTCACATGGAAATGACTGACTCTGTGATTTGTTCACTGTGAGTCTGTTTTCTGTGCGACCTGTGTGACTCATAACCCATCGTGTTGGCTGGTGAACTCCTAAATGGCGGGGAGCCAGATCAGCCTTCTGCTTACGCTATTGGATAACGATTATTCCCATAGCTCGATGCGGGTCACTCCCCGCCCCCACCCCCCCATGCACACAGTTCAAGAATGCAGAGTTTGACCACCACCCTTGATAATGTGATATCAGAAAGACTTAAAACAGCAACAACACAAACTTCTTATTTGGACATATTTTCAAATGTTGAAAAAATTCAAGGGACTTAAAACTTACTGTTAACATTTTCCCCTGTTTGCTTTATCATTTTCACTCTGGCTGTCTTTCTCTCTCTTTGAACCATATGAGGGTAAGTTACATGCATCGTGGCCCTTCACCCCTGAATACTTCAGTGTGTATTTCCTGACAGGAAGGTTCTCTTACATAGCTACGGTACAGTTACCAACTTCATAACTTTACGTTGATACTGACATACTCCGATTGCATCAGTTGATCTAATACTATCTTTTACAGCATTCTCCACCCCTTCTCCCATATAGCACCCAACTGAGGCTCAGGTTTGCATTTAATTGTCTTGTCCCTTTAGCCTCCTTTAGTCTGGAACATTTCCACAGCCTGTCTTTGCCTCTTATGATGAATTTTTTGCGAATACAGTTCCCCTCAGCCTTTTTCTTTTTCAGTAGAAGTTTCTGCAGTTCGTGTTTGTCTGATATTGCACAATTAATGTGTCTTTCTAACGATATCATATCTGGAGGCCCTCGATGGCCATCTGCCTTCTATTGATGAAGTAATTTTGATCATCTGATCAAGGTGTTGCCTAATTTCTCTACTGTATAATTATTTCTTTTCTCTCTTGATATTAATAAGCAGTCTCTGGGGAGATATTTTGACACCATGCAGATATCTTGCCCATCAACATTCCATCCCCCCTGCTCCCGAGATTTAGCATCCATTGATGATTCCTGCCTGATCCCGTCTTTGCTGTGATGATTGCCAGACAAGCATTTTTCCAGCTCCAGGAGACCCACCATGTTGGCCCGTCAACTCTCAGCATTCAACTACAAGCAGGTGGTTGTTGTTGCTGTCGGGTCAGTTTTGACTGACGGTGACCACACGTGTGTTAGAGCAGACCTGCGCCACAGACTTTTCAAGGCTGTGACCTTTCAGAAGCAGATCGCCAGGCCTGTTTCTGAGGCATCTCTGGGTGGTTTCGAACTGCCAACCTTTTAGCTTGTAAGAGTGCCTAACCATTACACTATGCAGGGACGCCACTATAAGCAAGAGCCCTCCCTTATCCCCACTTATTAGTTGCCTATTTATTACCAGGAAGGACTCATGAGTTCCTACTTGGGAGTGGTTTATAATTTATTACTATACTTAATTATTTTGGTGCTGAATTTGTCCCAGAATTAGCCAGCAGGAAATCCTTCAAGCTGGCTTCTTTGTCAGATAAATATTTAATGAAAGTTTATGGATTTTGATTGAATGATAATACAAGACTTTAATAGTTGTTCTATGCACCCTAGCATAATAGGAGACCACAGAGTATACTTGTTAAGGATTTAGCATTTACCTAGATCTGGGTTCAAATCCTGGCTTTTCTATTTACTTGCAGGGTTTCCTGGGTAAATTGTTTAACCTCCCTATGCCTCAGTTTTCTCATGATAGTGAGATAAAATTAGAGCATTCCTCGCAGGGTTGTCATGAGAATTAAGTGAGATAATATACATAAAACGCTTTGTAGCTGTTGTTAAGTGCCATCAGGTAAGTTCTGACTCATAGTGACCCCATGTACAATAGAATGAAACACTGCCCGGTCCTGCGCCATCCTCACAATCATGGCTGCGCTTGAGCCCATTGTTGCAGCCACTGTGTCAATCCATCTTGTTGAGGGTCTTCCTCTTTTTTGCTGACCCTCTCTACCTTACAAAGTATAATGTCCTTTTCCAGGGACTGGTTCCTCCTGATAACACGTCCAAAGTATGTGAGATGTAGTCTCCATCCCTTGCTCCTAAGGAGCATTCTGGCTGTACTTCCTCCAGAACAGACTTGTTCATTCTTCTGGCAATCCATGGTATAGTCAATATTCTTCGCCAACACCACAATTCAAAGGTGTCAATTCTTCTTTGGTCTTCCTTGTTCGTTGTCCAGGTTTCACATGTGTATGAAGCGATTGAAAATAACATGGCTTGGGTCAGGCCCACCTTAGTCCTCAAAGTGACATCTTTGCTTTATAATACTTTAAAGAGGTCTTTTGCACGGATTTGCCCAAAGCAATATGGTGTTTGATTTCTTGACTGCTGCTTCCATGGGCGTTGATTCTGGATCTAAGTAAAATGAAATCCTTGACAACTTCAATCTTTTCTCCATTTATCATTTTGTTGCTTATGGGTCCAGTTGTGAAGATTTTTGTTTTCTTTATGTTGAGGTGTAATCCGTACTGAAGGCTGTAGTCTTTGATGTTCGTTAGCAAGTGCTTCAAGACCTCCTTGCTTTCAGCAAGCAAGGTCGTGTCATCTGCATATTGAAGGTTGTTAGTGAGTCTTCCTCCAATCCTGATGCTGCGTTCTTCTTCATATAGTCCAGTTTCTTGGATGATTTGCTCAGCATACAGATTGAATAAGTATGGTGAAAGGATACAACCCCGATGCACACCTTTCCTGACTTTAAACCATGCGGTATCCCCTTGGTCTGTTCGAATGACTACCTCTTGGTCTATGTACAGGTTCTTCATGAGCACAATTAAGTGTTCTGTAATTCCAATTCTTCACAATGTTATCCATAATTTATTGTGATCCACACAATGAAATGCCTTTGCATAGTTGATAAACACAGGTAAACATCTTTCTGGTATTCTCTGCTGTCAGCCATGATTCATCTGACATCAGCAATGATATCCCTTGTTCCATGTCCTCTTCTAAATCTAGCTTGAATTTCTGGCAGTTCTCTGTGGATATACTGCTGCAACCACAGTATGGAATGATTTTCAGCAAAATTTTACTTGCATGTGATGTTAATAATATTTTTCTGATAATTTCCACATTCTGTTGGGTCATGTTTCTTTGGAGTAGGCACAAATTTGGATCTCTTCCAGTCAGTTGACCAGGTAGCTGTCTTTCAAATTTCTTGGCATAGACAAGGGAGCACCTCCAGTGATGCATCTGTTTGTTGAAACATCTCAATTGGTATTCCATCAATTCCTGAAGCCTTGTTTTTTGCCAATGCCTTCAGTGCAGCTTGGACTTCCTTCAATACCATCAGTTCTTGATCATATGCTACCTCCTGAAATGGTTGAATGTCGACCAATTCTTTTTGGTACAGTGACTCTGTATATTCCTTTTATCTTCTTTTGATACTTCCTGCATTGTTCAATATTTTGCCCATACAATCCTTCAATATTGCAGTTCAAGGCTTGAATTTTTTCTTCAGTTCTTTCAGCTTGAGAAATACGGAGAGTGTTCTTCCTTTTTGGTTTTCTAACTCCAGGCCTTTGCAAGTTTTATTACAATACTTTACTTTGTCTACTTGAGCCACCCTTTGAGATCTTCTGTTCAGCTCTTTTACTTCATCATTTCTTCCTTTCGCTTTAGCTACTATGTGTTCAAGAACAAGTTTCAGAGTCTCTTCTTCCTGTCAATATTTCTTTCCTGTCATTTTAATGACCTTTTTCTTTCTTCATGTCTGATGTCCTTGATGTCATTCCTCAACTCATCTGGTCTTGGGTCATTAGTGTTCAATGCACCAAATCTGTTCTTGAGATGGTCTCTAAATTCAGGTGGGATGTACTCAAGGTCGTATTTTGGTTCTCGTGGAATTTTTAAGTGTTCTTCAGCTTCATCTTGATCTTGCATATGAGCAATTGATGGTCTGTTCCATAGTCAGTCCCTGGCCTTGTTCTGACTGATGAAATTGAGCTTTTCCACAATCTCTTTCCATAGACATAGTCGATTTGATTCCTGTGTATTCCATCCAGTGAGGTCCACGTGTATAGTTGCCATTTACGTAGTTGAAAAAAGGTATTTGCAATGAAGAGGTCTTTGGTCTTGCAAAATTCTATCAAGCAATCTCCAGGATTGTTTCTATCACCAAGGCCATATTTTCCAACTACCGAGATCCTTCTGGCTTGTATCCAACTTTCGCATTCAAATCACCAGTAATTATCAGTGCATCTTGACTGCATGTTTGATCAATTTCAGACTGCAGAAGTTGGTAAATATCTTCAATTTCTTCATCTTTGGCCTTAGTGGTTGGTGTGTAAATTTGAATAATAATTATATTAACTTGTCTTCCTTGTAACTGACAAACACCAACCAAATCCACTGCTGTCGAGTGGATTCCAACTCATAGTGACCTTATAGGGCACAGTAGAACTGCCCCATCAGGTTTCCAAGGCTATAAATGTTTAAGGAAGCAGACTGCCATGTCTGTCTTCCAAAATGACAAATAAGCATCTGATAAATATGGGCTTTGTGTTGTGTGTGGCGTCTCCAAACATAATATAGGCTACTCCTTTTATTTTATTTTCCCAAATTACACCTTAGGTATTTACTAGATTATCTCAATTGCTACTGTTACTTCCTACTGCTAGCAGGCACCATCCAAAAGTCACCCCAAAGTTATATCTCCCTGCCCTTTACAGTACATTTGAGTTAACTGAAGTATTGACTATTGTGGGTCTCAAGGGACCTGAAGCCCCTGGGTGACACAAATGGTTAACAGCTTGGCTGCTGACTGAAAGGTTGGAGGTACAAGTTCACCCAGAGGTGCCTCAGAAGAAAGGCCTGGAGATCTACTTCTGAAAAATCAGCCATTGAAAGCCACTGTGGAGCACAGTTCTACTCTGACACACATGTCAACTTGACTTAAAGGCAACTGGTCAAGGGACCTGGAGATAATCTACCACCCATCCCTTGTGTTAGGGATGAGGAGCATGAGACCCTGTAAGGTTAAATGAGAGTGGAAGAACTAGGAGGAGTGCCAGTCTTTAGCTACACATTCTGTGTTCCATATCGTATCTCCTCTTCAATCAAGAGTGACATTCATTTGGTTTCTTTTCCCAGTTAAGGGGTATCGTGCAAAGCATCAGTGGGAAAGTATCTTATTTTCAGTGTGACTCATCCTCATTCCAAGATTAACATGCTCCACTTTCATTCTTTGCCTCCCACTCAGTTTCATATGCAGCCTGATCCCTGGACGTCTCCTTGCCCCATCCTCCCCCATCCCACCCCACTCCCCCTCCCCCAGCTGTGTTTTTACCTCCTTACCCTGGACTGCCCTACCGTCCTCAGATTCCACTGGTCATTTTTGTTGGACTCCAATTTAAGAAAGGCATGTCTTCCTGAAATATTGCTCTGATCTATGTTGAAAATAGAATAAAGAAATAGACTTCAATTGCAGCAGATGTACAGGGACAAGTGTTTGTCCATATGCTTTCGACATTCCATGAAGGTCCAAGCATTCTAGCAAAAAGCATGTGTTTCTGGACATACACATTTTATTTCCACCTCCTCCAAAAAAATTACAATTTTTCTGTTATACTGAGATTTTGTTGAACAAAAAAGAACTGGGAATAAATGTGCCATTGGGTGAGGCTTTGGGGATATTTTTACTGTGCCAAGATTTTCAGTTTTGTACTGTTTTTTGAAACCAGCTCTGACCTGTATAATGTGATCCTGCTTACATCAAAATGCTAGTAAAATACTGAAATATTTGCGGATGGAATGATATGATGTTTGGGATTTGCTTCAAAACAATCCAAGAGGTGGGGGAAAGTGGGCGGGGGTATAGAAGAAGCAAGATTGGCCATGAATTGATAAAGGTTAAAGCTGATGGTGAATACATGGGGCTCCTGTGTCTTTTTATATGATTGTATGAAATTATCAATAGGAAAACGTTTTAAAATGCTATTTTAGTTTTTCATAGTTCTTTCTACCTTTTTTGTTTTCATTTGGTTTTGGTTTTGTTTTACTCTGCCTCTCCAAGCTTTTGCCTTTCTTGAAAGCCACCTCAGGTTGCACCCCCGCCAGCAGAAGCCTCCTGCCTACATTAATCCTCAAATTCCGGAATTCCTGTCATATCTAGCACCTACGTGTTGATTCTCTTGCTTTAGCCTCTGATTTTTTCCTGTGAGTTAACCTGGACACTTTTTGCACATATGTTTGTACATGTGTATGTGTGCGTAAATACATCAGCATTGTCGCTGTTGTATGCTAGCCAGTCGATTCCGACTCATAGTGATCCTATAGGACAGAGCAGAACTGTCCCATAGGGTTTGCAAGGCAGTAATCTTTATGGGAGCAGATCATCAGGTCTTTTCTCCCTCAGAGCCACAGAGTAGGTTTCAACTGCTGACCTTCCAGTTAGCAGCTGAGCTCTTAACCATTGTGCCACCAGGGCTCCTTATAACCTAGACTTTTTTAAGGGCAGAGATTAAACTTTATACTTCAAGGTAAAACCCCACGGTGCCTAGCATAAAACTGGGTGCATTAAATGCTTCCTAACTGATGAATCTGCTTATTAGTGGATTGGAAGAGATTAGTCAAAGGCATTCTGAAAAGTGTTGATGCAAGCAGAGGCTGTAGATTTGTCATATATATATATATATATATATATATATATACACACACACATATATATATATATATATTCTTTTTAAAGCTCTTCTGCATAGAGTTTGCAACACCTTATTTTACCTTTAGGAAGAACTGGCTTAGGAGAAATTCTTCTCCCAATTGAAGTGTAGTATTTCATGTCAAGCAGTGATGGAAGAGCAATTGACGCAAATACTTGTGGATAGTTTATCCCCAAAGGAGACTCAGCAAAATAAAATCTTGTACACGGGAATTATCTTAGAACCCTGCATCTCCTCCTACTGCACAGTCTAATTGAAGGAGGCAGTAGGGTGGGAAAATATCAAGAAGAAAATGTCAGTTGTCAGGGTTCAAAATTTTGCCCCAGGAGCAGAAGAACCATCTCATTTTAGGCTTGTCCATGCTGGTCTAATGCAGTGTGAGAGCCAAATTCAAAGGGAATCTCATTTAGCTCTAATTTGCTTACTAGTTTCCTCACACACACTGATCATTGGAAATGCTGAGAACTGGTGCTTTTTCAGAGCAGGGGAAGAGCCACTGTGAAGTTGGAAAGAGTCCAAGAAAAGTTTCTCCATCTTTCTACTCCCGGAGGGGAGCACAAGGAAATCATCTCTGTGGGGAGACTGAAGGAAATCATCTCTGTGGGGAGACTGTCTCCCATCTGTAAGTCCTTGTGGGAAGGAGACACCACAACCTTCCTCAGGATCACATTCCACTGTAAAGCAGAACCCTCGGAATCAGAAAAACCCCTTCCATCAGCCTACCCTCAAATCCTTCAGCTTACTATGGTTGTGGATTCTGTAGCTTAATATCTTCTGTATTTTCATTCCATTGATTTTTCTCTCGACCTTCTCTTCTCCAGGGAAAATAGACCCTGGAGAAGGTGGATCAGGCAAGTACTATAGTCTCGCATTCAGGCAGGGCATAAAAGAGCCAAAAATACAGAACAGTCTGCCTTTGCCTGCTGTAGCTCCCCAAAGAACCTCTCCGGGTGAGTAGCTCAAGGCTTCCGCAAAGCCGACTCCCAAATCCAAGAGTCAGGCTTCACAACAGAGAAACACTGTTCTCTCCATTAAACACCGGTTGGGAGAGTAGACAGAGTAAGAGCAAGAGAGAGTCTGGTTAGACTTAAGAAAGAACTTTAGGGAAATGCAACTTGAAGCAAGACGTTAGAGGTAGTATGAAGCCTTTGCCTCTAGACAGTCACTAGCCTTGGATGATTTCATTGTTCACCTCCAGGGAAGCAAGAGAACAAATGACCTCTTGAAATCCCTTCCAGCTATTGAGTCCTTTGAGTCTAGAAACCCAGGAAGTTTCTGTTCTGCTTCTGGTTGTACTCTGAACTCCATGTGAATGACTTTGGCCAGAGGTTAATCACTCCATCCCTAGATTTCCTCAACTGGAGAACATAGGTGGTTGTAATGGG
Source organism: Trichechus manatus latirostris (assembly GCF_000243295.1). Classification (NCBI taxonomy): domain Eukaryota; kingdom Metazoa; phylum Chordata; class Mammalia; order Sirenia; family Trichechidae; genus Trichechus; species Trichechus manatus. Next base: position 4,912,678 of record NW_004444123.1, on the reverse strand, counting down.
TGACAAGTCCGAGTGTCTTTCAGTTTCCAGATCTCTGCTAAATAAGGTGGCATTTTTTAATTTTTTTAATTGTATGTTCGATGAGGGCTTACAGAGAAATTCAGTTTCTCGTTAAACAATTATTACACATAGTTTTGTGACATTGGTTGCCAACCCCACAACATGTCAACATTCTCCCTTCTCGACCTTGGGTTCCCTATTACCAGCTTTCCTGTCCCCTCCTGCCTCCTCGTCCTTGCCCCTGGGCTGGCTGTGCCCATTTAGTCTTGTTTTGTTTTATGGGCCTGTCTAATCTTTGGATGAAGTGTGAACCTCAGGAGTGACTTCAGTACTAAGTTAAAAGGGTGGCCGAGGGCCATATTCTCGAGGTTTCTCCAGTCTCTGCCAGACCAGTAAGTCTGGTCTTTTTTTTGTGAGTTTGAATTTTATTCTACACTTTTCTGCAGATCTACCTGGGACCCTCTACTGTGATCCCTGTTGGAGCAGCTGGTGGTGGTAGCCGGGCACCATCTAGTTGTGCCGGACTCAGTCTAGTGGAGGCCGTGGTAGTTGCGGTCCATTAGTCCAAAGGACTTGTGTCTTTGGTTTTCTTCATTCTCTCTTGCTCCAGATGGGGTGAGATCAGTGGAATATCTTAGATGGCCACTCACAAGTTTTTAAGACCTCAGACACTACTCTAAGGTGGCACTTTTGAGATGGTCGATAATGTTATGTGGCTTAACTAATACAAATAGGCCTAGTGTACAGAGATTGAACAGAAGGTTTACGGAGTATCTAAAAGATGTTGTCCTTCAAGAGTGGTGTGTTTTAGTGTCCTTTTAGGTGTTCTGTGAATAAGGGGGCTCTCTTTTTCCAAAATGGGGGCACTGGTGGTTCAGTAGTAAAATTCTTGCCTTCTGTAATGGAGACTGGAAACCCTGGTGGCGCAGTGGTTAAGAGCTATGGCTGCTAACCAAAAGGTCAGCAGTTCAAATCCACCAGGCATTCCTTGCAAACCCTATGGGGCACTTCTACTCTGTCCTACAGGGTCGCTATGAGTTGGGTTTGGTTTATAATGGAGACTAGGTTCAGTTACTGCACCTCACGTGCAGCTGCCACTCGTCTGTCAGTGGAGGCTTGCGTGTTACTATGATGCTGAACAGGTTGCAGTGGAGCTTCCATACCAAGACAGACTAGGAGGAAACGTGTGGTGATCTACTTCCAAAAATCAGCCCGTGAATACTCTGCAGATCACAACGATTCCCGTGTGCGTGGGGACAGCAGCTAACAACAACTCTTCCCAAAAGAGAGTTCTGAGACAGCTCACGTTTCTTGTGAGGAATATAATGCTTTCCAACGGCAGTATGAGTTAAAAATAAGCACAATACTGGGCATATACTATCTAGCAACAAACACTTTATTTGTTAACTGATGCTGTGGGATGTGTCTTCAGCTTTCAGTGAAAATACCCACCTTCAAACCCGGTGGCTTTAGTGGAAACCACTAGGGAGTGACAGCAGCAGCAAGGCCTGTCTGGGAATCTGTAGCATAAATGGTGAGTTCTTCGCTGGCAGAGGCTTTGGGCCGACCATGACTTTGAGAGCCAGGTTTTGTAAACAAGCAACTACAACCACAAACCACAGGGCATTAAGAGTGCATGTACAGGAAACAGGGAGACGTGTATCACGCATTTCCCCATCCTGTCTACTAGAGGGGATGACACAGGGCAAGTGGCCTTGTCTGGAAATGAAGGATAGATCTGTCTGGCAGCTGTTGCTCAAATGGCACACTTGTCTGTTTGGCAATGGTATACATCCCTGAGCAGCACTCCCAAGCACAGCCTGGAGCCACAACTCATTCTTCACCGTGGGCACTTGGGTAACGGAAGATAACTAGACAGTTTGGGTCCAGCACCCATCTGTCAGTTCGTCCTACTGTGGTGGCTTGCATATTGCTATAATGCTGGAAGTTACGCCACCAGTATTTCAAACACCAGCAGGGTCACCCACCGTGGACAGGTTTCAGCAAAGCTTCCAGACTAAGACAGACTAGGAAGAAATTCTGGTGATCTGCTTCTGAAAATTAGCCCATGAAAACCCTACGGATCACAACAGAATATTGTCCCATATAGTGCTGGAAGATGAGTGCTCTGGGTTGGAAGGCACTTCAGAATAACCACGACAATGGGCTCAAACATACCAATGACCGTGAAGATGGCGCAGGACTGGGCAATGTTGTGTTCTTTTATACGTAAGGTTGCCATGAGTTGGAGTTGACTCGATAGCAACTAACAAGGACGATAACAGGCAGTTTGGATAAGAGTAGCTATTTCTCTGCGATTCTGCTGCTACAGTAAAATGAATGCTGGATGAGAGTCCGGAGACCTGGGTGCTGCTCCTGGCTGTGTGACCAACAGTGATTGTCACCTTGCACAAAATGCTTTCCCTCTCTGTGTCTCAGTGTCACATCTGCTAACTTAAAGGCTGGTCTTAATCAGCAGTTATTCAGATGCCTGGGCCCTGGCCCAGGTGTACTGAGTTTGAGTCTCCACAGGTGGGGTCTGGACAAGAGAATTTTGCCAGAGCTGTACAGGAGATTCTGATGTGCGTGCCGAGAGAAGAATCACTGGGTTAAGAGGTTGCTGGATTCTATGATTCTCCGGGATTGAGAGGAAAGAAAAAAGTTAGGCGGGCAGTTTCATAAGGTCAACTGTTTATCATTTACCCAGTTTAGGGCGCTCAGTCCCAAAGTGTGGTCTGCGGCTTACTCCTCATCTGTGTGGTTTCTCCAGGTCGTGTTTTGGCTTGGTTCTGAATGTTTATACTGTTTAATGATAAATGCCAGTGTTCTCAAGCCTTGAATACATTAACAAATAATTAAGGCAATTCTATAATCACCAGACGTGACTTCATGGGTTTTCTTACTCTAACGGTATCTGCTGAGGATGCTTATTTCCCTTTCTGGTGATATGATCTACAACTTCAAAACTTCCCCAAGAAGGGCTTCTGAGAGAGCCATCTGGCTGAGCTGGACATGTAAAGAAGGGTTATACCTGCGACTCTTTTCTCATTCCATGCACTTGCCCTAGAAGGCCTCGTACACGTCTATGGGTTGAGAATCGTGGTGAGATTGAGGTAGTCCTTGGCCAGGAAGCCCAGGGAGGCCCAGACCGGCAGCCCCTCTCCATGAGCCCCTTAAGGGAAACGGGCTCAGAGAACAACAGCTGACAGCAAAGACTGACTCAGAGATCTGGGTCCCAACCCCAGGGTGGAGTCCTTCAGTCTAAGCTGGAGCTCATGCAGAACCCTTCAGACTTAGGCACCAGGCAGCTTTCTTTCTTCTATCCTTTCTCCATTAAGTCCTGGATCTCACTATGTGCAGTATAGAAGAAGGCAATAAGGAGAAAGCACAAGAAGCAGAGAGACAGGACGAAGGGCATCTGAGTCTCTACCAGGAGCAGAGCTGGTCCAGACTGCCTGGCCCAGGCCTCCCAGGTGGTGGCAGCTGCAGCTTTTCTGATTGGACATATGAAAGAGTCCAAAGAGAGAGTGCCAGAGAGCCAAAGAGAAGAGAGATACTATCTCTCCAGCAGGAGAGTGTTCAAAGAGAGGAGAAGAGATGGTCCGTCTTCTCCTTAGAGGCAGCTGGGAAAGCTCCCGGAGTGACTCTGGCACCTCCAGGGACCACTCTCTGGGACTGAGTTTCCAACAAGTGCCGTCCTCCCGTTAAGGGCCGTGAGTGTGTCTTTCACCCCGTATTCCTAGGACGTAACATACTTGCTGGCCTATAGTAGGGTCCCTGGGTGGTGTAAATGGTTAAGCGCTCGACTGGTGATCTACTTCTGAAAGTTCACAGCCATTGAAACTCTATGGAGCACAGTACTGCTGTGACACAAGTGAGATTGCCGGCGTCAAAACTGACTCAAAAAAAAAAAAAAGTTGCTCGATACATTTTAATTAAATGCATGGAAGATTGAACACCTAAGATTTTGCTTTTATGGAGATGTACTAGGATAAGTAAAATAACCCTATCCTTTTGCTATGACTTGGAACGGACTCTACAGCAACGGGTTTGGGATACAACTCAACTCAAACAGACTTCAGCAACAGCTGAGATTAAATTCCGGTTTGAGGCATAGCTGGGTTGAAGGGCTCCCACACTGTCTTCAGGCATGTGCCTCTCCATCTCTCTGCTCTGCTCTACTCTGTGCTGACTTCACTTTCGCAGGCATGTCTCCGGGCTTGTCTCCGACCAGCTTAACAACCCCAGCTGGAAGAGCACACTGCTTTCCAATAGCTGCAGCAAAAGTCCTCGGTTGCCTATCACTGTACCTACTTAGGACACCTCCTCCCCCAGAACACCCTGGTGGCCAGGGAGACGGGTTGGATGAATGGGTTGTATGTTCTCCAGGAAGGCTGTAGGTCAGCCCCATCAGACCCCCGTGGCCTCAGGGGAGGAGGGACAGTTCCCCAAAGGCAAACCAGGCACCTTTACCTGAAGAAGGGAAACTATATACTGCTCAGGTAAAACACAGAAACAGCAGGTATCCAATGAAGGCAGTTTATGGCTTTCATGGACTAACAGAAACAGCAAAACCATAGATTAAGGTACCAATTATACCTTCCTGCCAGGGTTAATTTGGAAGTTAATTATTTTGCTTCGGAGCCCTGGTGGCATAGTGGTTATGAACTTGGCTGCTAACCAAAAAGTCAGCAGTTCAAATCCACCAGCTGCTCCTTGGAAACCCTATGAGGCAGTTCTACTCTGTCCTATAAGGTCTCTATGAGTTGGAATCAACTAGACAGCAATAGGCTTTTGGTTTTATTTTGCTTTAATTGAAACTATTAGAAAAGAGAAAATGAAAATATGTTTGAATTTGAATCAGTAGGCTTGAATTTCATACTAAAGGCTTATCCAATAGTTCCCTCTAAAAAATAACTTTACTGTTTCTCTTCTGGTTATATTTTGTTGTTAGGTGCCAGTGAGTCGGTTCCGACTCATAGCGACCTTGTGTCCAACAGAATGAACACTGCCTGGTCCTGTACCATCCTAACAATCATTATTATGCTTGAGCCCGTTGTTGCAGCCACTGTGTCAATCCATCTCCTTGGAGGTCTTCCTCTTTCTCAGTGGTTATGTAAGTAATACTTATTATACTTATTATAAAAATTCTTTAGAAAATATAGCAAAGTATGAGAAAGAAAATAACTATCCCTTAATCTCAGAAAATATTACTACTAAAAGTTTGTTCTATAACTTTCCAGACTGTTTTTACATCTGTATTATGTCTTGTGCAATCTATTTTACAGAGTGTATTTTAAGGAATACATTTGAACACTGGGGGGTGGGGAGGTAAAAAGAGCAGGACCCAGCAGAAGAAAGAGTGGAATCTCCGCAAAAGGCCTCACTCAGACGACCTCACAGGGCGCCCCAGAGGTGGGATGGCCCTTCACAGCTGGTCCGTTTTTTGTTTTTTATTGTACTTTAGGTGAACGTTTACAGAGACAATTGTTCCATTCTGAGGCAAGGGGGCCAGGGCCTTTATACTCCTTTATTGACCAATCTTTGGGGGAGAGGGCTGCCCTCAGGGAAGGGATGTGACCTCAGATAAAATGGCTCTTTGGCTGAGGACAGTTCCACTGAGAGAAACTCAGCTGTGCGCTGTCAGCCACCAGCACTCCCTACAGCTGGGAAATAGCACCCTACTATGAAGGCAAGATCTGGGCGGTGCGGCCCAGCGTCTACTACAGATGCCTGGGACTAGCAGATGTGTTGTAGATATTTTTCCCAGTCTGTCATTTGTCTGTCGACTTGTTGATAGTTATTCTTTATTTTAGTTTGTTTTACCAAGGTGTGGATTTCTTTTTTTAATGCTTTTTATTTCGGACTTTTTTTTATTTTTAATCATCCTTTGTAAGTTCTTCTTCAATCCAAGAGTATTCCAGAATCTGTATGTTCCTCCAGTATTCTCATTTTGTTCCCATTCAGATCTTTAATCCTTCTGGAATGTAGTTTGATTTAAAGTTTGAGGTAGGTATCTTTTTTTAATGAAAAGAACCAGCTTTACCAGCACCGTTTATTAAATAATGCCTCTTTTCCCCAGGGATTTGAAATGTTACTTTTAGCAAAACTATTTGTACTTGATTCCATTTCTAGCTCTCTATGACGTTCCGTTGACTGTCCATTCCTGTACTAGTGTGACACTGGTTTATTTTATTTTTTAGTTTAATACAGTAAAATTCATTCTTTTTGGTGTACAGTTTGGAGTTTTGGCAATGCATAGAGTTGCATAACCCCCACAATCAAGATAGAGAACACCCCAAATAAATTCCTTCCTGCTGCTCTTTTGTAGTCAAACCCTCCCCCCTCCTTTAACCCCTGCATCTACTGACCTGTTCAGCGTTCCTATTGTTTCGCTTTCCAGAATGTCATATGAATGGAATCATACAATATGTAGCCTTTTGAGTCTGGTTTCTTTTGCTCAGCATACTGCCCTTGAGATCCATTCAAATTGTTGCATACATCAGTACTTAATTCCTTTTTATTACTGTGTAGTATTCCATTGTATGGATGCACCACAATTTGTTTATTCATTCTCCATCTGAGGGACATTGGGTTGCTTCCAGTTTGGGGTAATTATAAATAAAGCTGCTATAAACATTCATTTTTTGTGTGAACATAGATCTTGATTTCACTTGAACGGGATTGCTAGGGCACACTGTTTTAATTGCTATATATATATGACATATATATGCATGTCATATGTATATCATATGTATCATACATTTGAACATTATAATGTATGTTGATATAGGAAAAGAAAAGTGACTACCTTGTTATCTATCTTGTTCTTCCTCTTCTCCTTCTCCTCCTCTTCGTCTTCTTTTTATCCATTACACTATTGATTGGAGTCACATTGATTGTTGATTGATTTGTGCAGAGAGCCACACCAGTTCTAAGTCCTGACGCCTCCTACCAAGTCCATAAAATTAAAAATAAACCACAAGTAGTCCCAATATCTGATAAATGGAACTGTTTGTGATTTTGCTAATTGTTCTGCTTTTACACAGAAAAGCAGGGGCCTTTAGCCTTGAACTGGAGCCCTGGTGGTGCAAAGGTTAAGAGCTCGAGTCCACCAGCTGCTCGTTGGAAACCCGACAGGGCAGCTCTACTCTGTCCTATAGGGTTGCTGTGAGTCAGAATCGACTCAATGGCAATGGGTTTGGTTTTTTTTTTTTTTAAATAGCATACCAAGTCATTTCTTTTGTACTCAAGGCATCAAGACCCCCATGGGTCAACATCTGCATGAAACCAGGGCACAGAGGGCCCTGGGGTCAGATCACCAGAAAATCATGGGTGATTCTGGGAGCCACCATTAATTGTTCTCAGGGGTAGTCCACCCTCTTCAGAACCTCCTCATTCTGATACCCGGTACAGTGTCAACTGTGGGGGAAATGCATCCCATTAGATCGCTGGGGTTTCCAGGTCTGGAGGGTCCAAGATTCCATTCTAGGCAGATGAGAAACATACAGTCTCCAGTTTCCTTCAGTAGCTACTTCCAATATGTATCAATCCTCACCATCTGTGTTGCATTTTAACACATTTCCTCCTAGTCCTTCCTCAGAAGTGACGCCAGCAAACTCTTCAAAACTAGAACTGCTGGTTCAAAGCCAGCCGTGAGTACAGCGCTTTCATCAGGGCTGGCAATTCCAATTACGTTGTTTATCCATTTAGGCACACTGCGTCTCAGCCACCTCAGGGACTTCCTTTTAATTTGTTTTTCTTTTTGTTAATTGGATAATTTAAGTGAAATGGAAGTGTCTGCAAAGAGGAAGTCACCACAAATCCGTCAACATGGCATTCTCCATACCTTACAATGGCAAAGGGATAGAGAGTAGTTCACACTGCCTGTCTGTCTTTTGCTCTGGCAAAGGCTCAGCTGCTACTTTGCACCCTATCTCAGGAAAGAAACAGTTTCTTTGAAGGGCTCATAGGTCCCCTGGCTCCTTGCCTGTTTAATCTACCTCCGTGGTTTTCAATCCACAGTGAGAATTAATCCACAGCATGACTTTCAAGTGGGACATTTATTCAGGCGTCTGTGCTTTCATTCAGCCTTTACTGAGCACCTACTGTGAGCAGGAAGCCTGCCTACTATGTGGTGGGCAATAAATCAGCCGCTGACATTCAGGTTATTTATGGTTGGCTAGAAACTACCGTTTGGGAAATTAAGAATGAAGGCTCTGAAATCAAGCCAGGAATGGATCCAGCTTTCATAAGGACCAAAGCTAGCATGGAGCCCTGGTGGTTAAGAGTTCAGCTGTTACCCAAATAGCAGTTCGAATCCACCAACAGCTCCTTGGAAACTTTACGGTGCAGTTCTGCTCTGTCCTATAGAGTCGCTACGAGTCAGAATAGACTTGACCACAATAGGTAAAGTTAGCACAGTTTGGGAGACCTCTTTAAGAAAAAGAATACAAAATTACAAACACAAAATCCGGCACAGAGCCTTGAAAGGGGCAAGGCAAGCCGAGAGCTCTGAAACCTCAGCTCTTTCCTTTCTCAGAAAATCCCCTTCTGAAAGCTCCATGGACACATCCAAACTCCCCGAGGGACCAGATTGCTGGGCTGAGGGCTGTGGAGACTATGGTCTCAGGGAACATCTAGCTCAATTGGCATAACATAGTTTATAAAGAACATGTTCTACATTCTACTTTGGTGAGTAGCGTCTGGGGTCTTAAAAGCGTGTGCGCAGCCATGTAAGATATTCTACTGGTCTCACTCCATCTGGAGCAAGGAGAATGAAGAAAATCAGACACACAAAGGAAAGATTAGTCCAAAGGACTAATGGACCACAACTACCACGGCCTCCACCAGACTGAGTCCAGTACAACTGGATGGTGCCCAGCTACCACAACTAACTGCTCTGACAGGGATCACAATAGAGGGTCCCTGACAGAGCTGGAGAAAAATGTAGGACAAAATTCTAACTCAAAAAAGACCAGACTTACTGGCCTGACAGAGACTGGAGAAACTCCGAGAGTATGGCCCCAGGACACCTCTTTTAGCCCAGTAATGAAGTCACTCCTGAGGTTCACCCTTCAACCAAAGATTAGACAGGCCCATAAAACTAAAGGGGCACAGCAGCCCAGGGGCAAGGACAAGAAGCCAGGAGCGGACAGGAAAGCTGGTAACAGGGAACCCAAGGCGGAGAAGGGGAGAGTGTTGACAGGTCGTGGGGTTGGCAACCAGTGTCATAAAGCAATATGTGTACTAACTGTTTAATGAGAACTAGTTTGTTCTGTAAAACTTCATCTAAGGTACAATTTAAAATATATATATATATTTATTCCCATCAGAAAAAAAAGGAAGTCCTTCTGAACCAGGCACACAAAGAAAAATAGCTGTCTTTGAACCTATTCCAAATCATGGTGACTCCATGTGCATCAGAGCAGAGCTGTGCGCCTTAAGGTTTTCAATGGCTTACTATTCGGAACCAGATTGCCAGGTCGTTCTTCTGAGGTGCCCTGGTGGACTTGAACCACCAACCTTTCAGTTCACAGCCAAGCGCATAAACCATTTGTACCACCCAAGGACTCCTGAGCCAAGCACACTTAGATTTAAAATCCTAGCTTGTAATCTTGGCCAAGAGACTGAACGGTTGTCTCAGCATCCTCATCTACGAAATGAGATTGATGAACATATACCTCACAGTGAAACAAAAAGCAAAACATATATACATACATATATATATACATATATATACCTCACAGTGAAACCAAACATATACACATATATACATATATACATCACAGTGAAACCAAACATACACACACATATAGATACATCACAGTGGTATTGTAAAGGCTCCAACGATGAGGACACAAGCATTTAGCCTAGTGTCTGACCCAGGATACGTACACAATGAATGTCAGCTGTTATTAGGAGGGTCATTATCACTAAGAGCTTTCACCCAGTAGGATTACATCATCACCAAAACTAGCTTCCTGAGCAGCGTTTAGGACAGAGAAAGAGAATGAAGTCCAAGTGCACACATTCTTGCTAGTCCATCGTGTGTGTCTGGTTCCGACGCAGTGCAACAGTGAAGCTCAGCCCTGTTGCACCACAGCCACCCCACATACAGGAAGCAGGCATTCCCACCTACTGCCTTAAATGTCTCCTTGCCCTGAGAGCTGATTCATTCTGAGGTCATAAAGCATTTATCTTCAAAAACAGTGTATTAATATCTGATTGTGCAATTAAACCAGACCTGACTAGTTTTGCCTTTCCTGCATGAAGTGTGTTCATTCGGCAAAAGTGAGAGGAGTAAATACAAGTTGATCTTTTTTTCAATTGTCCAGGAGTGAATGGGTGATAACAGAGCAAGAAGGACCGTTTGGAAACTAGCAAATTGCATCCTTTGTATCTGCACAGTACCTGCATCTGATTTCGATGCCATGAAGTTCCTGTAAAGTAGGTAAATACATGCTTCCACGTTGCTCATTTACAGATTTTCAACTTGGCATTTTAACAACATTTTCCTTGTTTTCTTCTTTTCGAGGCCAAAAAACAACAACAACAAATACTTCAACATTATCTCGTAGCCTGTCACTGGACATCAGCCCTGAGAGGCAGGTTCTCACCCACACCTCCCTCTCTGAGAAGAGGATGGGCAATTGGAAAATAAATCGGTAAACAAGCTATCAGAGCAGATCACTGCGGCTTCCTCCCTTTGAAGTTCTCTTTTTGAAATCTTAGTGGGTTTTTAATTCTGGGATATCTGACAGTCTGATAAACAAAATGCAATTATGTTTGGTTAACTAGGATCAGTAGTGGCTCTGAGGAGTAGCTGGGAGGGGGCAATGATTTTATTTCCCCATAATTTCCGCTAGCCACCTCTAGCCATCCTAGTGAGCTATACAATCTGAGTAAAAACATCATGCTTGCTGTGTAACCGTGACTTTGAGACAAGCGCCCAGCTTCCTTCCCTACCAGATTGCCAGGCCTGAAGCCCTTTGTGTGTAGAAACTCTGACGAGCAAAGCAGACTAGAAAGTTCTGTAATAGAAGTTAATTGAATTATCTCAGGGTTAACCAGAGAGACCTATTTGTTAAAATATTTGTGGTAGAAAACCATTCTTAAGATGTATTCATTCATTTCTTGCCTTAGTAGATAGAATGACCCTCTTGTCGACTTGCAGTCCCTGAATGGTAAAAACAGTTAACGTGCTTGGATGCTAACTGAGAGGCTGGAGTTCGAGTCCATCCAGAGGTGCCTCAGAAGAAAGTCCTGGTGATCTACTTCCAAAATATCAGTCCTTGAAAACCCTATAGAGCACAGTTCTACTATGACACACATGGGGTCACCATCAATCAGAACTGACTCCAAGGCAACTGTTTTTTGTTTTTTTTTTTAATGTGAACTTCATGATTCAAAATCTGCAGCACTTCACAGCCATCTCGGTGAAAATCATCACAAAGCAGTGCCTTGTATTCACTCTTCACCGTGTCTCCACTCACTGGTGAGTCCAATAAACGCCTGTTGAATTGAATTGAGGAAAGCCACAAACGAGCAGGAGGTGCTGGAAGCACTAATAGAGCAGGGACTGGAATCCGGGCCCAATGGCTGGCATGTGGAAGCCGTCAATAAATGTTTGCTACTGTAATAAACCAGTGAGGCAGGGGATGGACAAAGACCATTGAACTAGTTCACCAATTTGCCCCGGTCCTGTCTCTATCTGTATGAGAATAACTGACATTAAGATAGGTTACTTGAACATGATAAAAATGCCTCCCTCTGCAATTGCTGTCACTCTAAGCTTTAAACACTTCCCTTACTATTTAGGTTCCTTTAAAGTCATCATTTGTGGGTATTGCTTTGCAATAATCTTTATATTCAAATAACCTCCAAGGATGTCTCAGGTGCTTAAAAAACAGTAGGTATGAGTTAGAAAAAGATATAATGGATGACGTATCTAATTTATCCATTCATTGTTTCTTGAGCATCAGCTGTGGGCCAGGTACTGTGCTAACCTCGGGATTCACTGATGAGCAGAACCACCATGGTCAGTGTTTCAGTTGCCTAGTGCTGCCGTGGAGCAGTGGTTAAGCGCTCAGGCTGCTAACCAAGAGATCAGCAGTTTGAATCCACCAGCCGCTCCTTGAAACCCTATGGGGCAGCCCTACTCTGTCCTATAGGGTCACTATGAGTCCGAATCGACTTGATGGCAATGGGTTTGGTTGGCTTTTAGTGTTGCTATAGCAAAAACAGCACAAGTGGGTGTCTTTAAAGAACAGAAATTTATTGTCTCACAGTTTTGGAGGCTAAAAGTCCAAATGAGGGCATCAGCTGTCAGGGAGGGTACTTTCTTGGAAGAAACTTTGGGCTCCTCAGCATTCCTTGTCTTGTGCAGGGTTCTCACACGGTCTCATCCCCACGTGTCTGTCCTCCCCGTTATAAGACACCACTCAGGAAGGACTAGGTTAGGACCTGTCCTACTCTGTATGACCTTCAACATAACAAAAGAAAACCTGTTTCCAAACAGGGTCACAGTTACAGGTACAGGGGTTAGAATTTCAACATATCTTTTGGGGGACACAGTTCAATCCATAATACTCCCTACCCTCCCAGAGCTACAAGTGAACAGAATATAAACATAATTACAACCTAGGTTCCAATGGGGCACAAATGGAGGAGGGGATCATTTAGTTCAGGAGGATATGGAAGGTCTGTTCAAGAAATGACATTTAAGTGAGACCTGATATAAGAACAGGAATTAGTCAACAATCTCATGGAGACTATCCCCCATGGAGGGATCAGCACGTGAGAACACCACCCAGGAGAAAGAAACCTGGGGCATTCCAGGAACTTTCCCAAGTACATGGAGCAAGAGAGCTGGGTGAGGCATGCCAGCTCATGCAGGCTTCATGGGCATGGTGGGGGGTGGGGGTTCTTCACTGCCTCTGCAGCATCCATTCCTCCCCAACAGGACGCTGGTCATGTTCAGATGGAGCCACCCATCCACTACACTCGCATGCTCCAGGGGGCACTGATCCTATCCCCAGCTTAAGAGGTGGCTCCTGACTGGTCTAAGCCAATCAGTAAATGGAATTTCTCTGGTGAATCTTACAGGGCTAGGGGTGTGCACGTGATCTGAAGTGGCCCGATCAGATTGTAGAGAGAAGCTTAGACTCCGTGGTTGGGGAAAGGTCCTCTCTCTTCCACTGTGCCAGCAGCTGGTAGTTCTCTCTCAACCAAGGGAGGAGTCACCCTCAGACGAATCCAGTGCTGAGTGCAGCACAGCAGAGAAGTGGAAGAGCCTGGGTTCTTAGTGACACCATTGAGTTGCTTAATCAACCAGTCCCAAAGCCTGTCCTGTGTCACCCATACTTCCTTATCGGTCAACCTACTACCATCGAGTCGATTGTGACTCATAGTGACCCTGTAGGACAGAGTAGAAGTGCCCATAGGATTTTCAGGGCTGTAATCTTTACAGAAGCACACTGCCACATCTTTCTCCCACAGAGCGGGTGATGAGTTCAAACCACCAACCGTTCGGTTAGCCGCTGACTGATTTAACCATTGCGCTGCCAGGACTCATAGTGATCCTATAGGAAGGACAGGGTAGAACTGCCCCATACAGTTTCCAAGGCTGTAATCTTTATGGAAGCACACTTCCACCTCTTTCTCCCACAGAGCAGGTGATGAGTTCAAACCACCAACCTTTCAGTTAGCTGCTGAGCGCTTAACCACGGCGCCACCAGGGCTCCTCCCTTATTGGTTAGGATCCTTGAATTCACTCCTCTCTTGGCTTCTTGGACACTGTACAGTCTAGTTCTTCCAAACTCTGGTAAGTCCCTTCCTTCTCTTTGCTGGGTCCCTTCCACTTTCTGATCTCTCATGTGGTTTTTCTGCAAGGCTCCCCTGAACTTCTGTCCACACTTACTCTGGGGGAGATCCCACTCCCCCGGCTTCCGTCTTTACTTAAGGGTCTGTTCACCAAGTGTTCACACCTCCTAGGACATCACCTCCAGGTGATGGCCCAGCTCAGATATCTCCAGCAAACTCTGTGGTAATGCAAATAAATTCCAAATTGATGTCAGTTCTCATTAGAATCAGCTGCTCCTCCTCATTTCCCCACTTCAGAAATAAACCTACTGCCTCAAGTCGATTCCGATTCATAGGGACCCTGTAGAGTTTCTGAGGCTGTAAATCTCTATGGGAGCAGACTGCCACATCTTTCTCCTGTGGAGCTGCTGGTGGGTTCGAACCACTGACCTTCCGGTTAGCAGTCGATTGCTTTAACCACTGCACCACCAGGGCTCCTACTTCAAAAACAGTTGCTTAAAATGTATCTGAAGATGTCAGAGGGTGTCTGGCAGAACCCAAGATCAGGAAGTATATCCAGAAACCTGACAGCTTTCAGGGAAGACTCAGGCAGCTGTCCCCAGGTCTCTCAGAAGCCATACGTACGTCTGCTTCATCTCCATGTTCCAGACCAGCTTCCTCTGCTCCTCAGTCCATGAGGAAGAATGAGGCCAGTACCAGCTCACCAACAATGCCAATCACAGCCTCCCAGAGAGAAACAGGCATCACTGTCTCAGTTCTAGTCCCAAATCAAGAAAGAGTTCTGACTGACTCATCTTGGGTCAGAGGTCCATAGACAGGGGTGTGTATGAACGCAGTGGCTTCCACAAAAACCACGAAGAGATGGGGGCGGGTGTGGGTAGTTCCCAGAAAGAGGGGAGAGTCCATTCCCAGAAACGGGGAGGAGTGCTAGGCTGCCAAAACAACGGGGTCCAGTACAGACATGACTCAGGGCGCCTCCTTGTGTGTGAGACAACTCTAAGAGAAAGGGGTTACTGTGGGGCAGACAACCCAAAAATCTACCCAGGTCAGAGACGTTGCAGTCATTTTTTACTCTTCCCTCTCTTACCATCCACCTACTTCCTCAATAACTAATAAGACACTAAGTCCTACTACTTCTTCTTTCAAAATATTTCATAGTTGTCCCTTTTTTTGCTTTTTCTAGTTCCCTAGTTTCGGTTTTCATTGCCTCCCTCTTGGGATCCATAACCCCACTGGTCTGCCAACCTCTCCCCTACTCCTATCCATTCTGCAATCAGACCAGTCTTCCCGAAATGCCACCTGGAACAGGTTACATACCAGATCTGAAAACCTCCAGTGTCACCTGGCTGCCTACAGAATAAGTCCAACCCCTTTGGCTCTCCAAGACTGTCCCCAGATGTAATTGGCATTGCTGGTGCGTCCTCTGCGTCTGAACCTCCATGGCCTTTCCTAACAGGGCTGCCCAGTCTTGTGTCCTGGGTGTGATTTCACCTACCCCCAGCCTCAGGAGTGGGGCTCGAAGGCCTAAGCCCACCAGCATAGCCCCGTCACCGTGGCCCGAATGACTGGTTCAGGAAAAGGCACTGAGCTAAGACCCAGACACCAGCACATTCTCCTGGCCACAGTCATTGGCTCAGGGGAGAGCATGTGAGACTGGCTGGCCCAACAGAGACAACCTTGGGTCTTCTACCAGTAAGGCTGGGTGTGGGAAGAGAAGCTTGTAGTCCTAGAAGCTGCTGCCCGACATCTTGATATTCAAGAATAGCTGGGAGCAGGACAGTTTACTGAAAAACAATTTTCTGAAAGCCAATTAGCTAAAAGATAATTTCTGAATCAAATTAAACATACTTGCACTTTCATTAATGGTTTTAAAAAAGAATATTCCTTAATATTCTTGATGTTTTTGGCAAATTGGTCATTTGACAGATTGACTTAGAGCCAGGGAGGTGGCATTAGAATGATGTCCCCACACAGGAGAAGGGTGAAAATACATAAACGCAAGGTCTTCGGTGTGGCCTTTGTACTCTGGATTGCACTGTGGTGCAAGGCTGCCACAGCTGCTGGTTGGAGCCAGCCATTCCTGTTCGAGTTTGAGCCAGGTTTGGTCAGGGTTTCTGTTCCCCCCAACTTTCACTCTCTTTTAGGGGACCCCTGAGCATGCAAACCATTAATGGGCTCGGCTGCTGACCTAAAGGTTGGAGGTTCGAGTCCACCCAGAGGTACCTCAGAGGAAAGGCCTGGTGATCCACTTCTGAAAAATCAGCCAATGAAAACCCTACGGAGTAGAGTTCTCCTCTGACACACATGGGGTCGCTAAGAGTCAGTGTCGACTTGACGGCAACTGGTTTTTTGGTCGGCAGCTGAGCATCCTGACTGATCCAATGATGTATCTGAATATTTCCAAATTCTGATCTTCTAGTCCTGGGCTCCAGCCAACCCAGTCTGCTCACGTTTCCCCAGGCTCTCTTCATGTTTTCCATCATTACAACTGCTCTCTGCTCTCTTGCTGCTCCGCCTTCCGGCCCCTCCAGCCTTCAGAAGACCGTCAGGAGCTGAGGTAGCCCCCCGGGTGGCTCCTTTCCCGTCTCCAATCATAAACCTCATGATCGCCCTTCCGCGCTGTTTTTCACTCTCTGTGTGTCTGTCTGGTCTCTGTCTCTGCAGATGGACAGGCTGTTAGTCATCGTTTTTGGTCCTTTGTAACGTTGACTGGGAGTCCTTGGGTGGTGCAAATGGTTAACATGCTTGGCTGCTAACTGACAGGTTCTAGGTTCGAGTCCGCCTAGAGGTGCCTTAGAAGAAAGGCCTGGTGATCTACTTCCGAAAAAAATCAGCCATTGAAAACCCTATGGAGCACAGTTCTCCTCTGACACACACGGAGTCTCCATGAGTTGGAGCTGACTCAATGTAACTGGTTTAATGTCGTTTACATGTGCTCCCTCACAGCCCCCTTCTACCTCAGAGTGTCTTTTAGCCTTCTGTTCCCTCAGCTTATCACCTCATTTTCTCCACGGCTCCAATCCAGATTTCCTAGACAGAATCTGATTGGACCACCTGATCTTTTGACATCAGGCCGTGCTGGGTCCCTGACTAACCTATGGTTGGCCAGGTACTGGGCCTGGTGTTTGACCCTGATCCAAGCTCCAGTGGATAGATGATGGGTTGTGTAGCCCCCAGAGGGCTGCCCCTCAGTAAGGCTGAGGGAGAGGACGTGTGACAACCTAGAAAGGGGCTGTGGGCGTGACAGGAGCAGCCCAGCCATTGAGGACACTGTACCCCCCATTTGGCCATCAGGGACACCCCACTTGTGTGCTGTTCTATTGCATTATTTAAAACATTGTTTATTATCTAACTTTTCATGTGTTTATTTCTTATCCCTCCAACTAGATGGTAAAAGTCCTTGACAATAGAGGCTATGGCCCTGGCTGGCTGCAACAAAACGATAGGTGTTAGCTGCTGTGGAGTCGGTCTCTGACTCTTGGTAACCCCATGCGCAACACAACAGAAGGCTGCCCCGTCCTGCACCGTCCCCATGATCAGTTGTAGGTTGGACCATTGTGATCCATATGGTTTTCATTGGCTGATTTTCCAGAAGTAGATCACCAGGACTTTCTTCCGAGTTTCTCTGGGTGGACTCGAACCTCCAATCTTTCGGTTAGCATCTGAGTGCGTGTGATGATTACGGTTGCGTGTCAGCTTGGCTGGGCCGTGATTCTCAGCGGTTGGGCCGTCACAATGTGGTTTGGCAGCTGTATGACGATGTGATCACCTCCATCATGAGATCTGATACAATGTAATCACCTCCATGATGAGATCTGCTATGAGCACTCAGTCAGTTGAAAGAGAGTTGCCTTGGGCGTGTGGCCTGCATCTAACATATCTGGACTTTCTGGCAAAGCTCACTGGCTTTTGCCACTCTGGATCCTCATCTGACCTCCAGTTCTTGGGACCTGAGCTAGCAACTTACCTGTTGATCTTGGGATTAGTCAGCCTCCACAGCCTGTAAGCCCGAGGCCTGCTGTCTGACCTGCCGATCTTGGATTCACCAGCCCCTGCAGCTATGTGAGTCGGGAGAAGCCTCCAGCCTGATCCATGGACTTGGGACTTTCCAGCCTCTACAACTGCATGAGCCATTTCCTTGATACAAATTTCTGTCTCTGTATATATTTACATATACACACTTCACTGGCTTTGCTTCTCTAGAGAACCCAGCCTAAAACAGCACATTAACCATTTGCACCACCCAGGGGCTCAGGTAACAGTCACTGAGCACTTACCATGCACCAGGTACAGCTCTGTTTAGCAAAAATACCTCACCCTCTTACTGTCCCCATTTTACAGATGAGGAAATTGAGGCCCAGGTCACACAACCAGTACGTGGTTGTGATTGGAGCCCAGACAGTTTGGCACCAGAATCTGTGCTCTCAGCATACTGCGCCTTCTCCTGTAGGTGCTCACTACGTGTTTACTGTATTGTGGACACCGAGCTGAAAAGGAGAAATACCCACTCTCTTTGCTGGCTTATTTCTCACTGGCCTGTTTGTTCTGTGAAGACTTATTTTTTGGCTGAAAGCCTCTTTTTCACAGTCAGCAAACTAATGCCAGAGAAATATCAACAGAGCAAAAGACAATCCATTTTCAAACCAAAAACTCCCCCTGGGCTGGCAGCCAGCTCATCAGCCAGGTGCTCCTCCCCTCACATGTCTTCCTGGCTTGCAGGGATCTGGGCCAAGAGACCTGTGCAAGGTGCCTTCTGCTAGACAGACATGCGGGCTGGAGCGCCAGCCAGGACATCATTTCATCTGCTTCCGTCTTCTGTTCATGCCGAGTTCAGGGAGCAGAGGAGGGGCGTCTTAGCCTGGATTTCCCTAAGTGTGCAGTGCGGAGGTGTCCTGGAGCTGGGGGTTGGGCTGGTCCCACCCAAGCAGTTAAATCATTGACCCCTTGCCCCACCGGGTCACCAGTGACACGCCCCTGCCAGAGGGAGCTGAGCCCTCCCCTCAGCTCTCTGCCAGGCAAGTAGAGAACCACTCTGTTTAGGAGCTATATGAACGTTCCCAGCCTCCTCCTGAGAAAGGGGCAAGTGTGCCCAATTTAAAGATGGAGAAGTGAAGGCAGAAGACTTACTCGGGGATGTGCACATCATGATGATTGTTAGGGGGAACATTCACAGTCCATTCCATCCACTGCCAAGGTCTCTTCCAGCGGTAAGCTCTCTCTCCCTCTCCCTGTACAGCCTCTCTTTCCACAACCCCCAGCCGTAGGCCAGGCTTTCTGTGTATTTCCCAGACCTCCTTCACATCACTCTCACTTCTGTCCAAAGTCCTGGGAGCCTTCTGAATTCTGACCTGAGCATAAAGGAGCTTGGAAAAGGGGAAGAACAGTTGGCAAGTGGGGGGATAGAAGAGGTTCAACTGACCATACCTAATGGCGGAAGGCATGGCTTGGGCCCAGAAAACCCACGTGCTGGATTCTGTTTTCCTGGGCAGCAATGACCCTGCCAGCCAGATGGGGTGTGAGGAGCTTGCAAGGAGGTCCTCCTAATGAAAAGGATGGGGGTGGGGGGTGCAAACAGAAAGAGAGGGATAGCCTCCAACCACTCCCCCTTCACCCCTCTCTCACCCCCACCCATCTGTCCACTGGCCCCCCTCAGCTGCTCCTCCCTCTCCTGAACAGACTGACGTTCTCTGAACAGGATCCTGATAGCTGGCAAGGTCAGGTCTGGCAGGGCCCTGAGAACGCGTCCAACACTGTCTAGAAACCAGAACCAAACCTGCTGCCACGGGTCGATCCCGACTCACAGCAACCCCGCAGGACAGAGTAGAACCGCCCCGCGGGGCTTCCAGGGAACAGCTGGTGGATTCAAACGGTCGACCTTTTGGTTAGCAGCCGAGCTTTCTACCTCTGCACCAGCTAATGAGGGACAAAGCCGAGACTAAAAAGCTCCCTGAACTGCACGAGGCTGCCTCCTATTTCACACGAAAAGCCCTCCACAGACAACGTGCAGGCCAGTGTCTCAGAAAGGGATCAAGATGCTGGACCACTTCTTCAGGCCAGCTCAGGGGGGGCCGCAGCTTGTCCTGTCACAGCTTCTAGTCCATTTGGCCACCGTCCTTCCCTGTAGTGGGTGATGCTCCCAAAGGAGGTTGTTCTGCCGCCCCAGCCGCACACAGTCCAGGGGCTCTCTGGGCTGTGTGGACGGCTTGCAGAGCCAGGCCTACAGGCATCCTGGAGTGGGCAGAAGCCTGGAGCCCACAGAGCCTCTTCCCACATGAACAGAGCCAAGCTGGCTACGCTGCTGCTTTCTGCCCTCCCAGGTTGGGCACCTTTGTTCCCGCTCAGCATCTTCGAGAGTTTTTCTGCATCCTCCTCCCCATCTGCTACAGCTTCCCGTCCAGTGGCTGTGTGGGGATCCTGTTTGACCCATTTGGAAACACTGTAAAAAAAATCTCCACCTCTGAATTGCTCTCGGACCAAATTAATAGGCCGCCATTTTGAAATCCCAACAAATCTAGAAGTGACAGAATGGAAGTTCAAGAACCTTCCAGGCACGAATCGAAATTCAGAACTGTTACTTCTCAGTCTCTAGGAGGGGAGTAGTTCTGGGGCAGGGGTGGGAGTAAGGGGCAGGGGATGAGGGCTGGCATTCAAGCTATCTTAGTAAACACCAGAATAAGTGTCCCAGGAAAAGGCTATTAATAGGTCTCCTTGCACACACTCAGCTTTCTGGGGCTGGAGCTGTGTGAGAGTGAGTCAGCAGATGGAAAGGCCGACGGTGAACTTAGGGAAGCAGAACAGTTCTCCAGGCAGGGGAAGTGGAGGCTGCAGCTACAGTTTTCAGCAGCCTCTGGTCCCGGGCTTCCCTGCCCTCCTGGGAGCGTACGAGCTGTTTAGTTGGTGCATTAACAATGCTGTACGTTCCAGTTCTAAAACCAGAACTCACATCAACACACGCATCCAGAACGCCCCTCCTGCCACTTCTCCTCCCTGACTTTCTCGGCATTGTCGAAGCCGGTCTCAGGGAGGAAGGCCCCCCCGACCCTGCAGTGTGGAGGCTGCCCCCTGTGCACCCACCTCCCTGCTGACTCACTCTGGGATGCATTCCTGATGTAGATTAAACACACGCTGTTGAACCCCAGGCCCCGGGATGGGAGGTTTTACATACATTATCTCATCCTCACATAACCCGTGAGGATGACATCTGTGTGCCGCTTTCACGGATGAAGAATCAAAGCCGAGACAGATTAGTTATTTGCCCAAGGAGCCAAAGCCAGTGTCATTTACCAACATCTAACATATGCCAGGGCTGGTGTACAGTTTCTTTAAGGAGGCACTTAAAGATCCTCATCTACGGATGAGGAAACTGAGGCTCAGAGGGCCCGAGGTAACCCAGTCAGCGGTAGCACCCTGACTTGATTCTGGGTCTGTACTCCCTCCCGCGACACTCAGGAAACAGGGTGGCAGGGACTCCCGCCACGTCTCTGCCCCACCCACTGCCTCTCAAGGAAGACCGCCTTTCCTGCCCTGATTGAATGAGTATCACTCTGGGGCTGCCTCATATCAGTACTGGCAGACTGACTCAGGGCAGGCCTTCCAATATCACATATCACACCTTTGTACGTCCATCAATCCTCCTAAAAGGGGGGACCGAGTGGGGGCAATTCCAAGATGTCAGTTTAGGAAAGTGAAAGTTAAACAATTGGCCCAAAGGGGGCACTTTCCCGTGATCAAGTGCATGGTGATAGAAGCCCGAAGCTTGACTGAGTTGGCCTTAACCAAACCAAAAACCTTTGCCATGGAGTGGATTCCAACTCACAGAGACCCTATAGGACTGAGTCGAACTGCCCCACAGTGTTTTCAAGGCTGTAAATCTTTCCGGAAGCAGACTGCCACATCTTTCTCCTGCGGAGCGGCTGGTGGTATTTGAGCCTGATTTCTAAGATGCTGCAAGTGGTGGAGCGAATGAGAGAGTCCGGCATGCTTTTTTTTTTTTTTTTTTCCCATGCAAAAATTTATGCATACATTGTTATGTGACCCTAAGTGCTCTCCCTATACTGTGACAGCACACTCCTCCTTTCCACCCCCGATTCCCCATGTCCATTCAACCAGCTCCTAACCCTCTCTGCCTTTCCATCTCATCTCCAGACAGAAGCTGCCCATTTAGTCTCTTGTTTCTACTTGAGCTAAGAGGCACGCTACTCACAAGTATCCCTTTGTGTCCCACAGCCCAGTCCAGTCCCCCTCTGAAGAGTTGGCCTCAGAAATTGTTTCAGTTCTGGGCTGTTAGAGAATCCAGGGGCCATGCTTTCCGGGGTTCCTCCAGTCTCAGTCAGACCATTAAGTCTGGTCTTCTTACTAGAATTTGAGTTCTGTGCCCCACCTTTCTCCTGTTCCATCTGGGACTCTCTGTTGTGTTCCCTGTGAGGGCGGTCATTGGTGGTAGCCGGGTCCCATCTAGTCTGGTCTCAGGCTGATGAAGTCTCTGGTTTATGTGGCC
>NW_004444123.1:4825106-4890001 GCF_000243295.1 Trichechus manatus latirostris | reverse complement strand
CAGCATAATGACCTCCAGCTTCCTCCATGTTAGAAGATGTTTCACGGCTTCATCGTTGTTTTTTATAGTTGCCTAGTATTCCATTGTGTGGATATACCATAATTTGTTTATCCATTCGTCCATTGATGGGCACCTAGGTTGTTTCCATCTTTTTGCTATTGTGAACAGTTCCAGCATGCTTTTAACATCAGAGAAAAAGTGTCATAAGTCAACTCTTCTTGAGCGCATCTTGGAACCACCGCTCAGAAAGAGCCCCTCCCCTCCCTGAGCCTTTCTTCTGCTTTGATTTTTCCCATAGCCCTTTTCTCTGACTCACATTGCATCATATACTCATTTGTTTATTTGTTTATTTTCTATCTGCTCCCCCACCATCACGAGCATGCAAGCTCCTCAAGGGCGAGGACTTTGACTTTTGTTCCCTGCTGTTCCCCAGAAGCTAGCACACACAAGAGCCCTCAGGGAGGCCTGTTGAATGAATGAACAAATGGATCTTGAGGGGTCATTTAACCACATACAAACGTCCCCCCGTCAGTTTCTTTGGGGAGAGGTGTCAGAATCCAGAATCCTCTGCACCAGAGCTCCCCTCTCCTCAGCATAACCAACTAGAAAGTCAGCTTGGGCTCTGCTTTCTCAGGGACGCAGGAGGGGACTGGTGCTTGAGCTCCCTGTGGGGAGCATGGTAACTTTCTGGAAAGGGCCCACTCAGAGTAACTACAGGGCACCCAGTGCTCGCATCCAGCCTAAGCTCCCCTGGATCCCGTTTTGTTCCTCAGTTCCCAGAGCAACAGCTAGGGCTGCATGTACAGGGGTGGCAGAGGTCAGCAAGTGGCTCTGCTCTGAGGTCACATGGATAACAAGATGCTTGAAGTGCTCAGATGAAAGGAAGCTCTCCTTGAAAAGGCCGGATTGCACAATCCTACTGAGCTCCCTGGAATGGGAAGCTGGTCCCTCTCAGCTCGTGATTACCACTGGAGATTAAAGGCTTCCTGTTGGGGAAAGCAGTCCCACGGAGCCAAACAGCTCGGAAGGCTGGCCAGCAGCCATCTTGTCAGGACTGCTGTTGGCAGGCAGGGCTGGAGTGACCAGCTCCCTCATCGGCCAACCTGCCTGAGGCAAGGTTGAGGTGTCCAGGCCAAAACAGTCCTCAGAGAGCACAACACGGCAGCCTGAGCACTTTCCCGCCTCCTCAACCCCAGCCGGGCCTACTTTGGCAAGAGCAGCTGCCTTGGCACAGGTAAAGGGAACAGGCTGAAGGCCCCCACTGGCCTTTCCCAAAGCACCTGAGAACTTCTGACTTCTGTGAGAGGGCTGGAAGAAGGGCACTCTAGGAAATCAGTTCAGGGGAGCTGAGGGTGGGGAGGGAAGCTTGCCTTGTTTGCTCCACTGGGGCCTGAGCCAGTCAGACCCTGGTCTCCGAGCTAGCGCCCTCAAACTGGCCGAACATCAAAAGCAGCTGGAATTCTTGCTAAGGAAGCAGACCTCCAGGTCCCACCCTGTAATTTCCAGCTCAGTACATCTGAGGTGGCTTTAGAAATCTGGGTCTTTAAGATGGCCCTAGATTCTGATGCAGCCTGCTCTGAATGCCGGAAAATGAGGGTAGGTGGACTGAGTGTCGGCGAGGAGTCAGGAGCCAGCTCTGCCAGGTGACCTCAGCGAGTCACTTCACTTCTCTGGGCCTCAGTTTGTTCATTGGTAGAGGAACAATTTGAACAATTTGTTTCTGTCCTCAGAGTGTGACATCTCCATCTCCAAATCCTGTGGAGCTTTCGGGTGGCAACAATGGCCGTGATCCCACGGAATGCACTGGCCTTTCGGCCACCCTTAGCTGGGAGAGGACCACTCAGGGGGCTCTGATAACACCAGTGACAGCTGGCATCATTTCTTCAGAGCCAGGCTCTGCACTAAGCCGTGTGTCTGCAATGTCACCTTTAGTCTTCACAAGGGCCTTTCAAGGCAGTGCTGACCCGTAGATCTTTTTCTTTCTTTCTTTTGTTGTGCATAAACTCATTTAGTTTATTGCAAGGTAGTCACAGCAAGGCATGTAAGTAAGACCTCAAGACATTCATTTTAGCACCTGAGAAGCAGAATTAACAATTACATTGTTAGTTCAATGGTTAGAGTCCCAATCTTTAGACTGTGGGCTTTTTACCTTTTGAGAGGTTCTCAGGAGAAAGGCTTGACCATGGCTTGAACTTGGTGGAGGTCCCTTGTAGCTAGGGTCTGAAGTCCGAGGAGGCGAACAGTCTCCGCAAGCTCTCAGTCTTCAGAGAGTCAGAGACTAACAAACGATTGTTTGTCGCTACGTTCTCCTCAGAGGATATGCTTAAACCCACTGTTTATATACGATTTTATAACCTTGTTCTCATATGATATGGGCCAGGTGAGGTCGTGTTTAGTGTGTTCCATCTTTTCTTCGAGGTGAGACATTTACCTAATGTTGCATCTTTAGAGATTAAGGTGTTATTTACGACATTCCTAATGTCTCAAGGCCACCTTACAGAAATTTGCCTTTGTGTTCCATTTGTTTTATCATATCAGGTATGTGCCAAGGGAGGT
The DNA here is from genome assembly GCF_000243295.1 of Trichechus manatus latirostris. Lineage (NCBI taxonomy): Eukaryota > Metazoa > Chordata > Mammalia > Sirenia > Trichechidae > Trichechus > Trichechus manatus. The sequence goes on along the minus strand of NW_004444123.1, from coordinate 4,887,445 downwards.
TGCTTATGACATGTGTCACGTGCTTCACATCTATTTTTAAATTCAGACACTTCCCAAACAACTTCTCGTATACCATAGAATTTTCTGCAATGAGGGAAGTGTTCTATATCTGCTCTGTCCAATATGGTGGCCACAGTCTATATGACTATTAAGCATTGGAAATGTGGCTAATGCAACTGAGAAAATGAATTTTTAATTTTACTAATTTTAATAAAATCTAAGCAGCCACACATGGCCAGTGGCTACTGCATTGGCCAGTACAAGTCCAAGGTGGAGATTAGTATTCCTTTTTTTTTAATGTATTTTATTTTTGTTGTTGCTGAGAATATATACAGCAGAATATACACCAATTCAACAATTTCCACATGTACAATTCAGTGACATTGATTACATTCTTTGAGTTGTGCAACCATTCTCACCCTCCTTTTCTGGGTTGTTCCTTCCCCATTAACATAAACTCACTGCCCGCTAAGGTTCCTAGCTAATCTTTCGAGTTGCTGTTGCAAGTTTTATCCTGTATAGGTAGTTCTTGAAGAGCACAATGCTCAAGGCAGACATTCTTTACTAGTTAAGCTAAACAATTGGTTTTAAGAAGACTTCGGGGGATGTTATTCATTTAAATTTTAAAGATTATCTCAGGGCAATAGTTTCAGGGGTTCATCCAGCCTCCATGGCTCCAAAAAGTCTGGATTCCATAAGAATTTGAAATTTCATTATGAATTTTCCCCCTTTTGTTCAGGATTCTTCTATAGAATCTTTGATCAAAATGTTCAGTAATAGTAGCTGGGAACCATTTGGTTTTTCTGGTCTCATGGCATAGATAAGTATTATTCTTGTTTGAAGAATGAGAGAATAGGATCAGAGAGGGGAGGTGGTTGAATGGTAGAGCTGGGATTCAAATCCAGATCTGATGGACTCCAGAAGCCATGCTTTTAATCACTGTAAACTTTGCCCCAATGAGTCCCACCAACTCGAGAGGGCAGGGCTTCAGGCCTGGCTCTGCTCTGAGAAGCTGGCTGACACCTCTCTGGGTCTCAATTCATCTCCGAGGTCCTTTTAGATCTGACTTCCCAGGCCTTTGCGAGGTACAGAAGGAATGAGGGAATATGGGGGGAACACAGCTGCTTGATACCTAGAACATCCCAGATGCAGAAGCAACAGTATATACCCACCCAGGCACCTTCTGTCACAGTTCTCACAAACCACTGGTCTCCATGATCCAACTGCTAGAGTATTCTGAAGAGGGACTACTCCTTACAACACCTCTATGGCATAGGTTGTAGTATTATACCCAATTTACAGATAGAGAAACTGAGGTTCAGAGTGATTAAGTAACTTGTTCAAGGTCCCATAGCATGGTAGTAGTGGAGACAAGAATTGAACTCTGATCTGCATGACTCCAGGCTGAACTCCTAACCTCTGCCACATGTGGTCTCAGGTTGAGCTGAGGTCCTGGGCCTCTCTTGGTTGAAAGTCTGTTTCCATACCAAAGCACACCCACCCCCAGAAAAATCCTTCCAACTTGCCTAAACCCAGAATGGTTCCATTTTCCTGCCAACAGCCCAGCTTTTGGGCCCATCGAGGCTGAAGACCTTCCCAGACCACGCAGGCCCACAAAGAATCTGGTTTGCAGGAGCCTGGTTGGAAAAATCAAAGAGGAGGAAGAAGAACAGCCGGTTGGGGTCTCTATGAGCCAGCCCTCCCCATACTCGGGGCCCAAACATACCCCATGTGGGGCTGAGAGAAGCAGAGGCCTCAGTGACCAGGGCAGTGGGATTGGCCCCCGTCTTAGGACTGAATTCTCTAGAGAAGCAAAACCAGTAAAGCATATAAATACCTATATAGAGAGATTTATGTTAAGGAAATGGCTCACTCGGTTGTAGAGGCTGGAACGTTCCAAATCTATGGGTCAGGCAGGCGGCTTCTCCTGATTCCTGTAGCCACAGGAGCTGGAGAACCCAAGATTGGCAGATCAGACAGCAGGGTTCTTGCTCACAGGCTGCAAAAACCAACAAATCCCAAGATCGGCAGGTAAGACCACAGGTAGGCTGCTAGCTCAAGTCCCAAGAACTGGAGGTCAGATGAACAGGAGCCAACTGCAGGATCCAGAGTGAGCAAAAGCCCACTAGCCCTGCCAGAGAGTTCCCTTATATTTGGTGCAGGCCAAGCCATCAAGAAAATCCCCTTTCAACTGATTGGCTACTCACAGCAGATCCCATCACAGAGGTGATCACATTAAATCAATCTCATCATGGACGTGATCATACCATCCTACGACTGCCAAACCAATGAGAACCATAGCCCAGCCAAGCTGACACACAACCTCAATGATCACAGCCCCTGAGCAGGCCACACAATACCCTCTGGCTCATGTCCCTGTTGGAGCTTCAGACAAAGATTCGGAGGACTTGCCTATTGTCACAGTGAATGGGAATGTCTCCTTCATCCCAGAGGCAGAAATGGCCTGCGCCCACAGCAGTGAGGCATATGCACACAGTCCAGCTGAAGGCTTGGGGCCTGGGTCAGACCTGCAGAGTGACCACACAGTCTGCTCCTGTGTTCTTGCAGGCACACGCTCACAGTCATGGGGTGAGGTGAGAGAGGGAAGATAAAAGCTGGGCTGGCAGTCCTTTTAACTGGAAAGGATTCTCTCTCTAGGGAACTGGGGAAAGAAGTCCAGGATCCTCAATGCTGGATATTCTGGAAACGTGATCTCCACACATCCCACGAACCACTGTGCCGGAGAGCCTCAGGGTCCCTGGTGGGGAGCCTCCTTACATGCTCATACCTACCACATATGCACCCACCCACACACTCACATCTACCATATACGCACCCACACACACCACACACTCCTTACACACTCAGACCTACCACATACAAACCACACACACACTCCACACACTGCTCACACAATCAGACCTACCACATACACACCCCCACACACCGCACACTCACATCTACCACATACGCACCCCACACACACACCACACACTCCTTACACACTCACACCTACCACGTACACATCCACATTCCACACACTCACATCTACCACATACGCCCCCCCACTCCACACACTCCTTACACATTCACACCTACTGCATACGCACACACACACATCACACTCCTTACACACTCACACCTACCACATACGCACCCGCCCACACACCACACACTCCTCATACACATCTACCACATACGCACCTCCAAGACACACACCACACACTCATACCTACCACATACGCACCCACCCACGCACTCCACACATTCATACCCACCACATATGCACCTACACACATCACACACTCCTTACACATTCACACCTACCACATGCACATCCCCAACATACATCACACACTCCTCACACACTCACACCTACCATATATGCACCCTTAAGACACACACCACACACTCACACCTACCACATACACAACCACACACATACATCACACACTCCTCACACATTCATATCTATCACATATGCACTCACCCACATACTCCTTACACACTCACACCTACCACATACACACCCACCCACGCACACCACATACTTCTCACACACCCATACCTACCACATACACACCATGCACACACCACATACTCCTTGCACACTCATACCTACCAATACGCATCCCACACACACCGCACACTCCTTACACACTCATACCTACCACATATTGCACACACACCACACACTCCCACATCATATATACACATATACAGCACATGCACAGTGTGCATACACAGATACACATCTTCACACACTAAATACTATCATACGCACACATCATGTACACTACATGTTACACACTTACACTTACACTCACACATATATTCACACATACCACAATCACACATATACTACACACATCACACTCACACATACTCTCACACACTACATGCTAACACACGCATATACACTCACACACTGTGCACACACACACGGCACATTTACACACCCACACATACACTCAGCATGAGATGGGTGTCTAGAGCCCAGGCAAGGCCTAGCCCGTCTGTTGTTCCCAAGAGTGTGGAGGAGGCAGGTTCTGCCCCCTCCTGCCCTTGGAGACCTGTGGAGACACAGGGAGGCAGAGAAACACCCCATTAGGGCTCCCCCCACCAGCAGGGAAGTGCCCCGCAGGCTGGTCTGGGCCACCACCAGAGAGACCTCAGGAGCTGCTCTTTCTTCCCCTTTGACCCGAATCCAACTCAGCCTCCGCTGCTGCACCTGGGGGCTCTGGTGGGGGCTGACACCCACCACAGTCCCCCGTCTGGTCAGGGCTGTGTAGAATTGCTGGGAGAGAGATGGAGCAGGGAAGGGGAAAACTCCATTTTTCCAGGGATTATGAGAACCATGGAAATAGAACTCCCCAACTCGCTGCTCTTCTCTTGAAGGTGGTTCTCTTTTCAGCTCCAGGTCTGGGCCTCTGAGCAGCAATATCCACCATGGCCAGCACTGCCCTAGACTGATTAGCAGACAGCTGGGTCCTCTGGGGTGTTTCGCAAACAGGCCTCTCCAAGTTCTCAGTCAGTCCCCGGAAACCTCCCACCTGTACTCCTGGGACCTCCCATAGGACAGCTTTGTAACATTGGGGTGAAGCTGGGGTTCCAAAGCAGTGGGTGCTCCAGGGCTGTCTATGAGGCAGCTGGACCTGGGGTCCTGGCGTCCACCCTCCCCATCCTTCTTCCTGGGCCACTCATCCACCCCAAGACCCGGCCCTCTTCCTGTGGCCCAGGCCACACTGTGCACCTGTGTCCTGAGCAGCTCCTGAACACCTGCAGGGCTGAGTCCTCACTTTGGACTCCCCCACGCCTGGGCCCCACAGACTCTCCCATCCTCCCATTGTTCCTGCCTGACTGTATTCTTGCCAAGAGCAGCCCTGGGGGGTCAGCGGGGGAGGTTGTGCTCAGCAGGCCCTCAGATTCCAGTTTCCTGCCATCCTTTCGTAAATCCTGGATGAGAAAGGCCCCTTTTTTGCATCTCCAGCCACATCACTACCACCTCACAGAACTCGGAGTCCACACCTCCAGGCCAGCAAGAGGATGGGTAAAAGAGGCCATCCCCACCACCTGGGAAGCAAATGGAAGAACCTGTACTCTGACAGGTGAGAGGCAGGCCTGTTTCTTCTGACGGGAAACAGAAAAACAAGGAAGTCCAGCGCACCCACCATTGGCCAGTGACTTCACAGCTCAGCTTGGGTCTGAGACCACACCTGGCAGAATGCCCAAGGAAGCCTGGGCCTCCTCTCTGCTTACTGCAGACCGAGCTTTAGAAGAGACATGAGAGAGGCCACGCCTGGCCCTGGCGCTGATGCCTGTTTGTCTGTCTTCAACTCTGAGACTTTCAGCAGCCACTCCTTGCCACCCAGAGCCCCCCTAAACCCTCTGAGCCCCTCTCCCCGCTTCCCATCTTGGCCTGGCTTTCTGGGCCCTTCATTAATGAGACTCTACATTTCTTATGCTCTCTTTGATCCAGATTTTAAGGAGCACCTTGCTCCCCAGCCAGAGCCTGGGCCAGGAGAGCTGCTAAGGTAGTTGGGGTGCCTGCAGTTTCGGTGTCTCCTTGCTCGCCATGGGTCTCAGGTTCTCACTGGGATCCCACGATGCTGTGGGAGTTGGCCTTGGGTTCCCTCAGGGTGAGGAAGCTGGGCTATCCCCACCATACTAGGTAGAGTTACTCATTCACTCATTCGCTCATCCCACCAACACATGTCTATTGAGCACTTACTGTGAGAGACATCAGCCCCAACGTAAGGCGGGAGCAGTCCAGCGCGGAGACCGGCCAACGAACAAAGTTCAATAAAATGGAGACACAGGGTTGGGGCAGGCAAAGAAGGCTTTTTAGACAAGGTGGCACTAGGGTCATGCTGCTCATGCTTGGAAGAATGCCCAACATGTCCGTGTCCTAGACAGCAAACTCCCGGAAGGACAGCACCAGGGCCCACTCCCTCGTTTCGGGCTCCCAGAGTCTAGCACTGTGTCTTGGTCTCCTAGTGCTGCTATAACAGAAACACGGTAAGGGGTGACTTTATTATTTTTTGGGGGGGTGGTTAATTTTTTTTAATTGTACTTTAGATGAAGGTTTACAGAACAAATAGTTTCTCACTAAACACTCAGTACACATATTGTTTTATGACCATGGTTAACAACCCCACAACATGTCAACGCTGTCCCTTCTCAAACTTGGGTTCCCTATTACCAGTTTTCCTATCCCCTCCTGCCTTCTAATCCTTGTACGTGGGCTGTTGTGCCCCTTTAGTCTCATTTTGTTTTAGGGGGCTGTCTAATCTTTGGCTGAAGGGTGAACCTTGGGAGTGACTTCATTACTGAGCTAAAAGGGCGTCCTGGGACCATACTCTCGGGGTTGCTCCAGTCTCCATCCGGCATATAAGTCTGGTCTTTTCTTCGTGAGTTAGAATTTTTTTCTGCATTTTTCTCCAGCTCTGTTCAGGACCAAGTGGTGACTTTAAAAACAGAAATTTATCTTCTCACAGTTCAAGTGGCTAGAAGTCTGAATTCAGGGCACCAGCCCTAGGGCAAGCGTTTCTCTGTCAGCTCTGGGGGAAGATCCTTGTCGCTTTCAGCTTCTGTAGTCCTGGTGTACCTCCGTTCCTTGGCAATCTTCATGTGGCATCTGTCTTCCCCCATTTGTGCTTCTTTCCTTCTTTTTCTAATCTGCTCTATCTATTACTCAGCAGTGATCAGGCTTAGGACACAGCCTACACTGATGCGGTCTCATTAACATAATAAAGAAAGCTGCATTCCCAAAGGAGATTATAGCCGCACGTATAGGTGTTAGGATTCCAACGTATATTCTGGGGGGGACACAACTCGATCCATAACACACTAAGTCTAACGCATGAAGTTTCCTTCATGAGAAACTGACAGCTGAACAAATGAATGAGTGAACTGAGGTTGTGAACCCGTGGTCCAATGTCCACTGGAAGAAGGCCCCCACCTCTGAGTGAGCAGGAGAAAGGAGTCCCTGAAGCACGCCTGATCAGTGTGTTCCTGGCTCTTAGTTTTTTTTTTTTTTTTTTAATGATTATGATTGTGGAACCGCTGGATTTTTAGGCTTTATTAGGCAGAAGGTTGAATACTCAGAAACTGTGGGCAAAAGTGACAGTTTGTAGCTGTTGGAAACAGAGCAGGAAGGGCTGCCTTGATGTTTATTTAGAAAGTGAGTCGGTGGGCAGTGGGTTTGGGGTTACTCTGATTCTTGGGCCTCTGCAAAGTCTCTCAGAGAAATGCCGTTTGTTCCTGGTCTCTGCCATCCTTCCAGCAGCTCTGATGCTTATACCTCTACAGAATGTGTGTGCACGTGTGTGTGTAAACATAGCAACAATCACAAAATTCAATTCAGCTCCATTCAACCGAAGTTTATCCAACTTTTAGCAAGCTCTGTACTGAGGCTCCTGGGGATTGTTATTGTTTGTTGCCATCAAGTCAACTTCAACTCTTGGTAGGCCATGTTCAACAGAATTAGACATTGCCAGGTCCTGCGCCATCTTCATGATCACTGATATGTTTGAGTCCATTGTTCTGACTATTGTGTAGTACCTTCCAACCGAGGGGGCTCACCTTCCAGCACTGTATTGGGTAATATTCTGTTGTGATTCATAGGGTTTTCATTGGCTAATTTTTGGAAGTAAATCACCAGGGCTTTCTTCTTTTCTCTTCCTATCTTGGGGATAAATATATAAATGCAATACAGTCACGGTTCTCAAGCTCCTGTCTGACAAACAAGAAACCAACATATTAAATACAGTGTGGAAGGTAAACTCAAACAATGCTTAGTGAATCTGATTTGTTATGATAGAGTCTATTGCAAAATGGAAAACCCCATGAGGACAGGGACTTTGTTGTCCTCGTATTCCCGGCCCTAAACACAGTGCCTCCTACTGAGTAGGGGCTTAATGAATATACTTGCCTAGTTGAATGCTGCGTGTGAGCTGACTTCAAAGAACCAAAAAATTAGGAAATAGAAATATCAGGATAAGAAATCAGAACAACTGGCACCAAGGAAATGCAGTTAATTCAGGGAACTCTAAGATAATTCTAATTTGTAACTTCAGAATGATCCAAGAAGATATTGATTGCATCTGTAATACAAGAACAGGTTGATGTGGAAAAGGAACAGTTGAAGAAGAAATGTTCTTGGAAATCAAAAATGTGGTTGCCAAAATAAAGTATTTAGTAAAAGAGCTGGAAGAAAGAGGCAAATGAATTCTCCCAGAATATAGGCCAAAAAGAAACAGAGACAGAGAATCAGTCTAAGAAATCTAGCATCCAGTAGAGAAAATAAAGGGGAAGGAATTATCCAAGAAAGAGCAGAAGACAGTTTCCTAAAGCTGAAAAAAGACACCAATCTTCTGTTTGAAAGGGTTCACCAAGTATGACACAGGGTGAATGGCTGACAACAAAACACACACACCCAGATATATCTTCAGGAAATACCTGGGGCCCCTGATGCAATTTAAAATGACATTTTGACCACAGACCTTTAGCAAGTTCCAAACCAAGCCCGTTGCCGTCGAGTTGATTCTGGCTCATAGTAACCCTGTAGGACAGTATAGAACTGCCCCATATGGTTTCCAAGGCTGCAAATCTTTATGGAAGCACACTACTACATCTTTCTCCTGCGGAGCGGCTACTAGGTTTGAACCACCGACCTTTTGGGTAGCCGCTGAGTGCTTTAACCACTGCACCACTAAGGCTCTTCTTTGGCAAGTCCCACATCACCGTTTTCTAATAGTAGGTGGGGCCCTGGAGCCATTGCAGCGCAGATAAGTTGTGCCGGCGTGTCTGTATACCTGACGACACAGAAGCTGGCTTGCATAGACATTATTCTTCCTCTGGTTCAGTTGTTTTAAGGGCAAGAAAAGCAAACAGGTCTCGGACAAGATCAGACATCCCAGACTGGATATTTCTGAGATAGCAGACAGCATCTGATTTCTGTTGAATTATATGCAGTGACTCAAAAGGTATAAATCAGCATCAGATGTAGTTTCATTGAAAGAAAGAGTTGAAGCAGCAGCCTTGGGTCCAGAGATGGAAGCCCAGTGATGAAGACAGCAAAACTGACTAGCTAGCCTGTGTTCCGTGGAGCGGAGCTGTCTACCCACCCTAGATTACCCATTCACCTTTGAGCTGTTATGTGAGAGAGAATTTAACGTCTATCTTATTTTAAAAAAGGAAAATAGGCTACAGCTGGGCAGTATGGTAAAACCTGCAAAAGCCAGAACCTGCGTAAGGTAGAAACCTGTCCGAGAAGGAAAACAGAAATATTTTCCACTAATAGAGAGAGGTAGAAAAGTGGCAAGACCACACCCTGTCAAAGGTGAAAAACTTGCAAGACCCAAAAACCAAGGCAGTTCTAGTGAGTTCTGGCTCTCATGGATTTCACCGTGTATTTATGTCCCTGTTATCCTTCCCACCTAGGAGTGCTTGAGTGGTGCAAAAGGCACTCAGCTACTAAACAAAAAGTTGGTGGTGTTAACCCACCCAGAGGTGCCTTAGAAGATAGGTCTGGCGATCAAATTCTGAAAGGTCACAGCCTTGAAAACCCCTGTGGAGCAGTTGTACTCTGCGTATATGGGGTTGCCACGAGTCGGAACTGACTCTAGAGCAACTCACAACAGCAATCCTTCCCCCTGCACTGTACCTCAGTGCTCCTTTATATAACTTTTCTTTGAGAGATTAAGAGGGTGGACTCTGGAGACACACTGTCTGGGTTTGAAGCCCGGCTCTGCCTTTACTAGCTTGGATGCGTTACTGAATCTCTCTGCACCTCAGTTTACTCATCTATAACATGGGAATGAAACTAGTATCTACCTCAGAGGCTGCTGTGAGGATTCAATTCATTAATATGTCCAAAGTGGTTCTAACAGTTAGAACAAGCACTAGATGAGGGCCTGTGGTTTTATTTTATTTAAAGGCATAAAGTGAACCAAGAGAAGAATTGCAAATGTTCATTAAAATAACCAACTAGGGGTGAGAGGAGTGTCAGGCACTAGAGGGGAGGTAGGTTCCTAGTCTTTTCAGCCAGGGCGTCAGTGGATACTGTTTGCAGCTGGTAGACCAGTAAGTGCTGGTTTAAGCGCAGCATTTGGAGCTGTGGTCAGGAACATCAGGGGAACTAACAATGGAATCTGTTGAAGCTGGCTCTCTCGGGTGGGACTGGGGCTGATGGAGGAGAGGGGTGTACACTGATTTCTCATCTGTGCTGTTTGATCCCCCCACACACACCATGTGCAGACGTTACTTACGTATATACTTCTAAAATAAGCAGTGTTTTTATTTTGAACAAGTTGCTAACAAAGGTTGGCAGGGCCAGTGGTGTGTTGGGGTCGGCTCCCACCGGCTCCCGAAAGCTATTTGTGCACATCCGTGTGCCTTGGTGGAAGTAGTTACACTGTGGGAATCAGCAGATGCTACAAGCCAGGGCTTTCTCTTCAGAAACTTGGTTTGTCAGCACACCACTAGATAAGCCAGTTATCTCTATGACAACGTTTAACTCATCTGACACATCCTCTTAAAACTCCAAAGGTCAGAGTGATGGTGAGCTCTCTCATTGTTTGTATTCATCCTGAGACTTAAGAGGAAGAAAAATGTCTCCCTTCTGCTCTTCAGTGTGCTTCTGGTCTGCCTAGTGATTCTGGCATTGCAGTTCAGCCAGCGTATCATTCTGGTGTCATTCCCCTCCTGACCTGGTAACAGGTTTGAGACCCCAGGCACCATCGATTCGTTTCTCCAAATACACGTACTGAGTATCTGTCACATGCCAGGCACTATGCTGAGTGAGCCCTAGTGCCAGCCACAACCGCATTAGGACTTCTTCCTGCCTCGTTCATAGAACATTGCTGGAGGATATGTGCAGCAGCTGGAAAGAGATGCTGCCTCCAGAACAGCAGTTCTCAAACCTGGGGGAATCACCGGGAGGACGTGTTATAACGCAGAAGGGCTGTGCCCCACCCCCGCAGTCTCTGATTCAGTAGAAATCAGCTGGGGCCCGAGAATTTGCATTCCTAACAAGTTCCCAGGTGATGCTGATGCAGCTGGCCCAGGAAACACATCTTAAGCATCACTGCTCTAGAGAGTCCAAACCAGCCAGGACTCTCCAGGACAGGAGACAACAGCGAGGGAAGGTTGACATTTCCATCCTCGAGATGATTTGATTAAAGTCTCCTGGCTCGGTTACTGCCATCTGCCTATGAAAGGTGTGGCTGAGACCAGTTTCCTGGTGTGGACAGCAAACATACTTGTGAAAATGCTCACACATTTGCATTTACCTACTCACTGGCTAATTCAGACTTCAGCTGCTCCACCACCCTTCCTGGTCTTTAGCATTGTGGTTAGGCTCGAGAGGTCTTAGTCTTGAAGTCCCAGCTTCTATCCTGACTGCCTCTTGCCAGTATTGGGCCCTAGACAAATTATCCATTCATTCTGAGCTGTCATTTCTTCAATCATCAGCAGGGGCTAAAAATACGACTGGCCTCCCAGGACTGTTCTGGAGCACGTGCTAAATGAACTGATGCATGTTAAAGTGCTCAGTACGCAGTACATGCTTAACACGGGAGGCTGGCTACTGTTAGCCTGGGACTGTTTCTACAGATTGGTGTTTCTAACTGAATATTTGTTTTAGGGATGGTTTTGTGTTTGGGGAAGGGATGTTTGTTCTCAGTGTACGCTCTGTGTCCTTCTTCAGACTGGCATTTGGGGCGCCGGGACAGACATCTTTCTCCTTCCTCTACATCCCCTGACGGTGCTCTGCTCCCGGGGGCTTCTCAATCTGCTGCTGAGACACAATGCCAGAGAGAATTCCAAGAACCAATCGTTCCAGCTCCATTCTAGAAATGTGGGAGGAGCTAAGAACTCCAGGAGCTATCTCTGGTTCAGAAACTTCTTCCCTGGAATAGCTGTTTAAAAAAATTTTTTTAATTAAAAAAAAAAGAGTAAGAGTGTGCTGGTTAAGGTTGTGCGTCAGCTCAGCTCGTCCGCGATTCTCAGCGATGTGATGCTCGTATGATGGTGTGATCACCTCCACGAGGAGATCCGATCCACGATGGGATCTCCTCTGAGCAGCCAATCACTTGAAAGGGAGTTTCCTTGGGGCTGTGGCCTGCATTGAATGTAAGTGGATATTCTGGCAAGGCTTGGGGGCTTTTGCTCGTTTGGATCCTGCAGCTGGCTCCTTTTCATCTGATCTCCAGTTCTTGGGACTTGAGCTAACAACTTACCCGTGGTCTTGCCTGCCAATCTTGGGATTTGTTGGTCTTCACAGCCTGTGAGCAAGAGCCCTGCTCTCTGACCTGCCCATCTTGGGTTTGCCAGCCCCTGCAGCTACATGAACCAGGAGAAGCCTCTATCCTGACCCACAGACTTGGGACGTTCCAGCCTCTACAACTACATGAGTAATTTCCTTGATGTAAATCTCTCTCTCTCTCTCTCTCTATATATATATATATATATATTTATATGCTTACTGGTTTTCCTTCTCTAGAGATCCCAGACAAGGAGAAATTTAGTTTCTATGTGTTTGTATGTACATTTTTAGCTATCGGCTCCTATACGCTATAAACCAGTTGCCAACAAGTCGATTCCAACCCATAGCAACCCCATGTGCGTCAGAGTGGAACTGTGCTCCATATGGTTTTCAGTGGCTGGTTTTTTAGAAGTAGATCGCCAGGCCTTTCTTCCAAGCACCTCTGGGTAGACTCAAACCACCTACTTTTCAGTTAGCAGCCAAGCTCATTAACTATTAAAGAGGTTTTAAAAGGTAAAGTTGTCAAGGAGGTCAAGGGTGTGTCTGTGCCATGTGCTACTGTATCCCCAGTGCCAAGCACAATGTCCTCAACTCACAGGGTTGGCCTTCAGTAAGTTTATGCTGAATAGCTTGAATAAATACTGACGCAAGGACAGGGGTTGGATACAGAAGCTTGGGAAAGAAAGGCAACAATGGTGAATACTTGATTCCTCTAGCTGGTGACGAGGTGGTGCTGCGAGGAAGGGTTGAGGCAGCAACCACAAGCAATGGTGTGAGCATTGGCATTTGCTGCAACCCTGAGCTAAGTCAGCCCCTGCCAGGGGAACCAGTCCATGGCTGTTGATGGGCCCAAAGCTCTGTGGCTCTTAGCAGCCTGATCACTCCCCCTTCCTACAGATGCCCTGTTTGTCTTTGCTCCTGCTGTTTCCTGGGTCTAAGGTTGTCAGATTTAGCGAATGAAAATACAGGATGCCCAATTAAATTAGAATCTCAGATAAATAACGACCACCCTTTTAGTATAAGCATGCCCTATGCAATGTTTGGGACATGTACTAAAAACTCAATACTTGTTCATCTGAAATTTAACTGGATGTTCTGGATTGTATCTGGCAACTCTGCCTGAGCCCAGAGTATCCTCTTCAACTCATCCACTTGAAGAACTTGTCATCCTTCAAGGCCCAGTCCCAATGGCACCTTTCAGAATCTTTCTCTGATACTTCACTCCACTGTAGGCAGAACTAATCATCCTCGCTCATCTGGGCCCATCTCACGCTGTATTGACATGAACAGCCTGGCCATCTCTCTAGTATAACCCCCTGCCCCCCATGTTGGTGTTGTTATTAGGTGTTGATTTTCAGCTCATAGCGACCCCGTGTGACAGAGTAGAACACCCCCACAGGATTTTCTTGGGTCTTCACGGGAGCAGATCACCAGATCTTTTCTTCCAGAGTGGCTGATGGGTTCCAACCACCAACCTTTCGGTTAGCAGCCAAGTGCTTAACCTTTGTGCCTCCAGGGCTCCGGCTCATTGTAAATCCCTTGTCCTAACAGCCCTGGCACCTGGGGTCCTCAGAATGTAGGAGGGTGTGTGTTGGAAAGAGAAATGGGAAAAGGTGAGACACAGACGCGGATAAAGAAGAGAGAACATGTCTCTGAACATGTAGACATGCCTCTGACTGGCTTCTACGTTTAAAACTTCACTTCCTTACCTAATTCTTTGTAGATTCTCTGGATGGTAAAAAAGAGAGAAAAGAAAAAGAAGAAGACAGCTGCCTAAAAACCAACAGGAACTTTCTTTCCTAGCAACACAGGCCATCGTTCAAGAGTCTACCATCCCACACCCTACAGGCCTTCTCCACCTTAGTGATTTGAGGAGACAAAAGTACAGACAATGGGAGGGTAAAGGGGGGCCAAGGACACTTGCAGAGGTGTAACCAGGATATGGCAGGGATCTCATCGACCCTGGGAGCATGGCGCCCCTGAGCAGTTTCTATTAACCCAGTAAGGCCAGCAGTGTATCTACAGAAAATGGCGCCTATGGCAAGCACTGAGATCAATCCCCTGTCCAAACACCTGACACCCCTCTTTTAGATCACTTTACCATAATATCATCTCACAAATACAAGTCAAGCTCACTAGTCTTCTAATTAACACATTACCATGCTTGAGGAAGGACGTTGGACCATACCAGGGTAATAGAAACTGCTCAGCGGCTCCACGGGCCCAGGGCTGGTGCCATACCCTAGATACACCACTGCGAAGGCATAAGTCACAAGGTAAGTTGGACAAAGAGTGAAGGAACTGAAAGGTGGGCCGTCAGATCTTCTGAATCTTGGTGGGAATCATGTGGCTCCTGGACTGCTGGTGGCTATCCTTCTCACTAAGTCTGATAGGCCTTGCTTGCTGTCGTTGTTAGGTGCTGCCAAGTCAGTTTCGACTCACAGCGGCCCTGTGTGCAATAGAATGAAACACTGCCCGATCCTACACCATCCCCACAATTATTATGCTTGAGCTCATTGTTGCAGCCACTGTGTCAGTCCATCTCCTTGAAGGACTTCCTGTTTTACACTGAGCCTCTACTTTACCAAGCATGATGTCCTTCTCCAGAGACTGGTCCCTCCTGGTAATATGTCCAAAGTACATGAAGCAAAGTCTTGCCATCCTCACTTCTAAGGAATGTTCAGGCTATATTTCCTCCAAGACAGATTTGCTCATTCTTCTGGCAGTCCATGGTATATTCAATATTCTTCACCAACACCGTAATTCAAAGGCATCGATTCTTCTTTGGTCTTCCTCATTCATTGTCCAGCTATCGCATGCATATGAGGCAATTGAACATATCATGGCTTGGGTCAGGCGCACCTTAGTCTTTAAAGTGACATCTTTGCTTTATAACACTTTAAAGAGGCATTTTGCTATAGATTTGCCCAATATAATGTGTCATTTGGTTTCTTGACTGCTGCTTCCATGGACATTGATTGTGGATCCAAGTAAAATGAAATCTTCAACAACTTCAATCGTTTCTCCATTTATCATAATGTTGCTTATTGATCCAGTTGTGAGGATTTTTGTTTTATGTTGAGGTGTAATCCATACTGAAGGCTGTAGTCTTTGACCTTCAGCAGTAAGTGTTTCGAGTCCTCTTCACTTTCAGCAAGCAAGGTTGTGTCATCTGTATATCGAAGGTTGTTAGTGAGTCTTCCTCCAATCCTGGTGCTGCATTCTTCTTCATATAGTCCAGCTTCTCGGGTTATTTGCTCAGCATACAGATGGAATAAGTCTGGTGAAATGACACAACCTGACACACACCTTTCCTGATTTTAAACCATGCAGTATCCCCTTGTTCTATTCCAACGAGTGCCTCTTGCTCTATGTACAGGTTCTGCATGAGCACAATTAAGTGTTCTGGAATTTCCATTCATCACAATGTTATCCATAATTTGTTATGATCCACACAGTCAAATGCCTTTGCACAGTCAATAAAACACAGGTAAACGTCTTTCTGGTATTCTCTGCTTTCAGCCAAGATCCATCTGACATCAGCAATGATATCCCTCATTTCACGTCCTCTTCTGAATACAGCTTGAATTTCTGGCAGTTTCCTGTTGATGTACTGCTGCAATCACTTTTGAATTATCTTCAGCATAATTTTACTTTTGTGTGATATTAACGATTTGATGATTTTCACATTCTGTTGGATCACCTTTCTTTGGAATGGGCGCAAATATGGATATCTTCCAGTCCGTTAGCCAGGTAGCTGTCTTCCAAATTTCTTGGCATGAACGAGTGAGCACTTCCAGCACTGCATCTGTTTGTTGAAACATCTCAGTTGGTATTCTGCCAATTCCCGGAGTCTTGTTTTTCACCAATGCCTTCAGTGTAGCTTGGATTTCTTCTCTCAATACTATCAGTCCTTGATCATATGCTACCTCTTGAAATGATTGAATGTCAACAATTCTTTTTGGCAGAGTGACTCTGTGTATTCCTTCCATCTTCTTTGATGCTTCCTGCATCATTCAATATTTGGGCCTTGCTTAGGCTTCAGGGATTTCTGGGATGTGTTCCTACAGGGAGACAAGATTGCAGCACCCTCCCCACCATAACTCTCTCATGGGTCACTGCCTCTGGAAGGAGAAAAGGGCCACTGGTATCTCCACTGTGTGGGCCCTGGGTGAGGAGGCTGACACCTTATCTCCACAGCCCTGATACCTCTCACTGCCTCAACAAATGGCCACCTTCCGTCCCCATGGGGCACCTCTTGAAGAACCTGAAGACAGACTTCCCAGCCAGAGGCAGGCCCAGGACCCTCTCAGTGCCTGGCCAACATCCCTGAGGTTGTACTCTTCAGCCCCGAGGAAGACTGTGGAGCCTGCAGGAGTCTCCGGAAGAGGAGCCCAGTCAGACAAACGGATGGCAAAGCCCCCTGCACATCCAGGTCCCTATAGCTCCTCCACCTCGTTGTCTAGCCATTGACTCTGGTCTTATGGCTGCCAGGGGTTCGTGTACATCCCCTAGGCTTAGAACTCTAAGCAAGGCCCCTCTGGACCAGTGGCCTCAGCTCTGAAGGCTCCAGCCACAGGGGTTGCTGGATTTGGACCCAGTAGAGGAAGCAGCTAAAAGGGGGGCCCTTCCAGAGACAGCAGGGAGCAGGGAGGGAGACAAAATTATCTGGCTGGCCCAGAGCCAGAGAAGTCCCATTAAAGTCTGTGGGGGTGGAGGTGGCTGGGCTGGAGGGAAGCGGAGAAGAGAGAATGACTCCATGGTGTAATCACTTGCTTAATTTCCCCAGCAGTGCCAAGGGTATGAGGCTTTGCTTTTGGGGATGCTATAATTATATCCTGAATGGAATAATAATAATAATTCCTTATACATGTTGCCACTGGAGAAGGGCTGTTGGAAGAGTGCGAAGAGATAAAAGAAGCATTCTTCTTCCAGACCAGCCTATCACATTTCCAAATAATTATTCCCCAAGCCAGTCAGGACCAGCTTGTTTCCAGACTGCTTCCCACATTCTAACAGAGGAGACTTTTGGTGGGAGCAAGGAAGGACGTTTTCTGACTGTGGGTCAGTCAACACTGTAGCCCAAGCATTCATTATTGGAGGTCACTGCAGAGAAGGGGAGGGCGGATCTCCGGCCCCATCAGTAAAGTCAACTGGGAGTCTTCAGCCCTCCACACTCTTTCCAGTCTTCCTGGGGATCCAGGGCTGGCTGGGCTCATGGCTCTTGTCTGTGTCTCTAACTCAGAGGAAAAGTAGCTGGCACACATGGGGCTGGAGGCCCCCGACTCCCCTGTGTCCCACCTAACCCCAGACAGCTAGCAGCCAGCCGAAGAAGAGGGACAGGGGGGTGAGGAGAGAGCGAGACGGGGGGAAGGGCAGTCAGACCCTTGTCCTGATGCCTTAGTGACCATCCTTACTCCAGACTGGGGGCAGTGGTGGTTCAGTGGCGGAATTCTCATCTTCCGTGCAGGAGACCCAGGTTCGATACCCCGCGAGTGCACCTCACGTGCAGCCACCACCCGTCTGTCAGTGGAGGCTTGTGGTGTTGCTATGATGCTGAACAGGTTTCAGTGGAGCTTGCAGACTAAGATGAACTAGGAAGAAAGGCCTGGTGATCTACTTTTGAAAATCAGCCAACGAAAATCCTATAGATCACAATGGTCCATCCTCAACCCATCATGCGGATGGTGCAGAACCGGACAGCATTTCATGCCATTGTGCATGGACTGCCATGAGTTGGGGGCTGACTGGATGGCCGGGAGGACCAAGCAGAGGCTGGGAGAGGCTTAGCCACAAAGCTGTGGAAGGAACAGTGGAGCCTGGCTCTTTGTGCCACCAATGAGATCAGCAGACATGCACTCAGAAAATCATAGTTGGTGTCAAACCCCTTGACGTCTGGCCCATCTTCCAAAGCCAAGGCTTCTTTTAACTGCAATGTCACCATGGGGGACAGGAGAGGGGGGATTAATAGGAGAGAGACGGTGCATGACCCTGGGGTCTTGGGGTGACAACAATAACAGCTCCCGTACTGAGCAAGTAACCTATGCCAGGCACTGAGCCCTTCCCTACGTCAGCTCGTTAATCGTATCAACAATCATTATTTGACCCACTTTAATGATGAAGAGCGTGAGGCTTAGAGAGGTAGATAACTTGCCCAAGGTCTCACAGCAAGTGCAGAGCTGACCGGCTCCAAGTCCATGCTCTTCGTGTCTGCACTGCATTCCCGTCTGGGAGGAGCAGTGTTCAACTAAGGGTCTCTGTGGTCAGAGTCCAGGCTTATTGCCACAGCACTTGGATGACACCCCAGGTGTAGGGGTGGCCAGAGATGGAATCCATGTTACCCTTTTTTCACCATGCAACTCTAGGAAATTACCTAACCCACTGAGCCTCGGTCCCCTCCCTTGTGAAGTCAGCATGATGCTATGTGCCTTAGAGATGAATGAGAATTACAGGAGCTGGTAGTGTATATAATGGAGTCCCTGGGTGGATTAAATGGTTCACATACTCGACTGCTAACCAAGAGACTGGCAGTTCGAGTCTACCCAGAGGTGCCTCAGAAAAAAAGGCCTGGCGATCTACTTCCAAAAAATCAGCCGCTGACAACCTTATGGAGCACAGTTCTAGTCCGACACGCATGGAGTCGCCTTGAGTCAAATCTAATCAGTGGGCAGCTGGTGGTGTATACAGCCCAGTACCTGGCATAAGGCTGGCGGTGATACCACTCTCCGGCAAGTCACCCGATTGCTTTAGACCTCAGCGTCCCCGTCTGTGAAGTGAGAAGAATGATTCCCAACGCCCTTCGTCGCTTCTCCCTCTTCCCTCAGACCCCTTACCTTTGCCCTTCTCCCAGACAACCGCAGACAGTGGAGGGTCCTCTGGGGAGCTGGACGGCAATTATTGACCTACCCAGGCCTTGGGAGGCGTGCCCGCTGGGGGCAGTGGGGCCTGCAGCCAGAGAAGGGCAGGAATTACAGTTTATGGCTTTACTTTAAGGAGCCCTGGAGCAGCGAATACGTGCTCGGCTGCTAACCAGCGGATAAGTGCTCCATAGGAGAAAGGCTTAGTGATCTGTTCCCTTAAAGATCACAGCCTAGAAACCCCTATGAGGCAGTTCTACTCTGTTAATACATGGGGTCGCTATGACTTGGAATCCACTTGATGGCACCCAACAACAGCAACAGCTTTGTTTTATGGGAGGAAGCAACCTCAGGTCCAATCCCTGGAGATGTCTGGTGACCTAGTAGCCAGGGAGTGGGCCTCAGGAACATCTTTGGCTCCCAAAGAAAGAATAACAGGTTTCTGTGAGGGCCTGACACAGGCACTGGCGACAGTGTCCAAATGTACGATCCTAAGACCACACCCTCGCCTAGCCTCCCCTCAGCCCCCCGCCCTCACACAGTCTGTGGGTCTCGCTGGAGGGCCCGTGTGTTTCTGAGCATGGAGGTGGGGGCACTGTTCACAGCAGCGGCTCCTCCATCCCCAGCCAGCCCTAGGCTGCAGAGGATGGGCAAGGCCACCAGGCTGGTATGGGAGGTGCAGGTGGGGGTGAGTTGGGAGCTGCAGGTTGGAGAAGCTACTTCAGGCTCTGAGCTGCCATACCCGCCCTGACCTGGCCGCTGTCAGGATTGGGTAGAGCAGGCAGCCTCACAACGCTTTCCTGCTCCTCTTCCTGCGGAATTCCCCTCAGCAAGGGCTGGCTAGACGCCGCCATGTGTGTTCTGGCTCAGGGCCCATGCCTGGCCAGGACGCGGCGAGGGAGGCAGCTAGCCAAAGGGAGGGCCTGGAGCCAGGGAGGCGGTGGAGGTGGCAGGGGATGACCTCAGCTGGCTGGCACGGAGGAATCTCCACCAGGCTGGGGGCTGCCAGCCTCACTCACGGCCCCAGAGGTCACACAGCCACACGCTGGCATGGGGTCGGCCTGGTGCCAGCCTTCCCGGCTGCCCAGGTTTTCTTGGTTATGTTACTGAGGTCGTATTAGCGTAGGCTGTGTCGTAAGCCTGACCGCCTCTGAACGTTGTAAATGGCAGCGCAGACTCGGAGACAAGCTAGCACAAACGTGGAGATCGCCAAGGAACAGAAGCCGAAACAGACGAAGATCTTCCCCAGCGCCTTCCCCTAGAGTCGGTGCTCTGAGTTCAGACCTCTAGCCTCCTGAACTGTGAGAAAATAAATTTCTCTTCTTTAAGGCCACCAACTTGCGGTATCTCTGTTACAGCAGCACTGGGTAACTAAGACATGGGGAAAGGGACAGACACATCTCACTTCCTGTGAACTGCTCTGTCCTGGGCTCTTAGAGGTAGACAACGCAAGGAAATAGTTCTCAGAATTCTGCAGTTTCAAAATGTCTCCAGTGTGATGTCAGGAAAGAGGTGAGTGCAGCGTCTTGGATAGGCTTTTGGCCACATCTCTCCTTCACCAGCCTGCTCACGCTCAGTCATCAGCTTGGAAATCCTCCTCAGACCACAAAGTACCCCACTCTCACCCCCACCTCAGCCGTGATGTTAACTCCAAAGGTCTGTGTGGTGTAACACACAGACCCTGGCCTTCATCTCCAAAGACCTGAGTTTGAATTAATGGCTTAATGACTTACTTGCTGTGTTCCCTTGGGAAAAGTACTTAACCTTTCTGGGCCTCAGTCTCCTCAGCTATAATGTGAGAACAATAGCTACCACACAGGGTCGTTTTAGAAATGAAATTTTAAAAAAAGTTCTTGAAAGTGTCTAACAGGTTTATATCCTTCTTTCTCCAGCCGTGCTGACAGTGTATACAGTTGTACGATTTGTGCGAATGTAAACTTTCCTTTGGAGGAGCTCAGGCGGTGCAGAGGTTAAGTGCTCAGCTGCTAACCGAAAGGTCAGCAGTTGGAACCCACCAGCCGCTCCTCAAGAGAAAGATGTGGCAGTCAGCATCTGTAAAGATTTACAGCGTTGGAAACCCTACAGGGAAGTTCTACTCTGACCTATAGGGTCACTATGAGTCAGAATTGACTTGACAGCAACAGGTTTGAATCCTTGCATTTGCTGAGTTATTGATTACGCCTCTAGCTACCTTAACTCCTATTTGGAGCAATGTGCCCATCCCCCCACCCACCTGCAGCCCAGACTCAGTCTGGCCTTGTGAAAACAAAAGGAGCAAAAGAGCCCTCTTATTGTGCACCCCTCCACCATCAACCTGACATGGAGCCTCCTCCCACCAGCCCAGCAGCCAATACCCCCTACATGGGTGGGGGTGCAATGGAGTGAAGAGGGGACTGGGAAGAGACAGGAGAAGAGCCTCCAATTCCCACTAGAGGCCAACAACCCTCACCTATGAGCAAAGTCAAGGTCGTGAGGGTGAGGATGGCAGATTCTGGAAGAGCAGAGAAATTCATCGGCCTCAGAGGAGAGTTTATGGTGGGGCTTGGGAGCAGGTGGGCCTCAAAAGTTCAGTCCAAGGAACCTGAGGTCCCTGGAGGTAATGGGGAGGGGCTCACTGAATGTTTCTGAGGAGAGGAATTCTGTGATGATTGGAAGGACGAGGACGAAAGGAGCTAACGTGCTGTTCTGGATTGTGTCCCCAAAGCTCTGTGTTGTACATTCTAACCCTATGCTTATGGGTAAGAAGCCCTGGTCGCACAACAGTTAAGCGCTTGGCTGTCAACTGAACGGATGGCAGTTCAAACCCATCTAGCAGCTCCAAGGGAGAAAGACCTATTGATCTGCTCCCTTAAAGATTACAGCCAAGAAAACCCTATAGGGCAGTTCTACTCTGTCACATGGGGTAGATGTGAGTTGAAAATGGACTCTGTGCTACCTAACAACAACAAGATACTCGTGGATGGAATCCCGTTGGGGAATAGGACTTTCTTTGTTATGTTAATGAGGCCATAATCAGCGTAGGGTGTGTTTTAAGTCAATCACTTCTGAGATATAAACAGAGCAGATTAGGCACAAAGAAGCAAGCAGGAACAGAGGGGAAAATATACGACACTTGAAGATCATCAAGGAAATGAGGAACAGAAGCCGAAAAAAGATAAGGACTTGCCCTAGAGCAGACAGAGAAAGCCTTCTTGTAAAAAAAAATGGCATGGTGGAGGCGTCTGACCTCCTTGTCTAACTTCACAAGGGGAAGGGGAGAGAATCAAGATCAGCATCAGCAACCCAAGGCTGATTCCTATGACGCAGAGGTCAGACATGCCTCCACCTTCCAACCTTTTTACCAATTCTGACACTAGCCGTCCCTCCCACGGCACTCACTACTTCTCTGCTGGGTTGGATAATTCATTACTATGATGACATAGAACTCACAGACCATACTCACAATTATGGGGTTTATTAGGGAAGTAATAGGTTACTATTCAGGATCAGGAATGACTCAGGATATAGTTCTTCAATCAAGACAGCCTCTTCTCATTCATGCCCACAGGCAGGCCTCTCTCTGTTCCTCAGCCCCTCGGCCCCTTGGCTCTGTCTCTGTCCTGCTAGGGCAAGTGTTACAGAGCTCTTTAGCTCTACCAATAAGTGCCCCGGGTTACCCTACTCTACCAGTAAGCCTCTGCTTGAAGGTGCTCAGCTCTCTCACTCCATCGGTTGGCAAGCCTAACTCTGGTGACAAGTGTCTGGAATCACCCTACTTTGCCAGCAATCCTCCTGCCTGAAGGTGCTCAGCTTTCTTGCTCCATGGGCTGGAAAGACCAAGGCGCCATCTCCCGCCAGTGTCCTGGCTCTGCTGCCTCCGCTGCCACTGTTACTCTGCTGCTGCTTCTCACCGTCTCTCACCATCTCCAGTGTTACAGCTCTCTCTCTGTCTCCTGGGTCTAGGAGGTTCTCAGCACAGGGATCTTGGGTCCAAAGGATGCGCTCCACTCCTAGCTCTTCTTTCTTTGTAGTAGGGAGGACTGCCCTTTCCACCTCTGGGATGGCTCATTTTAAGCCTAGTGGGATGGCAAAACCAACCAATCCCCTCGTTAAATTTCCATACACCTTATTTGCATGGTCCCACCCCCACAAGGGTGCCATATACCTTATTTGTATTATTAGAAAGTTGTCCAATCCCCTTGGTGGGCCACAAGCACCTTATTTGCATACTTCCACCCAATCTTTTGGTGGGAGTTACAAGACCATGGCTAGAAAAGCCATATAAAAGCGATCCTTTGCACCACACTTCCCCTAGAGCTGACACCCTGAATTCAGACTTCTAGCTTCCTAAACTGTGAGAAAATAAATTTCTGTTAAATTCATCCACTTGTGGTATTTCTGTTATAGCAGCAATAAGAACCTAAGACATATGCATTGAATACTTACTGTGTGCCAGGCAATGTGAGAAGCACTTTAACACATTGTTGCATTTAACCCTCGCAATAATGCTGTAAAATAGATATTATTACGTGCATTTTACACATGAAGAAAAAGTGCTGGGAGAAGTTAAGACACACAGTGAAAATGGCAGAGTCGGGGTTTGAACCCAGACTGTTTTTCTCTAGGGCCTATGCTTGCAAACAGAAGATACAGGGATGATTGTCCAGAGGTGAAGAGGTGGGGGCCCAAGAAACGTGGGGGCTAACTGACCCAACTGTGTGATTGACTGAGAAGTGAAGTAGAGAGAATTCAAGATGATCACTTCTAGCACGTAGCACAGTGCCTGGTACCTGGAAGACTCGAAAAATGGTTGTGGGATGAATGACCAAATAAACAAGTGGACTGACAATGCCAGGCTTAGTACTACAGAGAGTAAGAAATTAGTTTTGATTGGGGGTGGGGACTTCATGAGCCTGACTGGGGACTGGTGGATTCCAGTGGGGTGGAGGTGGGGGCTGACACTTTGGGGAGAGGTCATACCTGGAAAGAAAGATGAGGGAGTCTCTTGCATAGAAGAGAAACTGAAGTCACAAGAATGGATGAAATCCCTGAGGCAGAGCAGTAGAAGGATTTAGGAGCAAGAGATGAACTCCCCCATAGATGGGCAGACTGGAGAAAAAAGGAGAATAAGGGAAAGAGAGCAAAGAGGCTCAGAAGGAAGTAGGAGGAAAAACAGTGTACAGTGTTGCACACACAACGAAGAGGAAAGGAGTAGCTAGCAAAGAAGACCTTCCAGAAACTCCCATGTCCTATCTTCCAGAGACCCTGCCTTCCCTCCCATAGTTGGGGATGAACTGTCAGGCTCCTGGCTAAGGCGCCTGAGTCCACCCTCTCACTTACCCAAGGAGGGGGCTCCAGCAGTTCTTCTCCCCTCTCCTCTATCATAATTTTCTCCTCTGTGCTAGATAATTCCAACAGCATATACACATGCTGTTATTTCTCCCATCTTAAAAAAAGTTTTTTAACCTCTCTTAATCCCTTTTCTCCAAGTAGCTACCTCCCAATGTCTCCCCCTTTACAGCAAAACTCCTCCCCAAGAGAAATGAAAACAAATGCCCACACAAAAACACGCACGTGGATGTTCGTAGCAGCATTATTCGTAATCGCCAAAAAGTGGAGACAACCCACATGTCGTTCAACTGATGAATGAATGAACAAAGTGCAGTACATCCATTGATATATACATTGACTTGTGCTACAACATCAGTGAACCTTGTAAACATTATGCTAAGCGAAAGAAGCCAGACACAAAAGACCACCCATTGCATGATTCCACGTACATGAAAGGTTCACAATCAGCAAATCCAGAGACAGAGAACAGATTAGTGGTTGCCTGGGACTGGGGAGGATGAAGAAACTGATCAGGGATTGACTGTTAAAGGGTAACAGTTTCTTTTTAGGGTGTTGAAAATGTTCTAAAATTAGATTGTGGTGACGTTTGCACAACTCTGAATATACAAAATAATCACTGAACTGTACACTTTGAATGAATGAATTTTGTGTTAGGTGAAATATATCTCAATAAAGGCATATATATAAAACAAATAAACAAAACTCTTCAAGAGTTATCTGTACTCACTGTGTGGCTGACTGGGAAGTGAAAGGGAAGGAATTAAGGATGACGCCTCCAAGACTTCTAACACCTAGCTCCTTGCCTGGTGCCTGGAAGACTCCTAAATTTCTCCTAAATTTCTCCTAAATCCTTCCAGCTCCACACTGGCCGGACCCCATTCCCTCTGGCCGCTTCTCAGGGTCACCAGGAGCCTACACGTATCCAATGCAGCGGTGAGCTCTAGCCCTCACCTTTCTCATCGGCAGCTTTTGACATGGCTGGCCCTCCCTCCTCCTAGAAAAACTTTCCTTCCTTGGCTTCCAGGATGGCACCCTCTTGTGGGGTTCCTCCCAGCTCAAGAAAGTCTCCTCCTCCTCTTCCCAGCCTCTGTCTGCTGGACCCACACCCATCCCTC
Organism: Trichechus manatus latirostris; assembly: GCF_000243295.1. Classification (NCBI taxonomy): domain Eukaryota; kingdom Metazoa; phylum Chordata; class Mammalia; order Sirenia; family Trichechidae; genus Trichechus; species Trichechus manatus. Next base: position 4,861,874 of record NW_004444123.1, on the reverse strand, counting down.
TGGTGGGCTCATGCCTCTGGTGGGCTCATGCAGTGTCCCGGTTTTAAATACCATCTGTGCACTGAGGACTCTCATATCTCTGGCCAGTCTCTCTCCTGAACTCCACGCTGCTTTGAAATCACCAGCTGGACATCTAGTAGGCATCTCCCACTTGCATGTCCAAGGTTGTGGAGAAGCCAGAATCCTCCTACACTACCGGCGGGAAGGTAAAATGCAGCCACTTTGGAAAACAGTCTGGCAGTTCCTCGAATGAACAAACCTCCTAGTTGCTGTCCAGTCTAGTTTGACTCACAGCGACCTCATTTGTGTCAGAGTAGAACTGTGCTCCATAGGGTTTTCCATGGCCGACTATTTAGAAGTAGATCACCAGGCTTTTCTTGCACAGTGCCTGTGGGTGAACTGGAATCTCCAGCCTTTCGGTTAACAGCTGAGCACATTAATCACATCACCCAGGGACTCTAATTAAATACAGTTATTATGTGACCCAGCAATTCCATTTTTAGGTACATACCCAAGAGAAACAAAAACATAAGTCCACACAAAAAACTTATACATGAATGTTTATAGCAGCATTATTCATAATAGCCAAAAAGTGGAAACCATCTGAATGTCCGTCAACTGAAGAATGAATAAACAAAATACAGTATATTCAGACAGTAGAATATTACTCAGCCATTAAAAGGAATGAATTCCTAATACATGAATGATCCTTGAAAACAAACTGAACAAGTCAGACACAAAAGACCACACGCCATATTATCCCCTTTATGTGAAGGGCAAATCTATAGAGACAGAAAGCAAATTAGCCATTGTCTAGGGCTGGGGGGTCAGGTGGAGGATAGGAGGATAATAGATAGCTTAAGGGTACAGGGTTTCTTTCTGAGATAATGAAAATGTTCTGAAATTGACTGTAAAAACCTTCTAGGTCCAACAGTAAGTATCTCATCTCCCCCTACCCCAATCTGCTCTTCCCACAGTCTTCCTATCTAAGTTAATGGTTACTCCATCTTTCCAACTTTACTAATATTTTGTTTTCCACCCCTCGCCACCCCCAGAACGTAAGCTGCATTAGAGTGTGGATGTTCATCTGTTTTGGTCATTGCTGTGCTTACAGCCCTTGGAACAATGTGTGGCACATAGCAGCTGCTGAATAAGTGTTTGTTGAATGAATGAATGAACAAAGGGGGTGATCAAAAGCAGTGGCTATTATCTGTGAAACGGGTCACAAGAAAGGTGTTACGAAAGTAAAGTATCAAAATTTGTGAATGATTTACTTTTTAAAATCAATTCGTGAGAAAATCAAGGTCATACATAAACTAGCACCACCTGATCACCCACCTTGCATCCCAATAAGTTTGTTCAAATGAGGGATAAGAGGCTTGTTTCCTGATCTTGGGCCGGGAATTGCCGGAATGTCGTGTCTTTGCGTTTGCTGTTGGAGGAGGCTGAGAACCGCCGATCAAGACACCAAAGGAAATGGGGACCAAAGATGAAGGACAGGCCAGAGGAAGGACTCCTGAATTTGCGCTAATTTTTTTTTTCCACCTGGATGTATCCTGCTTCCCTCATTAGATCAGAATTTGCTCTAGGGGTCTTCTTAAAAGATCATGAACCCTGAGGGAAGGGGCTTTCCAGGGTAAGGAACCGAGTCTCCTCATCATATGGGGAGCATGCTGCGGACAGAGCTGGAAGCCCCCCACCCGCCCCCAGCTCTCCCCATGCAGACCTCCTGACAGCCAGCCCTCCACGCGGGGCTATGAAGGACAGAGAGCTAATGGCCATGGAAAGAAGATGCTGCTAGTGGGGTCTCAGCCCACCCAGGTATTGGCAGCCAAGGTGTCCTGGGCCACGTCCTGTGTGGTGGGTTTGTGGGTGTTGTCATCCCAAGCTGTAAGTCTTTGTGGTTTCCCCCTAGAAACCACAGTCTGTGTTACTGACCTAGGATTTTCCCCTCCTGCTGCATAATCCTGGGGTAGAGGAGGTCCCCAGAAACCTTTCTCTCTCACACCTCATTAGGAGGGGCTTGTGTGTGTCCTGGTGGTCCCTGAGGAGGACAGTGAGGGGTCACAGCCCTCAGGGGGCTAAGCTCCCAGGAGCAGACCGGTCTCTGTGACTGGGCAAGGGGAGAAATGTCTCCTCTGGCTGCTTACTCAGCCCCAGCAGCTCATCTCTCCCATGAACAGGAAGCAGCCGAGGCCACGGGCTCACGCCTAGCTGGAGCCCACTCAGGGCTGGCTGCACGCCTGCTAGTCTCTGACCATTTCCCTCACCTCCATTTCGTGAAAGTTTCCAAGGGAAATTCTGTCTGGGGGAAGCCTCCCGAGACTGTGTAGCTGGGTTGGGGAGGCACAGAGCTCAGCTGTTCAGAACTCATGTCTCAGCCCTGCCACTTCCTGTGTGTGACCTTGGGCAAGCCACCTGGCCTCACCAGGCTCAGCTTCCTCCTCTGTGAATGGGGATGACGGTGTCTGTGAAGATCAACTGGACGAAGCCTATATCGCATCCTAGTGGTGTCTGGTGCACAACATGAAACCGTGCTGTGAAGATGATTCAGCCCACGCGGTCAGAGTGGAACTGTGCTCCACCGCGTTTCTAAGAGCTGGTTTGGGGAAGTAGCTCTCGGCCTTTCTTCTGAGGCACACCTCGGTGATCTTGAACCGCCAACTTTTTGGTTAGCAGCCAAGCTCATTAGTGTCTCACTTACTAAATGTCTTTTTATTATCGTTGTTATTTGCTACCCCCTCCCTGCCCCCTGTGCTTCCGAAAGGGGCTGGTGGGCTGCTTACAACACAAGCATGTAGGACCCATGCAAACACAGGGTATGTTTAAGGCCTGCTTTATCAGAGGGGAGAAGTGCAAAGCCACAGGGCTGCCCTCTCAGGGGCCCTAAAGGGGTGGAACTGTGTAATCTGGCCACACAACCCTCCCCTGGGAGTCAGCATATTTATCAGATCCGTCCAGGTGACTGGGCAAGGGGAGAAATGTCTCCGCTGGATGCTTACTCAGCCCCAGAAGCTCATCTCTCCTGCGAGCAGGAAGCAGCCAAGGCCACGGAGAGCTGGCCTTCATTTGCCCTTCATCCTCCAGGGACAGCTCTCGCCTCTCAGGGGCCCTGAAGAGCCAAACCCACACCCCTACCTTGAAAAGGTGAAGGAACTGAGTCTACGTTCATTTTCTTCAAGGCAATAAAGGCTTTGAAATGAGATTGATGTAGAGACAGGCTGCAGCCCAGTGGTTTAGAGCAACACTGTGAACAGAAAGTTCTGTGATGAAGACGACGCTGAAGGGGAACCTGTGCTGCCCCACAGGGTGAGCACTGCCCCCAGGGAGCGGGTGAGCGCTCCAGATGCGACTAGTGTAACTGAGGAGCTGAACTTCTACATTTAATTTTAATTTTAAATTTTGGTGGCCATGCCCCAGAGACTTGGAAGCAGCGATGTAGACAAGACACATGTACACGGATGTTCAGGGGCCTGGAGACACAAAAATGGATCTCGAAGATCCTGCCCTCTCCAGGAATGTCTCTCTGAATTAGGGAAACTGACAAGTGATCAAGGATTAAGTTCTAGTAACAGTGGTAGCTCTGGGGATGTAGGCTCCCAGAAGAGGCCTCTAAAATAGTCTGAGGTGGGACAAGGCACACCAGGGAAGCCTTCCTGGAGGAGGCAATGTTGCTTCCTCTATGTTTACTGGCTCAGCTTGATGGCATATCTCCAAACCCAGTCCACTTGACCTTGTCTCTGTAACTTTGCGTTAGTTTCTTTTGCTGCTGTAACAAATTATCACAAATTTAGTGGCTCAAAACAACACAAATTTAGCCTTCAGCTCTGGAGGTCAGAAGTCCAAATCGGCTTTCACTGGGTTAAAATCAAGGTGTCGGCAGAGCTTGTTGGAGTTCTAGAAGAAAATCCACTTCCTTGCCTTTTCCAGCGTCTACAGGCTACCTGCATTCCCTGCTTCGTGGTCCCATCCTCCATCTTCAAAGCCAGCAGCACAGCATCGTCAAATCTCTCTTTCTCTCTCTCTCTCTGCCCCTCCTTCCTCCCCCCACCCCCTTCCATCTTTACATCTCCTTCTCTGACACTTCTGTTTCCCCCTTATAAAGATCCTTGTGATTACATTGGGCCCACCTGGATAATCCAGGCTACTCTCCCCATCTCAAGAGCCTTAATTTAATCACATGTGCAAAGTCCCTTTTCAACATGTAAGGTGACATATTCACAGGTTCCAGGGATTAGGACATGGACATCTTTAACCCAAAACCAGATCCATTGCCATCGAGTCAATTCTGACTTGCACTGACCCTATAAGACAGAACAGAACTGCCCCACAGGGTTTCCTAGGCTATAATCCTTAGGGAAGCAGGCTGCCACATGGTTCTCCCTCGGAGTGGCTAATGGGTTCGAACCACCAACATTTTGGTTAGCAGCCTAGTGCTTAACCCCCAGGGCTCTTGATATCTTTAGGGATAGGGTTGGATTACCCAATAAGCATAGACACACAGGCTTCCTTGTGCTTACTTACTAATCTGTAGTGCAAAATTTCACATGGTTTTCACATCTTTGTAAGCCTGTGCGTACCTTGCTTACTGTTTAACCAGCCCTGCTTAAGGGGCATTGTCCTGTCCACCACACTCTTACTTCAAATTCTTGAAAGAATCTGACCTCCCGAGGCCAGTCTGTGTACGAGTTCTCCTGGGTCAGGAGCACAGCCAAAGCTGCGTAGGGAAGGCAGAGCCCCAGGCACACAGCACAGGTGGGCTGGGGCAGTGCAGGCGCTAACCACGGCAGAGATACAGCAGAGCTGCAGTCAGCTCATGCCTCCTCACACCTGCTTCTACAAGGCTCACAAGCTGGCTGGCTGCATGTCACTGTCCCTGGGAGTCTCTGTGATGAAGCCTTTCTGTAAACCTCTCCTCCTACCTGCGAGTTTCAGTGGGCTCCAACGCCCGACGTAATAATACTCACCTCACAGGTGGTTATGAGGACTTGGTGAAGGCTCAGTGAGAAAACTCAGATGAAAGCATTGAAGACAGAGTAGGTGCTCAGCAAATACAGCTAAATCTAAACCCACTACATTTTTTATAGCTATTTCAGAAACGAAGGAGCCCTGGTGGTGCAGTGGTTAAGCGCTCAGCTGCTAACCAATTGGCCAGCAGTTCGAACCTAGCAGCCGCTCCAAGGGAGCAAGATGTGGCAGTCTGCTTCTGTAAAGATTACAGCCTTGGAAACTCAACGGGGCAGTTCTACTCTGCCCTATAGGGCTGCCATGAGCCGGAATCGACTGGATAGCAATGGGATTTTTTTTAATGGGTATTTCAGAAATGAAGGTGGAAGGGAGACCCAGTTTGAGCTCCAGCTCTATTCTAGACATGCCCAGGCATGGACATGGGAAGCCCGCAAGTCTTCCAGCAGTATGAGGTCCAGCAGAAAGGGATGCAGGAGAGGGTGGTGCCATCAGGAGGGGACAGGAACAGCTCAGGGGAGGGCTTTGGAGGGAGGGTGTTGTGGGTTCAGTTGTGTCCCCTAAAAGATATGCTGAAATCCTAACCCCTAAGTCTGTGAATCTGGCCCAGTTTGGAAATAGGAGTTTCTTTTGTTGTGTTACTGAGGTCATACCACGAAGGGTGGGTCCTAACCCTAATCCCTTCTGAGTGGCGTCTCATAAAAAGGGCTGAATAGAGAAACACACAGCAAAGAGACCACGCAAGCCAAAGAGCACCTGGGGCTCCTGACAACGAGGGACCCTCCCCAGAGAAGACGCCCTATGAGGCAATGCGTTTCTGTTCTTTAAAGCCAGCTGTTTGAGGCATGTTTGTTACAGCAGCGCTAGGAGATTAAGACAGAATGGCAAGCAGCCAACTGTGCAGGTGGGACTGAGTTTGGACATGTGTGAGACCCCCCTGGGCCTTTCAGGACAAGAAACTTTACAGACAGCCAGGGTTCCAGCCAGGCCGGATAGCAAGAGCCAGGGGTCCAGCCAGGTGGGAGGGCAGGAGCCAGGGAAACCAGAGCGGGTACTGTGTGGCCCTTTACCATCTGTGAAGCTCCTGCTCACTCCTATCCAGACTTCCCACCACGGAGAACAGAGTGGCCATACAGGCTGCCTCCCGGAGTCTTCTAGAATACAGCCTAGGGCTTCTCCTTGCCTGAGGGAGGCTCAGGGTGTCACAGCCTGCACCTTGCCTCTCATCCCTGCTCCTTTCTGCACAGCCTACAACCCGTCTGTCTCCAGCTGCCTCCTTGGATTAAGGCATCGATTACAAGAGAGTTATCTTTTTGCAAGGAGGGCAAAGGTTAAGTCAAACTAAAACCAAACCCGTTGCCACCCAGTTGATTCTGACTCATAGTGACCCTATAGGTCAGAGTAGAACTGCGCCATAGGGTTTCCAAGGAGCAGCTGGTAAATTCAAACTGCCAACCTTTTGGTTAGCAGCTGAGCTCTTAACCACTGCATCACCAGGACTCCTGAGTCACACTAGCCAACCCATAAACACAACAGGGCAGGGGAGCTCAGCAGAGGCAGGACCAGAAGGGAGTGTGTATTATCTGGGCGCAGGCAGCCCCAGAACTCTTATCATGGGACCAGCGGCCAAGAGGAAGGAAGGGGCACAGGGCGGGGCAGGAGGAGGGAATTGAGCTCAGATGGGTCAGGAGGTCAGTGGATGGGAGGCTAGAGGAGATGTAGCAGGGACCCTGAGGAGGAGAAAGTGAGAGCTGGGAGGCGTGGTGGGCACAGATGGAGGCAGGTGGGGCAACCATGCACAGCAGTCATCATTCATTCATTCACTTATTCATTTAACAAACATATGCTGGGCGCCCGCTGTGTGCCGGGCCGGGAGGCAGGTTCTAGACACAGAGCTGAGTGAGGCAGGAGCCAAGGGCCTCTAAGTCCACTGGACCCTTTAAAGATGGCACTGGCATGTCTGGTTCCGTCTCCCTACCAACATACACACGGAGGGGAGTCTTCTTCTCTGGGCCAGCAAATGGGAAATTAGTTTACTACAGAACGACTGAGGATGGCGCAGGCGGGGCAGTGCTTCGTTCTATTGTACGTAGGGTCACTATGTGTTGGAAGCAACAACAAAGAACTACCGTGACCCTGGCCTCGTCACTGTCGATGTTCATTCCACCAGACAGCTCCAAAGGCAGGGCAAGAATGAGGGGCCCTGGAGTCCCATAGGCTGCTGACTTACCCCCCAGGAGTCCCTTGTCTCTCCTCATGAAGATCTGCTCTTCTCCTGGACATCCCTACTCCCACCCCAAAGTGCCCAGGACCATGGACCAGGGAGCCTTGAGAGGGAGCTCTCAGAGACCAAGGGACGTGGCAGGAGGAAGCGTCCAAGGTTCGGGCACAAAGGCAGTCTGGCTCACTCCCTGTGTATGGATATTTAAAGAAGGCAAACCACCTCCTGAGCCTGGGCTCTCCCGTGTCCTCATTTGCCTCAAAATAATGGATGAAGCTGGAAGTTTGGAAAGCCCCCTCTGAGCCATGGCACCTTTTGGTGAAAAATGCCCTGAACACCAAGGCAGCCTGGGTTATTTCCCAGGAGAGTTCCAGAGACCAAGACAGGAGCCCTCGGTTCAAATCTGGGCTCTGCCACTTACGAGCTGTGTGGCACTGAGTAAGTGGCTGAACCTGCCCTTGGTTACTTCACCTCTCAAGGGAGGACAGTATCTCCCAGGTAGTTGTAGAAGCTTAAATTAGACGATTTGTGTGAATGTGCCCAGCCCAGGTGTCAGGACCCACCTGTCTAGGAGGAGGGAGCCCATGTCCTCTCCCTGGGGACACACATCGATCAGGTGCTGCCCCAGTGCCCACCTGGGCTTCCGTTCTGTAGTCTACAAGGCAGGCCTGGCTGCTTGTGAGAGGGATCACCCCCTGTCCTCAAGCAGCTGAACTTAGCACAACGGCTGGGTTAATATTTTTTCCTTCTAGGAACCTTAAACCTGCACAGTATGTCACAGTTTACAAAGCATTTTTTCATTTACTATCAACCCTATGGGATGGATAGAGAAGACATTAAGAAACCCACTTCACAGATACAAAAACAGAGGCCCAGAAAAATTAGATTTTCCCAGTCACCTAGCTGGGAAATAACCCAGGCTGCCTTGGTGTTCAGGGCATTTTTCACCAAAAGGTGCCACGGCTCAGAGGGGGCTTTCCAAACTTCCAGCTTCATCCATTATTTTGAGGCAGACGAGGACACGTGAGAGCCCAGGCTCAGAAGGTGTTTTGCCTTCTTTAAATGCCTGTACAGTGTTTGTTTAGATAGAGTGTAAGAAAACTTGATTTTTTCTTTCATAAAAATATTTTTTAAGGTCAAAATCAGTGATTTAGGACATAGTTGCACGTAACAATACATTTTAACCTAATTGAGTTTGCCTTTCTTTTCAGTTTTTCCACCATGCACAGCGTTAGTCATTCACGCATCACGAGAGAAGTAACTTGCATAGATGTAGTTACAAAGTCTTGTTAAAAACGTGCTTTACATTTTTTCCCCATCATTCAAGTCAGAAAAATGTTTCCCACTTTTCTGTGGTTCTGCTGCTCATTTTTGTTTTCTTCTGCAGTTTTAAAATTAGGCAACTTCTTGGGGTATGCATCAGTTAGATGGATTATAGCTACAAGAAACCTAAAACTCAGCACAGAAGTCAATTGCTTCCCAGGCTCTAGTCCAGGAGTAGGGCGGGCTTCAGGTCAGCTCAGCCTGGTGGATCTGCTCCACTCCCAGAAATTCCCTTGGCTATGCTTCCCTCCAAGCCTTGACCTCGTGCCCAGGTTGTCTCTTCTCATTGGAGCAAAGTGGCTGCAGTGGCCCCAGAACTCCCACCACAGCCCTCCAAAGAAAAGGAATCTCTCTCTCTCTCTCTCTTTTACTGTGGTAGATGTATATGTAGCAAAACATTTGACATTTCAACAATCTTCACATTATGGTTCATTGACGTTAATTGTGTTCATCATGTACAATCACCACCCCTTATCTGTTCCCAAATTTTTCCATCACCCTTAACAGGAGTTCAGTGTACCCTAAGCATTTGAGAAGGATTCTCTTTTAAGGGAAAAGGTGACTCTTTTCCAGACACCCATAACAAATCAATCCTTTCGTTAGGGTCATGTGCTCTCATTCCCGAATCATCCCTGTGGCTAGGAAAATGCCCTGCACTGGTTGGCCTAGGCTCCTGACAAAGGAATGCGACAAAGGGATGGGGATGACCTTAGACCAACCAGGCGAGCTCCCATGGCAGAGATGGAGTCAATTTCCCCCACACTATATGGGGTGGGGTATGGAGGATAAGGAGGAATGGGGTAGTGGGGGTAGGCTGGACACCTGAACAAAACAATGGAGGGAGTGAGAAGATGGGAGAAGGGAAAATGGAGGCTGGTAGGTGTGGCAGAGACTGCCCGCCATCCTCCTACATCCACTCTCCTCACTTCCTGGACACACAACCAGACAGCATTTCCCAGCATCCTTTGTAGTTCTGTGTGGCCAGAGGACTAAGTACCGGCATCGAATGTGTTTCGTCTCTAGGCTTAAGCCTTAAGACTTGGGTCCTTCTCCTCCAAGCTCTTTTTGCTTTTCCCCACAGCTTCAACCATGCAGAAGACCACAAGGCCTCTAGACGTTGGCAGATGAGCTCAGTGAAGGAATTTGGGTCCCTAAATAACTGTCCCAACAGCTCGGATCCCTCACTTCACCATTGTTACACAAAAGAGAAATAAGCTTCTGTATTCTGTAAGCTATAGCATGGGTCAGCAAATTATGGCTCTGGGGCCAATTCTGGCCCACTACCTGTTTTTGTAAATAAAGTTTTATTGGAACACAACCATGTTCATTCATTTACGTGTTATCTATGACTGCTTTGGCACTATAAACAGCAGAGCTGAGTATGACCTACAAAACCTAAAATATTTACCTACCTACAAAACCTAAAATATTTACCTTCTGGTCCTTTACAGAGAAAGCTTGCTGACCCCTGCCCTCCATCATAACTGGATCTCTCCGTCACAGCAGTACTGCCTGCTTCAGGTGACTGTCAGTCTCAGGGTTGGTGACCCGGGCAAAGTGCACCAGGCAGCCTATGACGACATTGTCTACAGAAGTAGGTAGGCCAGGAACAAACACATGCCTGGCCCCTATTCAGTGGCTTTGTTTCCTTGGCAAAAGCTGGGCCACTTTCACATCAGAGGTCTGAGAAGAGAGGAGTGTGGAAACCTGAGGTGATCGGCACCACACTTACTTCAGTGATGTTCTGAGCCCGTTATAAGTCAGCACCCCAGGAAGTAGCCACCTGACCCATCCCTTAATATGCCTTGGCTGATGTCTGCCTGCCCCACCCCTGTCTGTGGTTGAGGGGCCCTGGAGCCCAGAGCAGAGATATCGGATGGTCTTGGGAGTTTCTCACCAGACAGGACTCTTGATGACTTCCTCTGGGGACAGTTCTGAGCCTGTCCGTAACGTCAGCTCCATGGGTCTGAGTTGTCTCCGATGTGTCACCCCCATGTGAGAGGGGTGGGGGAAGGTCCCAACAGTGATGAAGACTTGAAGGGTGGGTTGGATATAAGCTCAGAGGTGAAGGACGGAAACACCTTAGGCCAGTCTTAGCTGACTGATGGGCTAAGTCTGCTGAGAACAGGCAACTCGGGGGTTAAGCCCACACACTCAGAGTTTAAGCCCATACACTCAGCGGTTAAGCCCACATGCTCAGGGGTTAAGCCCACACACTCAGAGGTTAAGCCCACACACTCAGAGGTTAAGCCCATACGCTCAGGGGTTAAGCCCATACACTCAGGATCTTTGGCAAGTTACTGAACTTTTCGGTGCTTCAGATCGGGCTGCTGACAGCAACACTTCTCTCATAGGGCTGTTATGAATATTAAATGAAATCTTGCTCAGTAGATGTTCCCTGTTCCTTCCAGAGTTCTATGCCTCTGAATAGTACTAGCTTTACAGGCTGGATGAAATAATTTGGACATTCCACCAACAAATGAACGGATAAGTAAAATGTGGTATATATGAGACAGAGTAGCAGGGGTAGGGGGTCTGGGGACCATGCTTTCAGGGGACATCTAGGTCAACTGGCACAACAAAGCTTATTAAGAAAATGTTCTGCATCCTACTTTGGTGAGTGGCGTCCGGGGTCTTAAAGGCTTGCAAGCAGCCATCTAAGAGGCACCAATTTGTCCCAACCACTTGGAGTAAAGGAGAACGAAGAACACCAAAGACACAAGGAAAGTGTTAGCCCAAGAGACAGAATGGGCCACATAAACCAGAGACTTCATCAGCCTGAGACCAGAAGAACTAGATGGTGCCCGGCTATCACCAGTGAACGTCCTGACAGGGAACACGACAGAGGGTCCCTGATGGAGCAGTAGTAGGATGAGGTGTAGAACTCAAATTCTAGTAAGAAGACCAGACTTAATGGTCTGACTGAGACGCCCCAGAAAGCATGGCCCCTGGACTCTCTATCAGCCCAGAACTAAAACAATTTCCAAGGCCAACTCTTCAGACAGGGATTGGACTGTACTGTGGGACTTAAAGTGATACTCATGAAGAGTGTGCCTCTTAGTCAAGTAGATACAAGAGACCAAAGGGGCAGCTTCTGTCCAGAGGTGAGACGGGAAGGCAGAGAGGGTTAGGAGCTGGTTGAATGGTCATGGGGAATCAGAGGCGGAAAGGAGGAGTGTGCTGTTGCAGAATGGGGTGAGGAATTAGGGTCTCATAACAATGTATGTATAAAAATTTTGTATGGGAGACTAACTTGAAATGTAAACTTCATTTAATTACAACAATAAAAAAATAAAATAATTTTTTAAAAATGTGGTATATACATACAGGAGCCCTGGTGGTGCAGTAGTTAAGAACTTGGGTGCGAACCAAAAGGTTAGCAGTTCAAATCCACCAGCTGCTCAGTGGAAACCCTTTGGGGCAGTTCTACTCTGTCCTATAGGGTCCCTGTGAGTAGGAATCGACTTCAAGGCCGCGAGTTTGGTTTTTTGTTGGTTTGTTTGTTTTTTAGATACATACACAGTGGCAAAGAGAAATGAAGTTCTGACATGTGCCAGAAAATGGATGAATCCTGAAAACATTATGCTGAGTAAAATAAGTCCGTCACAGAAGGACAAATACTGTGTGATCTCACTTACGTGAGATAAGCAAATATATAGAAAACAAAGTGGTTACCAAAGGTAGGAGGGAGGGGAAAAGAGGGAGTTTTTGCTTAAGGGGCGTGGAGTTCATGTTAGTGGTGGTGGATGATTCTGAAAGGACAGTGACAGCGGCTGCACAAAAGAAGAATGTAGTCAGTGTCACTGAACCGCTACATGTGGAAATTGTTGGATTGGCCGTTGTTTGTGTGTGTGTGTGTGTGTGTGTGTGTGTGTGTAAATAAATAGTAACTTGGACATGAGAGGACCAAGAGGCCTATATGAAAAGCAGGCTTGTCAGGAGATGATACCCAACTGTCCCTAATGACATTGGGATTCTTGGTGTCCATTCGCCAGTAAGCACTTAAGAGCCGCGCCTCGGAGCCCGGTGTAATGGGAAAGGGGTCCGGACAGAGGAGAGATTCAGGGAAGGGAGGGAGGAGACTGTCCTGTAGCTTCTTCCAGTAAAATTACTGACAAGAGAACGTCCTGGAAAAGTGACTTCTGGGGCTGATCTGTACTTGAGCCTTGAACTCTGGAAATGGTTTGTCCTCCTAACCAAGAGTAACGCTCCAGCCCAACCAAGCTCTTGGAAAATGTCCATTCAAAGTTGCTGAGGATGTCCTGGCTAAACCCTTCTTCTCCTTCAACACTCCTGTTGAGCATCACGTCCAGAGCGGTCTGGACAAGGGTGGAGCCCGGCATCTGTCCACACATCACCTTGCCTTTTCCCATCATAAACTCATCACACATCTATTTTTACAATTTATTCACCAAACATTTAGTGAGTGCCTGCCACAGGCCAGTTATTTGTTTATTGTCTGTTTTCCCACTGGGCTCCTGGGTCAGGGCAAAGCCTGGTCACCACTGATCCCGGTGCCCTACACCATGCCCGGTCCACGGAGCTTCCCCATCCCAGTAAATGTTGTCCAGTGAATGACCGTGAGCCTGTGCTGGAAGCAGTCAGCATTCCACTGCCCAGCCGCGTTCAGGTTCCGAGCCACGCAACTCAGCAGAGTACCTGGGGACTTATCAAGGAAGGCCAGCAGGGGACCACATGGGTTGGGGGGGGGTGGTGTTTGGGCCTGAGAAGGGGCTGGAGGGCTGCAGTGGGAGGTCCATGACAGGATGGGGCTGGAGATGAGTTCCTGAATGACACAGAGCCCAGGACAATGGAAACAGCCTGGTCAGGAGCTGCGGAGACCTGGGTGTGAACCCCCACCTCCAGCTAGCTGAGTGGTGCGACCTTCTGTCTCCACCGATTGGTTCTGAACCTCAGCTTCCAACCCTGGGTCAAAGCTCCACAAAAGCTAGTTGTCCTGTGGCCTCCCCTACCAGCCACAGAAGATGCAGTTTCCTTCCCCCTGGGCTGGAAGGTGGTCCTCACACTCACTCCCCCACCTCATGAACCAGGCCGAGGTTAAGGTCGGACTCTGTGGGAAGCTCACTGCCCCCCTGAATCTGTAAGCCTGTCCCCTTGGCTGGGCTAACCTCCTTGGACTTGATGGCCCAGAGGCATGGGCCACACCAAGGCTTGGCATCTAAGTGTTCACCTCCCCAGCACCCCACAGGCAGCCTGAGTCACAGGTGGCCCTGGTGAAATGCCCCCACAGGTGCCGCCGTAGGCCTGGCGCTGTGCAGGCAGATGATGAGAACCCAACCCCACTCCTGCAGGAGTTCACCAGCCTCACCCTTTTCCTGTCAGCCCCACCAGCCCTGTCTTCACCAAGTGTCGCCCAGGAAGGCTGTGTTCCCATCCTCTGTCTCATCCTGCCCCAAGGCGAGAGCCTCTGAGGGGAGCACAGGGTGCCCGGGAAGAAGCTGCCCCAACAGGCTGAAAGGTGGGAGCCTTCAGTCTCTCCCAGATTCACACCACCCCAAGCCTCCTGCCGGCTTCTTGCATCTCATTTGCTCATCCTCTGCTTGTTTGGGAGGTTTCTGGGAAGTGAGTCTGCCTCAGGGAAATCTGTGGCTCTGGAAACTTGTGACACCTGAGACTTTGGACTCACGAAAAAGCCCAACAGGCAGCCGGCTACCTCAGGCCAGGGCATGGGGACAAACTTCACCTCAGGGGCCATGACCTCACAGCAGGCTCCTCCCACTCCTCCCCAAAGCAGTCCAAAGCAAGCTAACTGGGCGGGACCTGCCTGCAGCAGCCACCCTCTGATGTCCATGGCCTCAGAGGTCTCCTGCTCCTTCTGAAAAAAGGAATCATATGCATTTTGTATTTCTTCCATAATTTGTTTGGATTTGTTTTAATATAAACGTAATGTCTAAGGAAGATTATTCAATTAATTTGTGCACATATTCTAGTGATGACCTATTTGCAGAAACAGAAAACTTAATCTGTTTTGAGAATAACTTTTAAATATAACTTTCATAAATAAATAACTTTTAAAAGCACAAATCATCTGCCAATGCCCCAGTTTAAAGAAAAAAAAAAAGGTGAAACAGTCTTTAAAAGTTCCTGAGTGGTGTAAACAGCTAATGCCCAGATATTAAAAGGATGGTCCACCTGAGACCATCGCCCTGAGACCACCGCCCTGGGACCACCGCCCTAGGACCACCACCCTGAGACCACCGCCCTGGGACCACCACCCTGAGACCACCGCCCTGGGACCACCGCCCTGGGACCACCGCCCTGGGACCACCGCCCTGCGACCATTGCCCTGGGACCACCACCCTGGAACCACTGCCCTGGAACCATCGCCCGGACCATCACCCTGGGACCACCGCCCTGGGACCACCGCCCTGAGACCACCGCCCTGAGACCACCGCCCTGGGACCACCGCCCTGGGACCACCGCCCTGGAACCATCTCCCTGAGATCACCTCCCTGGAACCATCGCCCTGGGACCACCTCCCTGGAACCATCGCCCTGGGACCACTGCCCTGGGACCACTGCCCTGGAACCATCGCCCTGAGACGACCGCCCTGGGACCACCGCCCTGGGACCACCGCCCTGGGACCATTGCCCTGAGACCATTGCCCTGGGACCATCGCCCTGGGGCCACCGCCCTGAGACCACCGCCCTGAGACCACCGCCCTGGGACCACCGCCCTGGGACCACCGCCCTGAGACCACCGCCCTGGGACCATTGCCCTGAGACCACCGCCCTGGGACCATTGCCCTGAGACCATCGCCCTGGGACCACCACCCTGAGACCATCACCCTGAGACCACAGCCCTGGGACCACCGCCCTGGGACACTCTTTAATAATCGGGTCTCTCCCCTGAGATCTCCCTTTAGTGAAATAGCAGAGTGGCACACAAAATACAGGACATCACCCGTAAGATCAGTGCTCCACTTAAAAACCATCTGTATGAGACCAAAAGGTCAACAATTACTGAAAAGCAAAAATGAGAAGCTAAGGGGCAGGGAAATCAGAGCACTGGAAATGGAACAAAGAGGACATTGTGAGAAATGTAACTAACGTCACTGAACAATTTCTGCGGAAATGGTCAAATGGGAACCTAACCTGCTGCGTAAACTTTCAACAAAAACTAAATAAGATACTATTTAAAAAAAAAAAAAATAAGGATGGTCCGGCCAGGAATCCCTCCAGGTGGTCGGTACAAAACAATGGAGGAGGATGCAGAAGTCCAAAGCCCTCTCAGAATCTTTATTTTCTCCGTGAGAACAATACCTGCCCAGTCCAGGTACGAGGTTGTTTGGGGATCAACTGAGATCACGTTTGTGATAGTGATTTGAAAACTGCAGCTAAGGTGAACTAAGGTAAGAGACAAGGAAAGCCAAGAAAAGGAATGTAAGGAGGCCCGGCTCTGATACACGGCGAAGCCATCCGAGTTTCTTAGAGAGCGTTATCGGCTCCCCTCCCATCAGCTGCCCCAATGAACTTGGCCTTCGTCCCCAGGAAAGGCTGATTAAGGCTTCACCGCTCTCCTCATCTGAGGTTATAAGACTGCTCTGCTGACCCAGCTAAAACCACGATAAAGTGGCTGGAGGCTGGAGCAGAAGTGCTAGGGGCTCGAGGTTCACAGATAACAATTCCTGGATTGTTATAAAACCTAATAATCAATCCTTCACTGCACGCTAGAGGTGAGCAGCCAGGACCTTCGAGGGGCTGTGCACAGAGCGACTGAGAGCAGGGACAGGCTGCCAGGTGCCCGAGGGAGGATCTGCTGGCCAGCCCTCCTCTCTTCCCCGGGCCCCCATCGTAAACTGAGGGGCAACCCTTGCTGAAAGTGAATTTGCAGCTGGAAAATTCTGCAAAGTGTAGTAATAAATCCAAATTCCTTCCCAGAGACTTGAAAGGCCCTCCAAGTTTTCTCCTCCTGCTGCCAGCAGCTGATGCCACCTGTCCTCCTGGCCCAGCCTGAACTGCCAGCTCTAGACACGTCAATCATACGTGCGTGTGCATGTGTGTGTGTGTGTGAGCGTGAGTGCGTGCATATGTGTGTGTGCGTGTACGTGCGTGCGTGTGTGCGCCCACACGCGTTGGAAGGGAGGTTGAGGAGGAGAGAACAAAAGAGCGTGTCACGGGGACCTCTTTCAAAATGCTGATGCCCGCTACCCTCCCTAGTGTGTATCTGAAAGGGGAGGGGGTCACCAGGCTGGTCTCCATCCGCTCATATCTGCATCCCCAGGATCTCCAGGGCAGAAGATAGAGCAGCAGGGGTTTGTTGTTGTTGTTGGATGCCGTTGAGTTGATTTTCAACTCATAGTGCCCCATGTGACAGAGTAGAACTGCCCCATAGGATTTTCTTGGCTGTAATCTTTGTGGAAGCAGATCGCCAGCTCTTTCTCTCCTGGAGGCACTGGGTGGGTTTGAACCACCAACCTTTCGGTTAGCAGCCAAGCGCTTCACCGTTGCACCACCAGGGATCCTTCAGCAGAGGTTTATAAGAAGTATTTTTAACACCTCACTCGCAAAACCACTATCCTAAAAGTGCTTATGTTTGAGAGGGCAGAAGGGAAGTGCCCCTTTCATCCTCTCCTTGGAGAGCCAGCTGTTAGAGGCACAGAAGTCTTTCTGACTTCCCAGGTCTTGGCGTGCAGCAGGATCTAAACAAAGGAAACTTGGACGATTGAGTGGGGCCATCTCTCATGCCACTGCCTTGCTAAATCTTCTCATATCCTTCCATGCTCCCTCTCTGCCAAAGTGAGTGTCTCCACTTCTTCCAAATTCGGCTTTAATTGTGTCTCCACTTGGATGTCTCAACTGAACACCCCTTCGCCACCCACCCCAGGTGTGCAGCCCCAGTCCTGTGTCCCTGCGTCTTTGCCGAGCCCTCCAAGAAGCTGTCCGGGTATGCACGCCCTTCATTAGCAGTAAAGACTGTTTATCGAGTACCATCCCAGATTTTCTTTGTTGGAGCCCTGGTATCACAATGCACATACTGCTCAGATGAGCAACGATCTGCTGTTTCCTGTAACTAATCTAATATTGTCACAATCTCCACCTGGTTGGGTGGTGAGGGAAACATTTAATAGGCGAATTAATTGCCTGGTTTAAACAGCCTTTTGCATAAATGTTCAGTGAATTCAAAGTTCAGCTCCCTATGAGCCATTTCGCCCCTTCCCACCCGCTTCATTATGTGGAACAAGGAAAGCTTGTGATATTCATAAGGTCCCTGCATGGCACAGACAGTGTGCACTCGGCTGCTAACCAAAAGGTTGGCAGTTTGAATTCACCCAGCAATGCTGCAGAAGAAAGTCCTGGCAATCTGCTTCTGTAAAGATTACAGCCAAGAAAACCCTATGGAGCACAGTTCTACTCAGTAACACATGGGGTCACTATGAGTCGGAATCTACTTAATGACAAAGGGTTTTTAGGGTTTAGGTGGTCCTCATGTCATTGTGGGTGGGTGAGATGGGTCCCCAGTTGGACCCTGCATGTCTCTCTGCTCTAGGTGACCGTCTGCCTGGTCCTTGAGCTGGGCTGGCCCCATCTGTCCCTGGCCACTGTAGGGGCATCTGCTCCTGGTATCCATGGTGTGTAACCTCTTCTCTTGGCACAGACAACCCACTGGCCATCTCCTCTGTTCCCAGAGGCTATGCCGACCCTCTGAGGTATGGTTGTCTCCAGTTCGGCCGAGACCCAGGTGTAGCCCTATGTCTCCAGCTAGACTCTCGGCTACTGTTTGGAAGCCCCTGTGGGGACACAGAGGAGCTGAGTCTCTTCGACATCATGTGAAGCCACGGGCTTTGAGAAGGTCAAACCAGGTACTGTCTCCTGCTGCCATGGTGCCACAATCCACCCAGCACAGCACTCTCCCTGCCTCCCTACGTAAATAGGGACCAGGGCACAGAAGGTCCTCTGCCTTTTCCTTTCCCCTCAGTCAAGTCAACTTGCCTCCCCACTCCAGGAGCAGGAAGGCCAGGACACAGGAGTCTGACCACCACATCCCCATCCCCACCCACCTTCTTCCCACAATTCCCTGGGGCTGTAAGGGGTGGGCTCTTCTCTCTTTCACCTCTACCACTGATGTCCCTGAGACATTGCCAAAAGAGGGTGGTCCATGGAAAGCAGCCTCAGTACCACCTGGGAGCTTGTTAGAAATGTAGATTCTCAAGCCCCAGCCTGGACCTACTGAGTCAGAATTTGCATTTTTATAAGATCTCCAGATGGTTCGTGTACACACTAAAGGTTGAGGAGCAGTGCTGGTGGACTTCACATCCTGGGTGCTTTCTATCCTTGCTCAGACTCTGATCTAGTCCTCCAGGTCCGGCTCTCCATGTGTTAGTGGGAGCTCAGGGAATTTAGGAAATCCTTTCTCTCTTGCCAAAGCCCAACTTCCAGATGCCATAGACTAAAAAGCCATGCTTGGTGTCTTGGATGTCACAAGCTGATCCACGACTTTTTCTTTTCCTTAGCATTCCTGCTGTGACCATCCTTGTCCTCCTCAAGGCATACTCCTTGGAAATGGGCAAACAGGTAGAGAACTGGGAAAGATAAAGACACATCAATATATTTCAAAAATTATTACCCCAATTACACTAGCTTTTGCTGCCTTAAGCTTAGAGTGGTTTGAGCAGCTTCCGTTGAGGGCACAGGTGAAAAGGAGACCCCTGGATCACACACAGATGTCATCAAGGAAGACGTCCCTTCTGCCACACAGGGTCCTCTTTTTATGGCACAAAGGAGAAACCCTCTCTCCTTAGTACCCAGAGTGGCTCCATATTTTCTGAGCATGTGGACTGCTGTTATTTTATGGGCCTCAGTGAAATAGATAATCATCATGGTCAAAACAACAGCCTCAAACATACCAATGATCATGAAGATGGTGCAGGACCGGGCAACATTTTGTTCTGTTACACGTAAGGCCGCCATGAGTCAAAGATGATCCAGTGGCAACTAACAGCGGCAATAGAGGGTAACTCACCACTTTCTCCCATTTGCTTTGGCTACTAGGAAACTCAGAGCCAGATTGTGGCCCAACAAAGGCAAGTGCATAATTGATTATGATCTGGCTTCACTTTAGGTTTTCTTCTTTCTCCCCACTTTTAACAGGTACACTGTATTATAACCCGTGTATTCTTACAAGCCACTTTAAATCTTCCCTGGAACTAGGTGAACTAAACTTATGAGCAGGTGCTGTTCTAGGTCTTTTATTACAGTTTATCCCACTTAATCTGACCAGTATTACTATCCCTGTTTACAGATGAGGAAACTGGAGCTCAGAGGTTAAACAAGCATGCCAAACCCAGGGCAGCTGTCAAGCATCTAAGTCAGGGTGTCTAGGCTCTTGGCATTTAGAGTTTGGACCCAGCGGGAGCCACTTGGACGTTGTCCTGTAGCAGGCAGGGTAATGCGGTGCTGAAAAGGAGCAGAGGGGAGGTTCTTGTCAGGGGCCTGAGCCTTGAGACTCTGCTAGGCATCATGGGATTTTTCCCAGCATGCTCTGGGGCCAGCCCAACCATGACCGGGAGTCTTTCTGTGTTTTGTCCACCTATTTCCCCAGTTAATTGGCCACAATGTTCTCAAGGACAGAGCTGGGGAGAGTGATTCTGGGGCTGGAACAAGTGAACTGATTTGAGGGAGAATGTAAATTATTGAAAGGTGCCTGCACACCTCACTGTCAGGGCCTTAAGTTCTTAAGGCCAGGGCTGTATTCCCTCCATTGCTGGTTAACTCCTCAAGGTGAGCTAGTTCCCTTAAAGACTCAAAGTAAGGCTGCCCTCCTGGAATCTTAGGAGGAATGTAAAAGGTGATACAAGACAGCCGTTTAAAAAAACAAATGAAGAGAATTTGTATGTACCAACAAGATAGGATTGTTGCTAGTTGAAAAAATCAAATCAAAGAACAACAGGTGTAATAAGATCTCACTTGTGAGTGTGTTTTAAATACACACACTCAGACAACACATACACATAGACCACACAGAGACCACCATACATGGAGACACCTCACACACACACACACACACACACACACACACACACCACACACACACGGTCTGGAAGGAAATGCCAAACTGTTAACAGCTGCATCTGGAAAGAGAGAAAGTGACATTGTGGGTGAGGGAACTTTTACTTTTTCATTTTTACTATATATACTTATATATTGTTTGAATTTTTAACAATAATGTTATCATAATAATTTTTTAAAGTCATTTTTAAAAGCATAATGAATAAAACCAGCCACTGTGACCATTTCCTGTAAAGGTGTGACTAAGATGGCAGAACTCCCAGGTACAGTGAGTTGTGTCAGAGAAAGTGGGTTGTCTCAGAGAAAGTCTAGGGGCTAAGTGGGGTGGGGGATGTGTTTCCTGCTGGGTGGTCCAGAGGGAGTCAAGTGATGGTTAGCTGCCCCCATAGTTATCTGAGATTTCAGAAGCTTGAGGTGCCCCAGAGCTGGAGGACAGGTGCCTTCATGGAGGTAGGGTGCCCCTAATGGCCCCTCTGAATATTGTGTTGAATTTTGAATTCAACCTTTGCGTAGTAGGAGACATCCCAGCAGCTGACCCCTGTTCTTCCAGTGTAGGGGGAGGGGGGAGGTCATGGCGGGTGGCATAAGGGTGAGGTAGAGTAAGCCAGGGTCACACCCACACACTCCATCAACTAGCCATCCACAGGCACATCCTCTGGAAGTATTGGCCTCATCACCCTTCGCCTGTGAAACCCAACAATCAAATATGGATCCCCATTTCCCAGCCACCTAGCGTTGCATAGAGGAATGAGTTTTGTCCTGCAATGAGGAGGTCATTAGCAAACAAAATACTTCAGGGAGGGCAGGCCTGCTTGAAGTGGCCTTGGGAGGACACTGGGCAGCCCGAGGGCACTGGGCATCTTCTGGGGAAGGGGAGAGCCATAAGGTAGAAAAAGGACACTGAGGAAAAGGGGGGAAGGCCAACCACCCTTGAGCCCTTTGACCTGGGCTCTTACTGGGATCCTTCCTAGCCCACAGGCCACTGGACCGCAGCCTCTTCACCATGCTGGCTCTGCGTCTGCCCTTCACTCAAACAGGCAGCTGACCACTTGACTTGGGTAAAGTCATGGAGTACCACCTTTAACCCATCACTGTGGGAAACCAGCTGGTCTGGGGGACAAAGCTCACCTTTTGCTGTCTTGTGGAGGCGGGCACAGAAGTTATAGACAGGAACACTAGCTTTAGTCAGAGACCACCTGCGCCTCTTCCAGCTGTGATCTCAGAGCTTCAGTTTCTCTGTGTAAAATGTGGTAGTAACACCTTCTGCACAGGGATGCTGGGAGGATTAAATGAAACAATGGGCATAAGGCATTTAACCAACACCTGGCGTGTACCCTTACTAACTACAGGCAGCCAGGGCTACGCTTGAAGTGCGGGCCTTCCGGCTCAAACAGAACATGGCGCCACCTTGTGGTTTTGTCTCTCAGAACAGCTGGTTAATCTTCGACGCACTTTTTCAAAGGCCTTTGAGCAGGCCGTGCTTGTTAAACTGTTGTTTAAACAGGTGAACCCTGTCATGGTAAGTATGGCATTGGTGTCTAGCAAGGCATCACAGAAAGAGATTCTGGGGAAACACCATTTGGTAGGACACCTCTCATCAACGAGAGCCCTTCTCACCAAGCATCACCGCCCACACTTCAGAGGTAAGGTGAACCAGGTTCTGCTGGCTCTAGAAGGGGAGGGGATGCATAATCCGACAAAAACTTGTCAGCGTCCCAACCCCTGGCCCACTTCCAAGCCCTGCCCTTGGCTTCTCCCAGTTACCTTCAACCCCCACGTTTCTTCACCTTCTCTTCCTCATTTCAGCCTCTCTACCCCCTCACTGGAGTCCCTGGGTGGTGCAAACTGTTAACACACTTGGCTGCTAACTGAAAGGCTGGAGGTTTAAGTCCACCCAGAGGCATCTCAGGAGAAAGGCCTGGCGATCCAGTTCTGAAAAGTCAGCCATTGAAAACCCTATGGAGCACAGATCTACTCTGACACCCATGGGGCCGCCATGAGTCGGAGTCACCTGGTTACCTTCTCACTTGAATACCATCTCCCTTTCTCCCTCCCCCCTCCCGCACTCCCCAGCTCCTCAAACTCCCCTTTCCTTTTCTCCTCCTTCACCCCCACCTCAACCTTGACCTCCTGTCAGCCTCCTCTTCTTCCTGCTGCACCCCTTAATGGCCACCTCTTTAAAATTGCAGCCCCACCATTCCCACTCCCCTTTCCGGCTTTTTCTGATCTCAGCACTCACCACTAACATAGGCTGTATTTTGTTTGTTTACTGTCTTCCCCCATTGGAATGGAATCTCCACAAGGGCAGGAATTTCAGTACTTCTTCACTGTAGTATCTTCAGCACCTAAAGCACCTCTCTACAACTGACAGTAGGTGCTGGTAAAGTGTTTGTGGGCTGAATGAAGGAATGAGTGAAAACAAAGGTGGAGTCTGGGATGGAGAAAACTGGAGAAGCTATCCAGCATGCCACAGCTTTCAAAATGAAAAGAAAACTTAGTATTTTCTAAGGTGGGAGAGGAGTTTCCTGAGGAAAGGCTGGCTTCACAGGTGTGAGGCCAGTGCAGTAGCAGAGGGCTCTATGCTTGGGGTTTAATGCTCTGTGGCTGCCATCTTGAAATTCTTAGTAATTTCGTCTTTGAGTGTTTTGTAAGTGAATTGATGGAGAAATGAAGCACGCGTGGAGGCTTAGAGTCGGCTGACGCATGGGCCTGCCTTCTGCCACCTCTCAGCCATGTGCTCCCCTGACCTCTGGGGCCCGGACCCACAAACTGCCCCTGCTGTCTCCCCACCCTGTGACCACTGCCACCCTCTGCTCCCAGCAAGGGCCTAGGTATGGGCTAGAGGGTCAGTGTTGGGTGCCCCATGCCTCGAAGCCTCTCAGGGCGGGACATGGTAGTGGCTCCCCAGCCATGCCCACGCTCCTTTCTTCCCCCTCTACCCCTCACTGGTAGCCCCATGGCCTGTCTGGTGAGCAGCCAGCTAGGAGCCAAGTCTTGGGGGGGACAAGCCTCTTGCCCATCCCTGATCCAGGTACAAACTAAGTCCCAGCTTGGAGGCTTAAAGATCCTTGGGGGTTGCTCATTTGCCATGGATGGGGGCAGTGGGCCTGTGGGAAAGACAGCTTCCTGGCTGGACTTCTCCAGACACCCCTCCCCTGGCAGGGGTACAGCTCATAGGAGGGAGGGGCAATTGAGAACACGCCAGTGTCGAAGTCCCCAGGGGTCCAGGAGGGTCAGCAAGTGTGCCCACGCCTGGGAGCACTCTCTTAGCTGGATTGACATTGGGGGTGGGGGTCCCCTCTTCTCTTCTCCTACCTTCCTGAGTCTGGCTTGTACCTTTGAGGCCAACTTGAGGCCCCGCCAGGGACAAGCCACAAAATACAGATTGTGTAATTTCAGTGATTTCACACACAAGAAATGCTCTGACATTTGCATTTAAAGCTGGCATCGCACAATATAAAGATGAATGGTAAAATTCACGCTAATCATTTAAATGTAATAGTCCTTTACTTAGAACAAAGCTAAATAGCAAATAACGCCATGAGCAGAGCGCGCACCTGGGCAAGAAGGGAAAAGGCGTTCCGTCCACCTTTGACGGTGCTTTTTCCCTGCTTTTTGAACAGAGCCCCACACTTTGATTTTGCACTGTGCCCTGCAAATAATGTAGCTAATCAGGACTTATACTCAACATTTATATCAAAATGGTCCCACTAGGATTAGTTAATTTCTGGATATAACATAAAGGCATGAGTGTCAGTTTCTGAGTGTTTGGATATCATCATTTGTCTTTGATAGAACTACATTACCAGCTGTGTAATGAAGCAGTTTATAGAAAGGAGCTATTTCCTGTCATTATTAACCCTTCATAACTTGGTCTTATTTCATTAAGCTAAAATGATTAGCACTGCCAGAAAAGCATCACATGAAAAAATGTGATGGACACAGCAAGGACCGTTCATTCATATTAAAAATCAGACATATAAAAACATTCATCAAAATCCAAAATAAGTTCCCTTCAAAGGTGGGAAAATAGTATAAGTTAGAGCTTAGACCGGGCTTCCCGAGAGCAGCACAACTGACAATTTGTGGTGGGGGCCGTCCTGTGCGCTGTAGGAAGGGCAGCACCCCCTGGCCTTTCCACCAGATGCTGGTGGTCCCTTCGCCCCAGTCATGACAATCAGGTGTCTCCAGACACTGCCATCCGTCCCCTGTCCCCGTCCCCCCAGGGGGTAAGAGCACCCTCCCGCACGAGGAACGCTGGCTGAGACGGACTGATGAGATGAGCGGAAAGCATCCCTGCAGCTCTCCTGAGCACCAGGTCCACGTGCATTTCCCTCCCCTGCGATGCCTGCGAGTCACACACACGCTCCTTCCGCCAAGAGGTGGATAAATGAAAGAGACATAAACATAGGAAAACTAAAGAACTCTTTTTATTTACTGAGAAAGAGGTGGGTAAATGACAGCCAGTTCACGTACTGTAAAACAGGTTAAATTTAACATATACTGTTAAATAGCATAGAAAGGAAAAAAATATAGACAGCACAGTGATGAATTTTCACAAAAGGCGGTAGATTTGCACTACAGAGTAGTGGGGTATTTCTAAGCCAGATGTCAGGTTATTGTGACCCATCTGTACCCAATTAAGTTTTCTAAGAAGCTCAAGAACGTTTAAAACCTCAGACTTAAAATTTAAACCTAGACATGACAATCGTAAGCACACCACTCAGTCACTGAAAACTTCTCCTAAGTGCCACTCCCAGGTAAGTACTTTTCGTAACATTATTTCCCCCCAAGGCTTAGAATGTGGCATCTCGTGTTTCCAGTGTCATCGCACACAGGACTAAAAATCCAGCCAAGGAGGAAAGTGTCCTTCTTTCTATAAAGTGTTCTCAGCTACCAGTAAAAAAGCGAAAACGAGGCAAGGTGCGGGCACTTTCTACAGCTGTTGCTGAAGAACAGCAAAAGCAATTCCAAAGTGTCGCGCTTCTTGTACCAAAGGCACGGCTCGTGGAACCAAGTCTATAAGGCTACAGCAGTTGAACATCAATCTTTAAAGGCTGGGCGATATTAAGCACTATACACAGCTCGGTGTCTCCTGGCTAGGCTAGCGCATGCCCAGGATCTGTCTGCTTTTCAGGTGATAGTTTTTTTCGATATCTGACAGGGCTTGAGCACGCAGCTGAGCAGCATGAAGCCGTTTCTTCAGATCTCGGCACTTGGATTTTGAGGTCAGCAGATTCTCTGAATTCTCACTCCTCATGACATTCTCTTTACTTTCCCCACTGAAATGAACTTTCTTCTTAATCATCGAGGATGGAAGATCGAGGTCTTTAAAAAGAAAAACAAAGAGGCTTTTGAGTACTAGAACAGGCGTTCAACTCCTCCACCCTGTCATTCTTATCCACACTTAGCCAAAAATACTCATTTACTCTTCATGCTCATTGGAAATCTGGGGTAGGAGGTGAGGGGTGGGCTGGGCAGAAACCAATCAGCCCTTCAGTCCAAATAACCTTTGAATGTTCCAAAAATCAAGGAACATGTTTTACTCTCTTAACAATTAACTTTTTCTCCTAAGATTAAACGCACTGGGGATTATGAGCCATAACATTAAACTTTTAGAAATCAATGTTATTTATCCCTATTCTTGAAAATAAGTGCCATTTTATCTAGGACACATTGCTTCCAGAAAAGCATGGCCCTATTCTAGCAGGAGGAGACAGACCATGAACAGATAAACAAGTACACATGAAGACTATGAGGCGGTAGAAGTGCTACAGGGAAAAAATTACACGGAGAAGGGGAACCAGAAACGCCGGGTGGCGTGTGGAGTGACCAGAGAAAGCCTCCCACGGAGGTGCCTTCTGAGCAGTGACCCGATGCCAGTGAGGAGGAAGTCAGCCTGCTGCTGCCTGGAGGAAGAGCACTCCAGGCCAAAGAACTGGAAAAGGTCCGGGTAGGAGGGCACAGAACACTTCCTTCCCATTGTCTCCTGGCTCTGACTTCCCACTGCAGACACCGATTCTGCTTCAAAGCAAAGTTGTTGATCGCTTTTAAGACCTTAACTCCATTGTTTCAAATAAACCCATCTTTTATTACCACAGCCAGCTCATATACAGTCACATAGAGTAAATTCAATACACACCGTTAAAAGAAGAAAATATAGACATCACAGTGAATTTGCAAACCAACATTATCTTACTAATAGGATAGTTTTATAAAAAGAATTAGTAGTTCATTAAATAAACTAAGAATGGCTTTAAAAAAGAAGATAGTGATGATCTTGATGTATTTATATTTTCTTCATGTTTGAATTTCATAGCCCAAGGATGGGAAGAGGATATTCAGAACTGTTCTGGGTTCACAGTGACACCTGTTCCCCACTGCTTTGTTTTCTACCTTAGGGCTCTGACATGCCTGGTATTTCAGTGCTGAGAACTTCAAAACGTCTCCTAGCCCCAGTGGATACTAGATTTCCTACCGCTCATTTCAAGTACCTGCCATGGTTCACATACATGGTTCACATACTATCTATGTATCCCATAAAATGAAATACATCCTTATCTAGATGTTTTCATCCTTGGCTCTAAGGCTATTCAGGGCAAGATGTACACAAACTCTTTAACTAGAAGCGCGTCCCGATCAGGTCTTCAGCAGTGCTCTACAATGGGTCTGACGCGTGAACTCGCCCGGAGAGAACTCCCGAGCTCTACCGCCATGATCATGACTAGAGTCCTTCTATAAAGGGCAGCACGCAGTCTAAGAAAAGCTGAAACAAGGATCATGAAAATACGGAAATGGTGGATAGTGACAGTGAAAAAACAAGGAAGAGGATATTTTAACAGAGACGAAGCCGAAGTTTTATGTAACTCTTGTTTCATTTTCTTCTATCACTAGTTTCATTCACTACCATCACCTATTCACTGTAAAGTTACCAGAAATCATCAAAATAACTGAAGTAATTTCTTTTTGTCAGTTCCGTTTACAAAATGCTGTCATGATCACTGATGTAATCAGATTCCCTCAATTTATTAAAGATGAAAATGACAGCCTTAAGAGATCCTTTCCTACACAGCACAAGGGAGTCATAAGAACTGACTAAATTTCACTGAAAATACACATACTTAATTTTTAAAACCAACAAAAAACTTTTAAAAATAATTTTTGTCATGAAGAAACCAACAGAGGCAACCAATGTCAGAAAACAATATGTGTATTATTTAATGAGAAACTACTTTGCTTTGTAAACCTTCATCTAAAGCACAATAAAAAAAAAAAGAAATCTGATGTAAAAAAAAATCAACAGAAAGCATGCTTAACACTTAACATGATCTTAAAGATCGAGTAGCTTAAATTAGACTTAGGGTTTCCATGAACGGGGAAAATGTTGGACGTTGGTTCACTGTCTCTGCAATGCCGCACCTCTCTAGAGCAGCGGTGGGGCGATGCGCACACCAAGACAGGGCCGTGAGAGAGCCAGTACTTTCTACATACCAGACTGAATGAAGATGGAAAGACACAGAGCAGATGGAGATACAGGATAATCCAAATTTTGACAAGTACGTATTTCAGCTTGAACAGGACTTAGCAAAGGCCCCGAAACAATGGCCAGTTCTGCAGCTGGTCTCCCACCTTTCAGGAAGGATGAGCCATCACAGTATTAAAATGCTAGAGTCTTTGCTTGAAACTTGAATCCAAAAATGCAGAGTTTTGATAATATAACCAGAGAAAAATCTGGAATCCATAGTACTTTTTAAATGTTCTAATTTTCAAAAATAAATATTGAATATTAAGCATGTAATTTAATCAGGTAAATAAGATCAAAGGTGAAATTATTATGACTCATGGCCTGAGGTCTATGAACCCAGTAAATAAACCATTGCTGTAACACAATCTTACATCCATTTGAATGCACATATTCAATGAAATTCATCTTAAAATTTGAGACTCTGTAAATCAAAAGAGCGACCACAGGCATCTTCAGCGCCACACTTGTGGGCTGTTCTTCATTTGCGGTACCCGTCCTTGTTTTCTGGGTTGGTTCTCATACCTGGATTACTTGCCAGAGACAGGAGCTTCTGCTCCTTCAGCAGGCTGTAATTCTTTAACAGACTTTCCGCTCTCGCCAGCTTATCCTCTGCAAGTCTCTCACGAATACAAATCTCACGCTCCTTTTCTTTAAAAGGGAATTAAAAAAGAAAGAAATTAACAAGTGGCTTTGGGTATAAAATAATTTACGTTTGGTAATCTTACCTCTTTGTCTCAGCATGCCTGATCACTGGTTAGTCATGTTCTGTGGAAGATTTCTTACTGTATGCTCTGGTCAACCTGATCGTGCTAGTTCTGAATTTAGTGTTTTCATATGCTGCTTGCGTTATCCTGTAAGGACTGGTTTACACACGAGCACAGAGTTAGCTTCAACCTTTGGTCATGTGCGGGAAGCAAAAACTAAAGCCATCTCTGCAGACAACAGTTCACCTTCAGCGGTCTCACCCGGCCTCACAGTACAAAACCTCCTTCTTCTAGTTGAATAAAAGCACCCAAATAGAAAGAAACACCACATCTCAGGAGGTAGTTCTTTAGATTTGTAACAAAGGATATTATTTCTTCATGGCCCAGAATTCAGAAAGTGCTCAGATGCCAGGTGCTATATGAAATTACAAAACACTAAGTTTTTTTTTTTTTTTATTGTTGTGCTTTAAGTGAAAGTTTACAATTCAAGTTAGTGTCTCATACAAAAATTTATACATACATTACTTTGTGACCCTACTTGCTCTTCCTATACTGTGACAGCACAATCTTCCTTTCCGCCGTGGATTTTCCATGTCCTTTCAACCAGCTCCTGACCCTCTCTGCCTTCTCATCTCGCCTCTGGACAGGAGCTGCCCATTTAGTCTCATTGAGGTAAGTTTTAAGAACAAGTTTTGTTTTGCTGTGTACAGAATCTTTTGACAAAAGAGTCAAAAAAGATTTCCAGATAAGCTGCTATATAGTTTAGCATATCTTACAATACTGTACAATATTTAATTGTCATTAAAAAGTAAAACATAAACCAATGCATTGGACTCTTTACAGGCACATTTAAATATGTAAATTCTACATCCTAGTTTGGTGAGTAGCGTCTGAGCTCTTAAAAGCTTGCGAGCAGCCATCTAAGACACAACTATTGGTCTCCACGCATCTGGAGTAAAAGAGAATGAAGAAAACTAGTCCACAGGACTAATAGCCCACATGAACCACGGCCTCTTCTAACCTGAGACCAGAAGAACTAGATGGTGCCCAGCTACCACTACAGACCATTCTGACTAGGGACATAATAAAAGGTCCAGGACAGAAGGGAGAAAAAGTGTAAAACAAAATTCAAATTCCTAAGAAAGAGCAGACCTACTGGACCAATAGAGACTAGAGGAATCCCCAAGAGTATCGCCCTAAAATACTCTTTTAACTTGGAACTGAAGCTATTTCTGGAGGTCACCTTTCAGCCAAATAATAGATTATATTATAGATTAGTGAGTAATGTGCTCCCTTAAACAATCAACTGTATGAGACCAAACAGTCAACTTCATCCAAAAGCAAAGATGAGAAGGCAAGGAGGCGCAGGGCAGCTACATCAACGTAAACAGAACAAACAGAATAGAAATAATGAGAATGCCGACACATTGTAAAGTTGTAACCCACGTCACGGAACAATCTGTATAAAAATTGTTAATGGGAACCTAATCTGCTACATAAACTTTCACCTAAAACACAATATAATATTAAATAAATAAATAGACAAAAAGTATTTAAAGTCTGCATTGGGCACAAAGCTGCAGAACTGAGATCAGGATTGTTGTAAGGGCGGCAGGAAACACAGCCCCATCAGTAGTCTCTTCACTTAAAATGAAGAGCCTCCCTGCGGTTGCTACCTCGGGTAATTCTAAAACCTTGGTAGCAGCGCTCACCTTGGTGAAGCAGAGATTTTCACCATCAAAACTAATTAGCACCTACTCAGTCAATACCCAGCAAGTTAATGTCAACAGCCATCAGAGTATTGTTTATAAACCTAGAATATCTTGTACCCATTTTCTCTATTGAATTGCCTGAACATATCTAACTATATATTGTAGGATTTTAGACCTGAAACGGTGTTAGTGCAGCCATTTTAGAAGGTAGAAGTAATGGCTTTTATTATGGAAGGCAGCGAATTCCAAGACCTTCCTTTACAGTGAAAAAACCTTACGGTATTTAAAGAAGAGAAAGAAAAAAAGTAACTCTATAGCAAAGTATAGCAAAGTCAAAACTGAAGAAAATTAGAACAAGTCCACAAGAGCCAAACTACGACCATCTCTAGAATAGATTTAATGCGTTGAACACTAGTGACCAAAGACCAGATGAGCTGTGGAATGACTTCAAGGACATCATACACAAAGAAAGCAAGAGGTCATTAAAAAGACAGGATAGAAAGAAAAGATCTAAATGGATGTCAGACGAGACTCTGAAACTTGCTCTTGAAAGTCGAGTAGCTAAAGCGAAAGGAAGAAATGATGAAGTAAAAGAGCTGAACAGAAGATTTCAAAGGGCGGCTCAAGAAGACATAGTAAAGTATTTTGATGACATGTGCAAAGACCTGGAGATAGAAAACCAAGAGCAAAGAACACGTTTAGCATTTCTCAAGCTGAAAGACCTGTGGAAAAAATTCAAGCCCTGAGTTGCAATACTGAAGGATTCTATGGGGAAAATGTTAAACAACGCAGGAAGCATCAAAAGAAGATGGAAGGAATACACAGAGTCACTATACCAAAAAGAATTGGTCAACATTCAACCTTTGTAGGAGATAACATATGATCAGGAACCGACGGTACTGAAGGAAGAAGTCCAAGCTGCACTGAAGGCATTGGTGAAAGACAAAGCTCCAGGAATTGACAGAATACCAATTGAGATGTTTTAACAAATGGATGCAGCACTGGAATTGCTCACTCGTCTATGCCAAGAAATTTGGAAGAGAGCTACCTGGCCAACTGACTGGAAGAGACCCATATTTATGCCTATTCTCAAGAAAAGTGATCCAACAGAATGCAGAAATTATCAAACAATACCGTTAATATCACATGCAAGCAAAATTTTGCTGAAGATCATTCAAAAGCGGCTGCAGCAGTATAGACAGGGAACTGCCAAAAATTCAAGCTGGATTTAGAAGAGGACATGGAACCAGGGATATCATTGCTGATGTCAGATGGATCCTGGCTGAAAGCAGAGAATACCAGAAAGATGTTTACCTGTGTTTTATTGACTATGGTGAGGCATTCAACTGTGTGAATCATAACAAATTATGGATAACATTGCAAGAATGGGAATTCCAGAACACTTAATTGTGCTCATGAGGAACGTACATAGATCAAGAGGCAGTCGTTCGAACAGAACAAGGGGATACTACATGGTTTAAAGTCAGGAAAGGTGTACGTCAGGGTTGTATCCTTTCACCATACCTATTCAATCTGTATGCTGAGCAAATAACCTGAGAAGCTGGACTATAGGAAGAAGAACGGGGCATCAAGATTGGAGAAAGACTCATTAACAACCTGTGTTATGCAGATGACACGACCTTGCTTGCTGAAAGTGAAGAGGACTTGAAGCACTAACTGGTGAAGATCAAAGACTACAGCCCTCAGTATGGATTACACCTCAACATGAAGAAAACAAAAATCCTCAACCGGACCAATAAGCAACATGGTGATAAACAGAGAAAAGACTGAAGTTGTCAAGGATTTCATTTTACTTGGATCTACAGTCAGTGCCCATGGAAGCAGCAGTCAAGAAATCAAACGTTGCATTGCACTGGGCAAATCTGCTGCAAGAGATCTCTTTAAAGTGTTGAAAAGCAAAGATGTCACCTTGAGGACTAAGGTGGGCCTGACCCAAGCCATGGTGTTTTCAATCACCTCATCAGCATGTGAAAGCTGGACAATGAATAAGGAAGAAAAATTGACACCTTTGAATTGGGGTGTTGGTGAAGAATACTGAATATACCATGGACTGCCAAAAGAACAAACAAATCCGTCTTGGAAGAAGTACAGCCAGAATGCTCCTCAGAAGCGAGGATGGCAAGACATCATCTCATGTACTTTGGACGTATTATCAGGAGGGACCAATCCCTGGAGAACGACATCATGCTTGGTAAAGTAGAGGTTCAGCGAAAAAGAGGAAGACCCTCAACGAGATGGACTGACACAGTGGCTGCAATAATGGGCTCAAGCATAGCAACAATTGTGAGAATGGCGCAGGACCAGGCAGTGTTCTTCTGTTGTGCATAGGGTCGCTATGAGTCCGAACCAACTAGACGGCACCTGACAACAACATAGCAAAGCATAAACGCTATTTGTCAGCCATCACAGTTGGTGTCCAACAATACAATGACTTACAACTGATCTCAGAGAAAGAAGGCAAGTACGCAGGGCCAGCAAGCTTAGTTATTAGTTTACAAAATATATTTTGGTGTTTCAAATGCTTATAAGAATGTTCTAAGAGAACACACGCATATAAAATATTGTCTGAATAACATTCACACACATCAAAATAACCCTCCCGTAGCTCTCCTTTGCTTCGACCCCCATTCAGACTTACGCTCCAGTCTTTCTTCTCTTGCTCTGAGGGCTCGCTCTCGCTCCTGTAACTGCAGCTCCTTTAGTTTGAGCTCACTCGTTACCGGGCTGGAATCCTGCAACTTGCCTGACTCCGCTAAGCGTCGCCCTCTTCTCTGAGGGTTTTTTCTTTGCTCTTCTGCAACCAAGTCTGCTATCAAAGGGTTCTCAAGAATTTCTTCCACAGAAGGTCGATGGTAATCCTGGGAAAAAATATGCAGTGTCACAGCCAGATTCCATAAGAGAATGCTCATCCTAAGACAGCAGTTACATTAAAAGGTACACACAGTTCCAAGGTGAAAGAGAGGACTCTTTTATGGATGAGTCTTAAATATCAGGAAAAGCAAGTTCACTGGTGGCTTTAACTCAAGGTTCTGGATCCACAAGATTATCTAGATTTAACTTACTCCCCACCCACTCCCCAACCTTCTAACCTTTCTAAGGAGGCCCAATCTCTAAAGTACTTTTGGATATCTTGTGTCGGTGCTTGGTAGAGGTCTGTTTTAGGGGAAGGAGTCCTTGGGTGGCGTAAACAGTTAACACACTTGGCCGCTAACTGAAAGTTTAGAGCTTTGCATCTACTCAAAGGCGCCTCGGAAAAAAGGCCTGGAGATCTACTCCTAATAAATCAGCCATTGAAAACTCTATGGAGCACAGTTCTACTCAGGCACCATGAGGTCTCCAGAAGTTGGAATCAACTCCAAGGCAACTGGTACTGGTTACTTCCCTTACGTCTCTAAGCTACGTTAAGCAGGATACTTTCTCACTGACCTTCAATCTTGTTACTTCACCTATATCCTTCTTTATGATTCTACATCTCCCTCTCCACCCCATGGCCAAATCTTTCCTACATAATCAATTTCTTCATTCAAGCTGCTTTCCCACCACTTTTTTTAGACTCCCCTTTTACTGGTCTCTAAACTCTCAGTAAGAGCTAAAGGCAGAGTAATAAAGTCTTATTTCTGGCCCTTTCCCTTACCACCTGCCACTTAGAGGTAGGCCAGGACAGGGGGAACTGAGCATTTGGATGCTTTCTGCAATCTTTTCTGCTACCAACCATCTGTCAGCAGAGCAGAGAGTGGGAGGAGAAATAAAGAAAGCACAGAAGGTAGGCCAGCAAGGATGTCCAGTTTGCCAAATTTACAATGTTTTTGCTTGTGTTAACACAGTACATTTAGCTAAGGAAATACATGTAATGTTTCTTTGGTCTCCATTGCTCTAGGAGAGAGAATATATACAGTCACATGTCATTTAACGTCCACAGTACGTTCTGTGAAACAGGACATTACGTGATTTGGACCTTGTGCGAACACCATGTTAGAGGCAGTCCCCGGGTTACGAGTATCCAACTTACAGACAACTTACACTTAAGAACGGACTGCCATAAAGCCTATTATATTAAAAATTTGAGTTAAATACATACAATGGTTCATAATAATGAATGCATACACTACTTTATGACGTTCAGGAAAACACTGTGCGGGCTGGAAGTATTTGTTAAGTGTTTTATATCCATAGAAAGGTAAAATATATGCTATATATTAAGACAAACATTTGACTGACGCTAAATAAGAACCGTATATGCCTGTTCTGACTTATCTACAAATTCGACTTAAAGACAGACTTAGGAAGAGATCTTGTTTGGAACCTGGGGGCTGCCTATATACGAGAGACATGAGACACATGTGCTGTGTGCGGGAAGCTGTTGCATTCACTATGTCCCGTTACACCCGCTACATCCCGTTCTCCAACTGGGATTCTAAACTCTATTATAACTTTATGGGACCACAGATGTCTATGTGGTCAGATGTTGCCCAAACAGACGTTACGCAGCACATGACTGTACTCCAAAATCTAACTGAAAGAGGACTTCTGGCAAAATGGCGCTCTAGGCAGAAGCACCACCCCGTCCCTCCACAGCAAAGATCTGAAAAACTGAGCCGAACAGACAAAACAACAATCCTGAAACCCTAAGGCATCAAGTGAAGAGATAAAGAACTCAGCCAAGCACCAAATGGAGTGGGAAAACTGGCACAGAGTGGAGAGTGGGGAGGGATTCATGCAGGGGTCCCCTATCAGCTAACGCGGCGTGGATCCGCCGTCTTGGACTCCAGTCGGAGACTGGCGAGCAGGGGGTGCGAGGGGGCAGCTTCACGGAGCTTCCAGTGGGAGAAAAAACAACCAGTAATTTAAGATGTATGCTTTCCCACCCCCCACCCTTCTTCGCCCCCACTCGGCCTCCTCTGCTTCCCGCGGCCACAGTCTCTTGTCCAGGAAGCACTGGCTGCTTGGATTCCACCCACCCAAACGGGCCGGCTCCCTGAGTGCCATCTGTTGGCTGCTGGTGTTGCTTTTTTCCACTTCTTTTGATTTCTTCCTTACCTCTCACCACCTCCCCCTCCTTTGGCTCAAATACCTGGCTCCGTGCACCATCTTTGCTTCTTCCTGGGGGGCTGCAGAGCTCCGGTAATTTGTGATATACGCTTTCCCACCCCCTACCCTTCTTCACCCACACTCGGCCTCCTCTGCTTCCTGTGGACACAGTCTCTTGTCTGGGAAGCACCGGCTGCTTGGATTCCACCAGCCCACACTAGCTGGCTCTCTGAGTGCCAATTGTTGGCTGCTGGTATTGCTTTGTTTCCGCTTCTTTTGATTTTCTTCCTTACCTCTCACCACCTCCCCCTCCTTTCGCTCAAATACCTGGCTCCGTGCATCATCTTTGCTTCTTCCTGAGGGGCTGTGGAGCTCCATTCAAGTGTGGAGCTGCTCCCCAATCTGGGCTGCCGCGCTGGTGGGATCCCGGGGCTTTTGTTTGTTTGTTTTGAATTGTTTGTTAGTTTTCTTTTCCTTTTCTTGAGTTGGGTGCCCGTTCTGGCCAGGCGGTGATGCTTGGTTTGGAACCTACCCCCTCAGCTTGCACAGACGTGCAGAGGGATCCCTGAGAGCATTTCTTTTTCAGTTGTTTTTTTTTTTTTTTTCTTTTTTTTCTGTTTTTTGGGGGGCTTTTCCTGTTCTTTTTTTTTTTAATTTGTTTTGTTTTATTTTCCCTCTTTTTCCCTTTTTGTCTTTCTTCATTACTCAGTTTCTCATCTCTCTCTGTTTTCCTTCTCCTTCTGTACCCTGAATACCTGGAGTTGTATACCTCTACACCTTCTAGCCAGGCTGTGCTGCAACACTTGAGAACAACTTCCCCAGACCTCATAGCCACACCGGTGGGATCCCTGGGAACTTTCTGATTTTTATTTATTCATTCTTTTCTTTTCTTTTTTTTCCTTCCTCTTCCCCTTTTTGTTTTTCTCCATTTCATAGTCTCTCATCTCTCCACTCCAACGGCAAGCTCCCCGAGCATTCTTTTTTGTTTGTTTGTAAGTTTTTGGCTACTGTTCCTCTCTCCTCTCTCCCATATTCAACTTAGCTCCACACAAAACCATCTCCCCGCTACATCCTGCCTACCTGCACCATGTGCTTAACATCACACCACCAAGCAGCACAGGCATGGCCTACTGGACCCTGCCCTGCACTGATTACTGACCCGCCCTGGTGGCTGTAATAAGTGCCACAAACAACCCATCCCAGTAACTCCTCTTCAGCTAGACCTTCCCTGCTGTACCAT
>NW_004444123.1:4816512-4824398 GCF_000243295.1 Trichechus manatus latirostris | reverse complement strand
TACAACAGGGAATCAGAGCAGTTAATCAGTAAATGACAACAACATCAAAACAATAAAAGAGGGAATAAATGGCATAGGTATAGAACCTTCTAACGGAGAGGTAGGCAAGGTGATACCAAGTTATGGTAGGCTGCTTCAAACTTAGAAAGATAAGGCTAAAATTCATGGTAACCACAAAGAAAGTTAACAAACATACTCATAAAGACGAAAAACGAAATCTAACTGAAAGAAACAGACAATATGTAACTTCATACTCTTTACCTTTAAATTTAACATCCTTGTAATAATGTTATTCAATTCTTCAGAGTAACGATACGGAATTCGCCGGAATTTGCCTTCTCTGATCTTCCCAGCCAGTTCTTTCTGGTTGAAAGCTGTAAATGGAGGCCTGATTAAAAAAAAAAAAGAAATTTTAAAAATGAAAATATATAATAGAAACCAAATCAAGAGCACAATTTAAGCTCTAGTTTACATTCATGTTTCTACCTTTGGGATTTCCCCCTACAGCTAGGTTTCTCATCCTAGGCACTACTCACATTTGGGGTCACATCATTTTTTTGTTGTGGCGGCTGTCCTGTGCATTGTAGGATGTTTAGCAGCATCCCTGACCTCTACCCACTAGACGCTATTAGCCTGCCCGGTTGTGATACCGAAGTCATCTCCAGACATTGTTGGAAGTCCCTAACCCTAAGCCCCCAGCGTTGACAACTACCGCTCTACAGAATAATGTTGAAGAGAAAAAAGGGAAAGAAGAAAAAAGGGAAAGAATCAGTGCTCTTTCCCCAGACCTCTCCCCTAGATCTTTGTTTCATTTCTTCCACATCCTTGCAGCAGCTTTGAGTTACCTACGTGACCTACGTGCTCTCCCCTTGAGCTAAGCATCAGTCTAACAGGAAGCATCTAACCAGTCAAGCAGCTTGAAAAGTCAACACCCAGCCTTGTGGGTTACAGACTTAATTTGTAATTTTTCTTTTTAACCTGTCCATCTACCTTAATTTTAACCCAAGGTACAATTCTTTCAGACTTGAACATGCTTTTACTAGCATGGATGCTCAAAAAGCTGAACCTAGTAGAAGGGACAGTTTAACCCACAGATTAGTTATCTTCATCTTACTTACATTAATGCACACAGTTCATACAGCAAACAACCCAGTGACCAGATATCCGATTTCTCATTGTAGGACATACGATTCATTTGTTCCTTGGGGGGAAAAACGGAAGCAAAAGGATTAGCAGTTAATTTTGTTTTAAAATTTATGAAATTAACCCTGAGAAAAAATGAAACCTCAAAATTTGGTAATATTTACTCAAAAAATATATATTTACATTATATGTATTTATATTTTACATAAGTTTATATATAAACTTATATAATATATAAATATATATTTATAATATATTATATTATATTATATAAATATATATTTATAATTTATTTAATAGGCTTCATATTTATAATTATACATTATAAATATAAATATATCTGTAACAAAAATTTCAACTACAAAAGGCTGACTCAGCTTGTGAGCTCTTGCATCACAATAACAATAGCTGATACCTTATACTTTATCTCCAAATTTATCACGGAAAAAAGGCAAAGATCGTGTCCTGATATACTTCATCAGATACAGTTCATTCACAAACAGTTACCAAGTATCTACTACAGGCTAGACACTGGTAATTCAAATGTGAGTATGAAAGACCTCTACCCTCAAGACACTCATAATCTAGAAACTCCATTTTAAAACAGCTGGAGAAAATTCCAAATAACCAAATAACCAAAACATATATCTAGCCTACATTTAAATGGCTAGACATAAATGACTAATTGGATTATTCATCTATATTTTTTCCATAGTCAATCATCTAAACCACAGCAGTAACTAATATTCTCACTATTTTAATTGCTTGCCTTTCATCCACTTATTTCCACTGTTGTTACTGTACAACCGTCTACCATTGCTGTTATTCTCAACAGACGTACAGAGGGAAGAACCAAAATCTCCAGGACGCTGATGAGTGTTTTAAAGTCCAACAGGTGAGTCTGATACCAGTTCCTACAACCAACACTTCAGGGAAGGCTAAACTTCAATCTAATTACAAGGGCAGGAGGAAAGGGAACAAAAGAACTGCACAGGTGTCGAATTTTTCAAAATCACGTCTAGATAAGTTTCCTTTATATTAAAAGCCTTCTGTTTGGAATTTGATCCAGTGATAAATGACACTGCTCTGGCCATGTCTAATCTTAGTCAAAAACAAAACTATTAATTTACAGAGTTCTATACTGTAATCAGACCTGTTAACGTAGCTAAAAATGACTTGGAAAACCCTAGAAATGCTTGTGAACTACTAAAAAATATTAAGTATCTCTTCATCTGTATCTGCTCAGATTTCATATACCAGCATATTGGTGGTCTAGCTCTTGATTCAAGTTTTTTAAAAGCAATCAGGCAATATCCATAGAGAGTTACAAATGGCTCACAACCTTTTACGCAGTAAGCAGTAATTTCATTTTGCAAGTCGCACTCCAATGAAATAACCAAAACGAAACAAACAATAATTCCTACAAAGACACGCCTAGCCGGGCTCCTTAGAATGGTGTGAAATTTTGGAAACAATATATCCAGCCACAGAGGAAGTGGGTAAGTGAAGTCATAGACTCTGCAGATGCATTAAAAAAAACAGGACCTGACTTTTTGTACATGTCCAGGGACCTGCCCGGAGGTTCCAACTCTGGGTTTGCGTATGGGGCTCAGGAATCTGCACTATAAACAAGCACCCGAGTGAGTCTCATGTGAGTGTCCAGGGCCACACTTCAGGAAACACTGCTCTCTCAGGCAGGGGCAAAGCCTATTTCATCTTTGTAATCCCAGAGCTTAGCACATGGCAGTCATTCAATAAAAGCTTAAATTGAATTGCTGATATAAAGGAGTTTAACGGTCTGGTAGTCCATTTGGAAAACATATCAATTTAAAATGAAACAATATTATTAATTCTTAGTAGCTGAATATAACTAAACTAACAAAAAACTCTAATTTCTCTGGGTTTTCATGCTTACCATTGAGATATTAAAGGAACTATCCAAATTCTGTAATACTCACTGGAGACATGTAATAGGGTGTGCCAACAAATGTTTTTGCAAAACTTGTATCGTGGTTTAATATTCTAGCTAGCCCAAAGTCTCCAAGCTTGACGTTTTGCTGGCCATCCAGGAAAACATTGGCTGGTTTCAGGTCCCGATGCAGCACGGTGTGGCCACCATCACTTCTCCTGTGACACTCCTTTAGAGCCAGCGTCAACTGCGTCATCACTCGAAGAACAAACTCTTCATCTAAGTATTGTCTGAAACCAAGGCAGTTATACACCGTAAAACTTCTGAATAACATCATTACAAAGATGGGATGACGAGAATTACCTAGTTTTTAAGTATACAAATAGGAGGATAAATTATAATTTTGATAAGTATGGGCATATGAACTTTGATTCACTGGGGATTTTCTAAAATACGGTGGACCCACCAAACAAATACAAGAACACTCTTCCGTATTACTAAAAAAACACTGTGTCCCAGATCCTAAAACAAGATGCTTCACTAAAATGAAACGAGACCCATTCCCAGCTTACATTTAAAAGATGAAATTACCTTTCCTTGGTTCCCTTTGTAATCACACTAGCCAGGTCCCCTCCTTCACAATATTCCATTACAATGTACAGCGTTGTGTTGGTCCGGTCAATGATTCGATCATAGTAACGGACAATGTTTGGATGTTTCAGTTCACGAAGCAAATTCACTTCAGAAACAAGCATTTGTTTCTCAGCCTCAGTCATGGAGCCATAGTCAAGTTCTTTCCAAACTAATATCTAAAATAAGAATCCCAAGATACAAATCAGCTCGTTATATTCAAAACAAAAAATGAAAGTTCCAAAGCTTAAAAAATTACCCCCTTTATTAAATATGCCCTACAAATCAAGGTCATTATCATCTAATTTAGTTCAAAAAACTTAAGGAGCCCTAAGTTTATTTGCATAAGCTTCCTCTCATTTTTAAGCAGTAAAAGATGTTATGAGGAAGTGAGGGGGCATATTAGCCACCACCATCCCCACCACCACGCCCCCCTGCCCCCAGCTCCCTAGTCTTAGCTGGTTAAGTGGGAGGTTGCAAAAAGGTTATTTAATCAAAGCTGGGGCACAGGAGGGGAAAGTCCCGAGCCATTCCGACTGTCCGAGCTTTCCCAGGTGGGAGAGACCTGAGTAAAGACCCGTTCAATCAGCAGCCAAGCAGTTTCCTCACCATTGCTTCTTTCTGTGAAAGGTCTATCTACACACATTGGGAAATATGAATCCAATAATCTTAATAATGGGTATTTTAAACGAGTTCTGACTGCAAGGCATAAGATTCAGCTACCTGTCACCCAGAGGGGGCTCTAAGCTGATCAAAGCAGGAGAAAGAAAGTAAATCAGATAGAGGAGGGAAATATATGCATTTTTCAAAAGGCATAGCCTCCCACCCCTTCAGCGACGCAAGACAGAATGTCAGATGCAGACCTAGGGAAGACTGCTAGCTCTTCCGGGTACCCAGCCCTCGAAACCCACAACCCCAAGCCTCTCACTTCCCTTCGGGGGCGCAAGGCGCTCGCCCCCGGGCAGCCAAAGCCGTGGAGGAAACAGGGACTGGGAAGGGGTAGGAGATGAAGGGGCCGGTGCTCGCCTTGCCGTCGCTCCTCCTCCGGATCTTCTGGCAGCGGCCGTAGGAGCCCGTGCCAATGGTGTACAGCACCTCATAGTCCTCGGCCCGGGACGGCATGGCTGGGTCCGCCGCCGGGCTCGTGTTGCCTCCTGCAGGTCGCGGAGACACCACCCGGAGCCTGAGACCCTCTGAGCCGCACTGACGGTCTACGGCACATCCAGCCCCGTTTAACCGTCGCGGGCCCTAACCTCGTAGTCTATTGGCTGGCGGTGGGGTGGCTCCGCCTCTCTGATTGGCTAAGAGAAACACAACACCACCCTAGGCATCTTGGGAAAAGTGTATCACTAGGCAACCGCGTTGGCGTCGGTGTCCGCGTGGGATTTCAACCTCTAGTGAGAAAGGGGCGGAGCTAAACCAAAGGAAGGGGCGGGGGAAAGAAAGCGGTAGCCAGCGGGCACTCTCCTGAGACTCTTGGCGCGCCGTTTCAACCAACTGCCTTCTGATCTTTGCCCTCGGACCTCTCACACTACCCACTCTCCTTTGCAAAACGCCCTCCTTTCTCTGTACCCTGAACCTGGTACCTGAATCCCGTATCCTGAAGACGGCGGGAGCTGAGTACAGCAATGAAAGATACAGTCCCTCACTGAAAGATACGCGAATTAGTGCTTCCTATGATGCAGGACTGTGCTAAGCACATTATATATATTATCTCGTTCATCCCTCGACACAAACCTGTATAAAAGCAGGAATTAGTGTTATTATTTCCCATGAGGAAAGTGAAGCACAGAAAGGTTAAATTATTTGCCTTAGGTTTAACAGCCAGGAAAAGAAAAGAGACAAACAGTGGATACTCGTAGTAATCACTGAAGGCTTACTCGTGACTTTAGAGTGCAGCATTCATAGACTAGATTTCTGAACGTCAGCTTTGGAGGCCTGTTCAATAAGCATGAAGATGTGTACAAAACGTCAGAGAAGAATATGGAAGTCCCTGATGTTCTGGAATATCCAGGAGAATATGGCAGCTCTAAGACAGGAGCTGAGTACCTGGGTGGTGCAAACAGTTAACGTACTCAGTTGACTGCTAAAGGAAAGTTTGGAAGTTCAAGTCCACCCAGAAGTGACTCAGAAGAAAGACCTGGCTATCTACTTCTGAAACATCAGCCACTGAAAGTCCTATGGAGGACAACTCTACCCTGACACAGATGGGGTCACCATGAGATGGAGTCTATTAGCCAGTAATTGCTTGGTTGGTTGAAGGCAGGTATGGTCAGCTTTCACCTTTAAGACTTGTTGAAAGAAAAATCTAATCCATAAGAAGTCAATTAGAGTTAAGAGGTTTTATTAGGCAGAAGAGACTGTTCTCAAACAGGGCACACACCTCCTAAGAGATGAGCTGGTCATGTTACAATTTTGATCAGCTTATATACAGTACCATCAAGCAAGAAGAGCCACACGTTTGTCAGTTTGTCAGCTGTGATGGCTTGCATGTTGCTGTGATGCTGGAAGCTATGCCGCTGGTATTTCAAATACCAGCAGGGTCACACATGGTGGATGGGTTTCAGCTGAGCTTCCAGACTAAGACAGACTAGGAAGAAGGACTTGGCAGTATACTTCTTGTCATGGATTGAAGTGTATCCCCCAAAAATATGTGTATCAGTTTGGCTAGGCCATGATTCCAAGTATTGTGTGATTGTCCACCATTTTGTCATCTGATGTGATTTTCCTATGTGTTGTAAATCCAATCTCTATGATGTTAATGAAATGG
Source organism: Trichechus manatus latirostris (assembly GCF_000243295.1). Lineage (NCBI taxonomy): Eukaryota > Metazoa > Chordata > Mammalia > Sirenia > Trichechidae > Trichechus > Trichechus manatus. Next base: position 4,817,946 of record NW_004444123.1, on the reverse strand, counting down.
AATTAGTGGCAGTTATGTTAATGAGGCAGGACTCAATCTACAAGATTAGATTATGTCTTAAACCAATCTCTTTCGAGGTATAAAAGAGAGAAGCGAGCAGAGAGACATGGGGACCTCATACCACTAAGAAACAAGAGCCAGGGAGAATAGCACTTCCTTTGGGCCCGGGGTCCCTGCACTGAGAAGCTCTTCAATGAGGGGAAGATTGATGACAAGGACGTTCCTCCAGAGACAACAGAGAAAGAAAGCCTTCCCCTGGAGCTAATGTCCTGAATTTGGATTTCTAGGCTACTAGACTAAGAGAATAAATGTTTCTTTGTTGAGGCCATCCACTTGTGGTATTTCTGTTATGACAGCACTAGATGACTAAGACACTTCTGAAAAAAATCAGCCAGTGAAAACCTCCTGAATAGCAGCAGAACACTGATACAGTGTCAAAAGATGCGCCCCTCAGGTGGAAAGGCATTCAAAAGACAACTGGGGAAAAGCTGCTTCCTCAAAGTAGAGTCTGCCTTGCTTACTTCTGGCAACATGGCACTCTAGGCAGAAGTACCACGCCATCCCTCCACAGCAAAGATCCAAAAAACTAAGCCAAACAGAGAAAACAGCAATCCCGAAACCCTACAACATCAAATGAAGAGATAAAGAACTCAGCCAAACACCAAATGGCATGAGAAAACTGACAGAGAACAGAGAGCGAGGAGAGGTTCATGCAGAGATCCCCTATCAGCCAACGTGGCACGGATCTGCCATCTTGGACTCATATCAGAGACCAGCAAATAGGGGGTACAAGAAAGCAGCTTCACGGAGCTTCCAGCAGGAGACAGAACAACCGGTAAACAGCGACATACGTTTTCCCACCCCCCACCCTTCTTCACCCCAACTAGGCCACCTCTGCTTCCTGGGGCCACAGTCTCTTGGCCAGGAAGCACTGGCTGCTTGGATTCCACCTGCCCGCACTGGCCAACTCCCTGAGTGCCATTTGTTGGCTGCTGGTGTTGCTTTTTTCTGCTTCTTTTGATTTCTTCCCTACCTCTCACCACCTCCCCCTCCTTTTGCTCAAATACCTGGCTCTGTGCACCAACTTTGCTTCTTCCTGAGGGGCTGTGGAGCTCTGTTCGAGTGTGGAACTGCTTCCCGGTCTGGGCTGTCACGCTGGTGGGATCCCGGGGCTTTTGTTTGTTTTGGATTGTTTGTTGGTTTTCTTTTCCTTTTCTTGAGTTGGGAGCCCCTTCTGGCTGGACTGTGCCATGCGGCTTGGAACCTACCCCCTCAGCTTGCGCATACCACAGAGGGATCCTTGAGAGCATTTCTTTTTTTCGTGAGGGTTTTTTTTTTTTTTTTCTGTTTTTTGGGGGGGTTTTCTTGTTCTTTTTTTTTTAATTTGTTTTGTTTTCTTTTCCCTCTTTTTCCCTTTTTGTCTTTCTTCATTAC
>NW_004444123.1:4736983-4813794 GCF_000243295.1 Trichechus manatus latirostris | reverse complement strand
TGGGGTTGTTAACCATTGTCATAGGGCAATATGAGTACTAACTGTTTAATGAGAAACTATTTGCTCTACAAACCTTTATTTAAGGTAAAAAAAAGAAAAAGAATTAACTATGTGAGATCAAACTGACAACAGCAACTCAAAAGTTTTGGTGGGAAGCCTAGGGGACAGTGAGTTGGAGATAATGGTGATGGAATAATTTGGAAAAGGATAATGAGAATAGCAGCACAATTGGAAGAATGTAATCGATGTCACTGAATCGTACCTGTAGAAACTTTCAAAATGGTGTAACTTTGGCTGTGTATATTTTCACCAAAAAAAAAGGACCTCAAGGTCGACAAGGGAGAGTGTTGACATGTCGTGGGGTTGTTAACCAATGTCATAAAACAATATGTGTACCAACTGTTTAATGAGAAACTATTTATTCTGTAAACCTTCATCTAAAGTACAATAAAAATTTAAAAAAAAAAAAAAGTAGAGTCTGCCTTAATGATGTGGATAGAGTTAAGCCTTTGGGACCTTCATTTGCTGATGTGGCATGACTCAAAATGAGAAGAAACAGCTGCAAACGTCCATTAATAATCTGAACGTGGAATGTACAAAGTATGAATCTAGGAAAATTGGAAATCATCAAAAATGAAATGAAACGTATAAACATTGATATCCTAGGCATTAGTGAGCTGAAAAGGACTAGTATTGGTCTTTTCGAATCAGACAATCACATGGTCTACTCTGCCAGGAAAGACAAATTGATGAGGAATTGCATTGCACCATTGTCAAAAAGAACATTTCAAAATCTATTCTGAAGTACAACGTTGTCAGTGATAGGATAATATCCATAGGCATACAAGGAAGATTGATTAACACGAGTATTATTCAGATTTACACACCAACCACTAAGGCCAAAGATGAGGAAATTGAAGATTTTTACCAACTTCTACAGTCTGAAATTGATCAGATATGCAATCAGGATGCACTGATAATTACTAGTGATTAGAATGTGAAAGTTGGAAACAAAGAAGGATCGATAGTTGGAAAATATGGCCTTGATGATAGAAATGATGCCAGAGATCGAATGATAGAATTTTGCAAGACAACGACCTCTTCATTGCAAATACCTTTTTTCAACAACATAAATGACCACTCTACACATTGTTTTAGTTATCTTGTCCTGCTATAACAGAAATACCACAAGTGGCTGGCTTTAACAAACATAAATTTATTCTCTCACAGTCTAGGAGGCTAGAAGTCTGAATTCAGGGTGCCAGCTCCAGAGGAAGGCTTTCTCTCTGTGTCAGCTCTGGAGGAAGGTCCTTGTCATCAATCTTCCCCTGGTTGAGGAGCTTCTCAGTGCAGGGACCCCGGATCCAAACCATGCACTGTTCTCCTGGCTCTTGTTTCTTGGTGGTGTGAGGTCCCCATCTCTCTCTGTTTGCTTCTCTCTTTTATATCTCAAAAGAGATTGGCTCAAGATACAATCCAGTCTTGTAGATTGAGTCCTGCCTCATTAACATAACTGCCGCTAATCCCATCTCATCGATACCATAGAGATAGGATTTACAACACATAGGAAAATCACATCAGATGACAAAATGGTGGACAATTACACAATACTGGGAATCATGGCCTAGCCAAGTTGGCAGATATTTTTGGAGGACACAGTTCAATCCATGACACATGTGAACCTTGTCAGATGGAATACACAGGAATCAAATCAACTACATATGTGGAAAGAGATGATGGAAAAGCTCAATGTCATCAGTCAGAACAAGGCCAAGGGCTGACTGTGGAACAGAACATCAATTGCTCTTATGCAAGTTCAAGCTGAAGCTGAAGAAAATTAGAACAAGTCCACAAGAACCAAAGTATGACCTTGAGTATATTCCACCTGAATTTACAGACCATCTCAAGAATAGATTTGACTCATTAAACACTAATGACTGAAGACCAGACAAGTTGTGGAATGACATAAAGGATATCATACATGAAGAAAGAAAAAGGTCACTAAAAGGACAGAAAAAAAAGAAAAGACCAAAATTGATGTCAGAAGACACTCTGAAGCTTGCTCTTGAACATAGAGTAGCTGAAGCAAATGGAAGAAATGATGAAGTAAAAGAGCTGAACAAAAAATTTCAAAGAGCAGTTCAAGAAGACAAAGTAAAGTATTATAATGAAATGTGCAAAGACCTGGAGTTGGAAAATTAAAAGGGAAGAACACATTTGGCATTTGTCAAGCTGAAAGAACTGAAGAGAAAATTCAAGGCTCGAGTTGCAATATTGAAGGATTCTATGAGGAAAATATTAAACGATGCAGGAAGCATGAAAAGAAGATAGAAGCAGTACCCAGAGTCACTGTACAAAAAATAATTGGTTGATGTTCAGCCATTTCAGGAGATAGCATAAGATTAAAAACCGATGGTACTAAAGGAAGAAGTCCAAGCTGCTCTGAAGGCATTGGCAAAAAACAAGGCTCCAGGAATTGACAGAACACCAACTGAGATGTTTCAACAAATGGATGCAGAGCTGAAGGTGCTCACTCATCTATGCCAAGAAATTTGGAAGACAGCTACCTGGCCAACCGACTGAAAGAGATCTATATTTGTGCCTATTCCAAAGAAAGGTGATCCAACAGAATTCAGAAATTATTGAACAATATCATTAATATCACACACAAGTAAAATTTTGCTGAAGATCATTCAATAGTGGTTGTAGCAGTACATTGACAGGAAACTGCCAGAAATTCAAACCAGATTCAGAAGAGGACGTGGAACGAGGGAGGTCATGCTGACGTCAGATGGATGTTGGCTGAAAGTGGAGACTACCAGAAAGATGTTTACCTGTGTTTCATTGACCATGAAAAGGCATTTGATTGTGTGGATCATAACAAATTATGGATAACATTGCAAGAATGGGAATTCCAGAGCACTTAATTGTGCTCATGAGGAACCTTTACATAGATCAAGAGGCAGTCGTTCGAACAGAACAAGGGGATACTGCGTGGTTTAAAGTCAGGAAAGGTGTGTGTCAGGGTTGTATCCTGTCACCATACTTATTCTATCTGTATGCTGAGCAAATAACCCGAGAAGCTGGACTATATGAAGAAGAATAGGGCATCAGGATTGGTGGAAGACTCATTAACAACTTGCGATATGCAGATGACACAACCTTGCTTGCTGAAAGTGAAGAGGACTTAAAGCACTTACTGATGAAGATCAAAGACTACAGCCTTCACTATGGATTACACCTCAACATACAGAAAACAAAAATCCTCTCAACTGGACCAATAAGCAACATCATGATAAATGGAGAAAATATGGAAGTTGTCAAGGACTTCATTTTACTTGGATCCGTAATCAACATTCATGGAAGCAGCAGTCAAGAAATCAAATGACATATTGCATTGGGCAAAGCTTCTGCAAGAGACCTCTTTCAAGTGCTAACAAGCAAAGATGTCACTTTAAGGACTAAGGTGCACCTGACCCAAGCCATGGTATTTTCAATTGCCTCATGTGCATGCAAAAGCTGGGCAATGAATAAAGAAGACCGAAGAAGAATTGATGCCTTTGATTTATGGTGCTGGCGAAGAATATTGAATATACCATGGACTGCCAGGAGAACGAAGAAATCTGTCTTGGAAGAAGTACAGCCAGAATGCTCCTTAGAAGCAAAGATGGCAAGACTTGGTCTCACATACTTTGCACATGTTATCAGAAGGGATTAGTCCCTAGAAGAAGGACATCATGCTTGGTAAAGTGGAGGGTCAGCTAAAAAAAGGAAGACCCTCAACGAGATGGATTGACACAGTGGCTACAACAATGGGCTCAAGCATAACAATGATTGTGAGGACGGCGCACGACTGGGCAGTGTTTCGTTCTGTTGTACGTAGGGTCACTATGAGTCAGAACCGACTCGATGGCACCTAACAACAACATATTACCTCAAGGGAACAGGATCAATTTAGGTTTCACCAGTTACGTAAAGTTACAAGTGGTTCAGTTAATTGACCTCATATATGTATTTTTTAATTTTAGGGCCTCTTACAGATTGGCACCTGTCATGGATTGAATTACATCCCTCAAAAATATGTGTTGTAAATCCTTGTGGTTGTTATGGTTAGGTGCCAATCATGTTACCCAGTCTACAAGCCCAGAAACTCCAAGCATGGCTGGCTAGAGATAAGGACTTTTTTCCCAGACAAGACAGAGAAAGAGCCTTCCCATAAAGCCGGCACCCTGGATTCTGACTTCCAGCCTCCTAGACTGTGAGAAAATAAATTTCTATTCATTACAGCCACCCACCTGTCTTTCTGTTACAGCCTGTGATGGTGAAGGTTGTGTCTCCTTGGCCGGGCCATGATTCTCAGTGGTTTGGCAGTGATGATGCAGTTTGGCAGTCGCATGATGTTGTGATGTTGTGATGGGATCTGATATAATGCAATCACTTCCATGATGGAAACTGCTGTGAGTAGCCAATTAGTTGAAGGGGAGTTTCCTTGGGCATGTGGCCTGCACTGAATGTAAGTGGATGTTCTGGCAAGGCTCGTGGGCTTTTGCTGGCTCTGGATCCTGCAGCTGGCTCCTGTTTGTCTGACCACCAGTTCTTGGGACTTGGCCTAGTAGCTTACCTGTGATCTTGCCTGCAGATCTTGGGATTCATCAATCTTCACAACCTGTGAGCAAGAGCCCTGCTGTCTGACCTGCCGATCTTGGGTTCAACAGCCCCATGGCTACCTGAATCAGAAGCCTCTATACTGACCCACGGACTTGGGACGTTCCAGCCTCTACAACCCCATGGGCCATTTCCTTGATATAAATCTCTCTATATAGATATTTATGTGCGTTACGGGTTTTGTTTCCCTAGAGAATCCAGCCTAAGACACAACATCACTAAGAAACTAAGACAGCACCCACAGATCTCCTTGGCTGGCCTGCTCCAAATCCAGCCCTCTACACCTTATCTCTGGCCATTCTTCTGTTCTTACTCTTTGCCCCAAATCCCCAAATCCCCAAAGCCAGTGAACTGTCTCAGCTCCCCACCACCACCACTACCACCACCTTTGCACCTGCATTCTATTTGTCTGGAATACTGTCCACCCCATTCCCTTATCCATTTCCTACAGATCGTGTCTCTCCAGAGGACACAACTTGTCTTTCAAGATTCAGTTCCAACGTCCTCTCCTCCACTCTGGAAGCTTTCTCTGGCACACTGTCTTTGTTGTTAGCTGCCATTGAGTCAGACCCTGACTCATGGCAGCTCCATGCACAGTGGGCTGTGTGATCCATTGGCTGATTTTCAGAAGTAGGTTGCAAGGCCACTCTTCCTAGTCCCTCTCAGTGTGGAAGCTCTGCTGAAATCTGTTCAGCATCACATCAACACACAAGCCTCGGCTGACGGATGACTATGCAAATGCTGAAGCACTGATGATGTAGATCAAAGACCACAGCCTCCAGTATGGATTACACCTCAACATAAAGAAAACAAAAATCCTCTCAAGTGAACCAATAAACAACATCATGATAAACAAAGAAAATAGTGAAGTTGTCAAGGATTTCGTTTTACTTGGATCCACAATCAGTGCCCATGGAAGCAGCAGTAAGAAATCAAATGACGTATTGCATTGGGCAAATATGCTGCAGAAGACCTCTTTAAAATCTTATAATGCAAAGATGTCACTTTGATGACTAAAGGTGTGCCATGGTATTTTTAATCACCTCGTATGCATGCGAAAGCTGGACAATGAACAAGGAAGAAGAATTGACTTATTTGAATTATGGTGTTGTAGAAGAATATTAAATATATCATGACTGCCAGAAGAAAGAACAAATCTGTCTTGGAAGAATTATAGCCAGAATGCTCCTTAGAAGTAAGGATAGCAAGATTTCATCTCACTTACTTTGGACACATCATCAGGAGGCACCAGTCCCTGGAGAAGGACATCATGCTTGGTAAAACAGTCAGTGAAAAAGAAGAAGGCTCTCAACAAGATGAGTTGACACAGTGGCTTCAACAATGGGCTTAAACATACCTACTATTGTGAGGATGGTGCAGGACCAGGCAACGTTTCATTCTGTTATACATAAGGTCCCTCTGAGTTGGAGATGACTTGACAGCATCTAACAACAACAACAACGTGATTTTTTTGTTTTTCTTTTTTCACTACAGTATCCTCAGCTCCTAGAACATGCCTGGAACATAGGAGACGCTCGATATTTGTCCGCTGAATTAATGAATGAACCAAGTCATACCTCATTGCCCTCTGCCTCCCTTTTTATGTTACATTCAGAGGGCTGCAGTCACTGAGTTGGAGCCTTGGTGGCGCAGTGTTTAGACCTCAGCTGCTAACCAAACTGTCAGCAGTTCAAATCCACCAGCCACTCCTTGGAAACCCTATAGGGCAGTTCTACTCTGTCCTGTAGGGTCACTAGGAGTCAGAATCCACTCTACAGCAACGGGTTAGTCACTGCCTTGTAAACGAGGAGCCAGTACAGCTGTGCTGTTCTCACTAGAGGGCTGTACGTCACTGCCTTATAAACAAGGAGTTGGTGCAGCTGTGCTGTTGCTACCTGCAGAGGCCTGTCAATACAGGAACACTGAGATTTGTGTATCGAGGATTTATGCTCGCAGAGAACAGATTTTTTTTTTTACTTTTTATTTTTTATTGTGCTTTAAGTAAAAGTTTACAGTTCAAGTTAGTTTCTTATACGAAAATTTGTACATACATTGTTATGTGACCCTAGTTGCTCTCCCTATAATTTGACAGCACACTCCTCCTTTCCATCCCGGATTTCCCGTGTCCAGTCAACCAGCTCCTGTACCTTTTTGCCTTCTCATCCTGCCTCTGGACAGGGGCTGCCCATCTAGTCTCATGTATCTGCTTGAGCTAAGAAGCACTCTCTTCACGAGTATCATTTTATGTCTTATAGTCCAGTCTAATCTATGTCTGAAGAGTTGGCTTCCAGAATAGGTTCAGTTCTGGGCTAACAGAGTCCAGGGGCCATGTCTTCAGGGGTCCCCCCAGTCTCAGTCAGACCATTAAGTCTGGTCTTTTTACTAGAATTTGAGTTCTGCACCCCACCTTTCTCCTGCTCCATCAGGGATTCCCTGTTGTGTTCCCTGTCATTGTCAGAGCAGTCATTGGTGGTAGGCGGGCACCATCTAGTTCTGGTCTCGGGCTGATGGAGTCTCTGGTTTATGTGGCCCTTTCTGTCTCTTGGGCTAATATTTCCCTTGTGTCTTTGGTGTTCTTCATTCTCCTTTGCTCCAAGTGGGTTGGGACTAATTGATGCATCTTAGATGGCCACTCACTGGCTTTTAAGACCCCAGATGCCACTCACCAAAATGAGATACAGGATATTTTCTTAATAAACTTTATTATGCCAGTTGACCTAGATGTCCCCTGAAACCATGGTCCCCAGACCCTCACCCCTGCTACTCCATCCGTCGAAGTATTTGGTTGTATTTGGGAAGTTTCTTAGCTTCTGGTTTAGTCCAGTTGTGCTGACTTCCCCTGTATGGTGTGTTGTCCTTCCCTTCACCTAAGAATTCTTATCTACTATCCAGTTAGTGAAGAATACTCCTCTCCCTCCCTCCCCACCCTTGTAACCATCAAAGAATGTTTTCTTCTGTGTTTAAATGTTTTCTTGAGTTCTTATAATAGTGGTCTCATACAATATTTGTCCTTCTGTGACTGACTATTTTCACTTAGCATAATGCCCTCCAGATTCAACCATGTTATGAGATGTTTCACAGATTCATCGTTGTTCTTTATCATTGCATTGTGTTCCATTGTGTGACTATACCATAATTTGTTTATCAGTTTGTCCACTGATGGACACCTAGGTTGTTTCCATCTTTTTGCTATTGTGAACAGTGCTACAATGAACATGAGTGTGCATATATCTATTCATGTAACGGCTCTTATTTCTCTAGAATATATTCCAAAGAGTGGGATTGCTGGATCGTATAGTACTTCTATTTCTAGCTTTTTAAGGAAGCGCCAAATTGATTTCCAAAGTAGTTGTACCATTTTACATTCCCATCAGCAGTGTATAAGTGTTCCAGTCTCTCCATCACCTTTCCAACATTTATTATTTTGTGTTTTTTGGATTAGTGCTAGCCTTGTTGGGGTGAGATGGTATCTCATTGAAGTTTTGATTTGCATTTCTCTAATGGCTAATGACCGTGAGCGTTTCCTCATGTATCTGGTAGCCGCCTGAATGTCATCTTTGGTGAAGTGCCTGTTCATATAATTTGCCCATTTTTTAATTGGGTTATTTGTCTTTTTGTTGTTGAGGTTTTGCAGTATCTTGTAGATTTTAGAGATTAGACACTGATCAGATTTGTCGTTGCCAAAAATTTTTTCCCAGTCTGTAGGTTGTCTTTTGGTGAAGTCTTTTGATGAGTACAAATGTTTGATTTTTAGGAGCTCCCAGTTATCTAGTTTCTCTTCTGGTGTTTGTGCATTGTTAGTAATGTTTTGTATTCTGTTTATGCCATATATTACAGCTCCTAGCATTGTCCCTATTTTTTCTTCTATGATCTTTATCGTTTTTTATTTTATATTTAGGTCTTTGATCCATTTTGTGTTAGTTTTTGTGCATGGTATAAGGTATGGTTCTTATTTCACTTTTTTGCGGATGGATATCCAGTTATGCCAGCACCATTTGTTAAAGAGACTATCTTTTCCCCAATTAATGAACTTTGAGCCTTTGTCAAATATCAGCTGCTCATAGGTGGATGAATTTACATCTGGATTCTCAATTCTGTTCCACTGGTCTATGTATATGTTGTTGTACCAGTACCAGGCTGTTTTGGCTACTGTGGCAGTATAATAGTTTCTAAAATCAGGTGGTATGAGGCCTCCCACTTTGTTCTTCTTCCGTAATGCTTTACTTATCCAAGGCCTCTTCCCTTTCCATATGAAGTTGGTGATTTGCTTCTCCATCTCATTAAAAAATGCTGTTGGAATTTGGATTGCGATTGCATTGCATCTGTAGATCGCTTTGGGTAGAATAGACGCTTGCACAATGTTAAGTCTCCGTATCCATGAGCAAGGTATGTTTTTCCACTTATATAAGTCTCTTTTGGTTTCTTGCAGCGGTGTCTTGCAGTTTTCTTTGTGTAGGCCTTTTACATCTCTGGTTAGATTTATTCCTAAGTATTTTTTCTTCTTGGGGGCTATTGTAAATGGTATTGATTTGGTGATTTCCTCTTCCAAGTTCTCTTTGTTGGTGTAGAGGAACTCAACTGATTTTTGTATGTTTATCTTGTATCCTGATACTTTGCTGAAATCTTCTATTAGTTCCAGTAGTTTTCCTGTGGATTCTTCGAAGTTTTCTGTGTATAAGATCGTATCATCTGCAAATAGAGATACTTTTACTTCTTCCTCACCAATTTGGATGCCCTTTATTTCTTCCTCTAGCCTAATTGCTCTGGCTAGAACCTCCGGCAAAATGAGAGAACAAGTTTTGTGTCTAAGTCTTACCTCCTCAATTATTTAGAACAATTTGAAGTCAGGGATATGGAAATTCTTTAAAGTGCTTTAATAAGTATTTCTAGAAAGAAAAAAAGAGGTGAGATTGTTTGTTTATAATAAGCAAAAGCCAAAAGGTGTTAAAGAAAGGTGCCTATGCTCAACAAATAAACATTTTTCAGAAGAAAGAATGAAGTGTGACGGAGATGAGCCCTCCTAGTGATGTTATTGTTAGGTGCTGGTGAGTGGGTTCCGACTCACAGCGACCCTATGGACAACGGAATGAAACACTGCCTGATCCAATGCCATCCTCACAATTATTGCTATGTTTAAACCCATCGTTGCAGCCACTATGTCAGTCCATCTACTTGGGGTTCTTCCTCTTTTTTGCTGACCCTCTACTTTACCAATTATGATGTCGTTCTCCAGGGACTGGTCTCTCCTGATAACATGTCCAAAGTATGTGAGATGAAGTCTCTCCATCCTTGCTTCTAAGGAGCATTCTGGTTGTACTTCATCCAAGACAGATTTGTTCATTCTTTTGGCAGTCCATGGTATATTCAATATTCTTCACCAACACCGTAATTCAAAGGCATCAATTCTTCTTTGGTCTTCCTTATTCATTATCTAGCTTCTCATGTATATGAGGTGATTGAAAATATCATGGCTTGGGTAAGGTACACCTTAGTCCTCAAAGTGACATCTTTGCTTTTCAACACTTTAAAGAGGTCTTTTTCAGCAGATTTGCCCAATGCAATATGTGGTTTGATTTCTTCACTGCTGCTTCCATGGACGTTGATTGTGGATCCAAGTAAAATGAAGTCCTTGCGACAACTTCAATCTTTTCTCCGTTTATCATGATGTTCCTTATTGGTCCAGTTGTGAGAATTTTTGTTTTCTTTGTTGAGGTATAATCCATACTGAAGGCTGTAGTCTTTGATCTTCATAGGTGAGTGCTTCAAGTCTTCTCCACTTTCAGCAAGCAAGGTTCTGTATTTCTGCATATTGCAGATTGTTAATGAGTCTTCTTCCAATCTTGATGTCATGTCCTTCTTCTTACAGTCCAGTTTCTAGGATCGTTTGCTCAGAATACAGATTGAATAAGTATGGTGAAATGATACAACCCTGATGCACACCTTTCCTGATTTTAAACTACCCATTATCCTCTTGTTCTTTTCAAAAGACTGCCTCTTGGTCTATGTAGGGATTCCTCATGAGCACAATTAAGTGTTCTGGAATTCCCATTCATCCAGTGTTATCCATAATTTGTATGATCCACACAGTCTAAGCCTTTGCATAGTCAATAAAACACAGATAAACATCTGCCTGGTATTCTCTGCTTTCAGCCAGGATCCATCTGACATCAGCAATGATATCCCTGGTTCCACATCCTCTTCTGAATCCAGCTTGAATTCCTGGCAGTTCTGTGTCGATGTACCGTTGCAGCCACTTTTGAATGATCTTCAGCAAAATTTTACTTGCATGTGATATTAATGATATTGTTTGATAATTTCTGCATTCTGTTGGATCACCTTTCTTTGGAATAGGCACACATATGGATTTCTTCCAGTTGATTGGCCAGATAGCCGTCTTCCAAATTTCCTGGCATAGACAAGTGAGCACCTCCAGTGCTGCATTCATTTGTTGAAACATCTCAGTTGGTATCCTGTCAATTCCTGGAGCCCTGTTTTTTGCCAGTGCCTTCAGTGCAGCTTGGACTTCTTCCTTCAGTACCATTGGTTCTTGATCATATGCTACCTCCTGAAATGATTGAACTTCAACCAATTATTTTTGGTACAGTGACTCTGTGTGTTCTTTTGATGCTTCCTGCATCGTTTAATATTTTCCCCCATAGAATCCTTCAATATTGCAACTCAAGCCTTGAATTATTTCCTCAGTTCTTTCAGCTTAAGAAATGTCAAGCATGTTAATCCCTTGTGGTTTTCTAACTCCAGGTCTTTGCGCATTTCATTATAATACTTTACTTTGTCTTCTTGAGCCGTTCTTTGGAATCTTCTGTTCACCCCTTTTACTTCATCATTTCTTCCATTCATTTTAGCTACTCTACATTCAAGAGCAAGTTTCAGAGTCTCTTCTGACATCCATTTTGGTCTTTTCTTTCTTTCCTGTCTTTTTAATGACCTTTTGCTTTCTTTATGTATGATGTCCTTGCTGTCATTCCATAGCTTGTCTGGCTTGGATCATTAGTGTTGAACGTGTCAAATCTGTTCTGGAGATGGTCTCTACATTCAGATGGGATATACTGTAGGTCCTATTTTGGCTCTTGGGGACTTGTTTTAATTTTCTTTAGCTTCAACTTGAACTTGCATATAAGCAATTGATGGTCTGTTCCACAGTCAGACCCTGGCCTTGTTCTGACTGATGATATTTAACTTCTCCATTGCCTCTTTCCACAGATGTAGTAGGTTTGATTCCTGTGTTTTCCATCCAATGAGGTCCACGTGTATAGTCACCATTTATGCTGGTGAAAAAAGATATTTGCAATGAATATAATCAGTGGTCTTGCAAAATTCTATCATGCCATCTCCAGCCTTGTTTCTATCACCAAGGCCATATTTTCCACCTACTGATCCTTCTTCTTTGTTTCCAATTTTAGAATTCCAGTCACCAGTAATTATCAATGCATCTTGATTGCATGCTTAGTCAATTTCAGACTGTAGAAGTTGGTAAAAATCTTCAATTTCCTCATCTTTGTCGTTAGTGGTTGGTGGGTAAATTTGAATAATAGTCATATTGACTGGTCTTCCTTGTAGGCATATGGATATTATCCTATCATCGACAGTGTTTTACTTCAGGATAGATCTTGAAATGTTCTTTTTGATGATGAATGCAATGCCATTCCTCTTCAATTTGTCTATCCTGGCATAGTATACCATATGATTGCCCTATTCAAAATGGCCAATACCAGTCCATTTCAGCTCATTAATGTTTAGGATATCAAAGTTTATGGGTTCAATTTCATTTTTGATGACTTCCAATTTTCCTAGATTCATACTTTGTACATTCCATGTTCTTATTATTAATGGATGTTTGCAGCTGTTTCTTCTCATTTTGAGCTGTGCCACATCAGCAAATGAAGGTCCCAAAAGCTTTACTCCATCCACATCATTCAGGTCGACTCTACTTTGAGGAGGCAGCTCTTCCCCAGTCATCTCTGAGTGCCTTCCAACCTGAGGGGCTCATCTTCCGGCACTATATCAGACAATGTTCCACTCCTATTCGTAAGGTTTTCACTGGCCAATTTTTTCAGAAGTATACCGCCAGGTTCTTCTTCCTAGTCTGTTTTAGTCTGGAAGATCGGCTGAAAGCTATCCACCATGGGTGACGCTGCTGGCTTTTGAAATACCAGTGGCATAGCTTCCAGCATCACTGCAACATGCAAGCAAGGTAGTACGACAAACCGACAGACATGTGGTGGCTACTAATGGCACACCACTTGATACAAACAAAAATACAAGATGGCAGCTAAGAGGTAGTTTCCGATTAAGTGGCAGGCAGCTGATGGAATAATATGATGAGAAGAAATTTATCTCTGAAACCAAATAATGTTTAGTTCTGAGCACCACCAACTTTTAGGAGAAATATTGACAAACTTGCATCCAAGGGCACAAATTATGGGAAGGCAGATTTCAGCTCAAAGCAAAAATAAACTTTCAGATAAGGAGAGCCACTGAAAGTAAGTTCCTGGGTGGTCATGAGCTTCCAGAGTCTGGATGACCACTTGTTGGTACAGAGCTTTCTTGCTTTGCTGCGAAGGCCCCTCAATCGTGCCTCCTGGTCTTTGCCCATGCTCTTCCTTCTATCAGTTTTTTACAGCTTCATTGAGATATAATTCATATACCATATAATTCAATTGTTTTTAATATATTCATAATCAATTTTAGAGTATTTTTATTACCCTAAAAAGAAACCCCTCATCCCTTAGCCATTACACTCCCAATTCCCCTTTGGCCTCCCACTCTATCCTAGGCAACCACTAATCTATTTTCTATCTTACAAATGTATCTTTTTTGAATATTTCATATAAATGGAATCATACCATATGTGGTGCTTTGAGTCTGGCTTCTTTCACTGAGAATAATGTTCTCAAGGTTCATCCATATTTTAACATGTATTAGTATTTCCTTACTTTTTATTGCTGAATAATATTCGATTATATAGATATACCACATTTTATCGATCCATTATCAGTTTATGGACATTTGGGTTGTTTCCATTTTTTGGCTATTATGAATACTGCTGCTAGTTTTTATGTGGAAATATGTCTGATGTGGTGAAAAATAGGTGAAATTGTGCACTACAGATTAGTAAGTAAGCACGAGTAAGCCCATGGCTACCTTGCTTATTGGGTAATCCATCCCTCCCCCTATCAGATGAATGATTTGTAAAAGTTTTCTCCAATTCTGCAGGTTGTTTTCCCTTTCTTGATGTTTTGAAGCACAAGTTTTTAATTTTGATGATATCCCAATTAAAATGATATTATCTATTTTTTCTTTTATTACTTATTCTTTTGGTGTTGTGTCTAAGAAACCATTGCCTAATCCAAGATCGCAAAGATTTACACCTAGGTTTTCTTCTAAGAGTTTTTATAGTTTTAGCTCTTACTTTTAAGTCTTTGAGTCATTTTAAATTAATTTTGCATATGGTGTGAGGTAGTGATCTAATTTCTTTCTTTGGCATGTGGGTGTCTGAACTTTGCAAAGATTTTGTGATTTTATGATATAATTATTATTGCTGTAGCACAGAATTTCTGGGTTTCTCCATTCTCAAAGAATGTAGCCCCATGAAAACAGCCATCCCATTCAATAGGGCCCTGAGCCTTTTATTTCCCTGGAGTTTTGAGATCACACCAGCAAGGAGCGGTGGCATACATTTGTCCCTGAACTGGGCAGAGCAAGCCAGGGAGAGCAATTGCTGGTTTCTGTCTTAAGAACAAAGTAAGATTTTTCATTTTGCAAAAGTGGTCACTAACTCAGTGGTCAGACACTGGATCATTGTCTGAGGAACTCGAGGAAACTTTGGGGGTGATCTGGAGGGATGGGAGAGGAAAAACTAAACACCAAAATAAACATTGATATTGCCCTTATGACTGAACTCCTTAAGTTTCAGTCTAAACCATCAGCAATCTGGTGAAGAATACCAACTTGAGCAAATGGGAGGTGGTGCTGTTGTTGTTGTATGCTGCCTTGTCGATTCCAACTTATAACGACCCTATAATGCACCCAGGAGAAAAGAAACCAAATAATGTTTACAGGACAATGGACTCAAGTCCAGTTATCAAGAATCATTGCCAGCTGTTTCCTGAAGACACTGGACAATAGAGGCCTCAGAGCTAAGCATTATGGCCAAGGGGGTCAGTAACCAAGAAGAGAATCACATGAATCCTCATAAAAACATCTCAGAGCAATCTTGGAAGGCTCTTCTTGTCACTACACTTAAAAAAAATGAAATAATGGAACTGGAGAGTAGGACAGCTAAAATTCATTCATTCAACAAATATTTATTGAATACCTGTTATGTTCCACACATTATCCTAGGTAGGGGGATATAGGAGTGAACAAAACAGACTCTGTTGCTGCCCTGAGGGAGCTAACATCATAGATAAGAGAGACAGACAACAAATGAAAAAGCAGGTAAATTCATAGAGTGAGAAGTTGAATAATGGCCTGCAAAGATATCTAGGTCCTAATCCCAGGATCCTGTGACTGTTATCTTATATGGCCAGTGAGACTTTGCAGATGTGATTAGGTTAAGGATCTTGAGATGGAGAGATCATCCTGGATTATCCAGTGGGCCCTAAATGTATTGACAAGTGTCCTATAAGAGGGAGGTAGAGGAAGACTTGACTACAGAAGAGAAGGCCATGTGATGACAAAAGTAGCGATTAGAGTGATGCAGCCTGTCTTAGGCTGGGTTCTCTAGAGAAGCAAAACCAGTGAAGCGTATAAATATATGAGAGAGATTTATATCAAGGAAATGGCTCACAAGATTGTAGATGCTGGAACATCCCAAGTCCGTGGATCAGGATAGAGGCTACTCCTGATTCACGTAGCTGCAGAGGCTGGTGAACCCAAGATCAGCAGGTCGGAGAGCAGGGCTCTTGCTCACAGGCTGTGAAGATCAAATCCCAAGACTGGCAGATAAGCTGTTAGCTTAAGTCCCAAGAACCAGAGGTCAGACCAACAGGAGGCAGCTGCAGGATCCAGGGAAGGCAAAAGCCAGAACATTCACTTACATTCGTATGCAGGCTACAGGCCCAAGGAAACTCCTTTTCAGCTAATTGATTATTCACAGCAGATCCCATCATGGGAGTGATCACATATAAACATTGAGAATCATGGCCCAGCCAAGTTGACACACGATCTTAACCATCACACAGCCACAAGCCAAGGAATGCCAGCAGCCACTAGAAGCTGGAAGAGGCAAGGAATGGACTCTCCCCTGGAGCCTCCAGAAGGGACCTGCCATAACAACACCTTGACTTTAACCTTAGAAAACTCCTTTTGGGGTTCTGGAACCCAGAACTATAAAATAACAAATCTCTGTTGTTTTAAGGAACAGCATTCAGGGCAGAGGAACAGTAAGTATAAATCCCTGCAGTGGAAGCAGATTTTTGCTTAAGAAACAGCAAGGAGTGTACAACAGGGAGAATATGGGGAAGTGAGGTTGGGAAGGTGTCAGGAGTCAGGTCATTTGGGTCTTGTAATTCCCTGAATGAGCAGGAGGCCAATGAAGGGATTTGAGTGGGGAGGTAATGTGATCGGACGTATTCTTTATCATGATTGCTCCAGCTGAACTGGTAACCGAGGCAAGGTCAGTTAAGAGGTTGATACAATCTTCCAGGGGAGAGATGATAGTGGCGTAAGAGAGGAGAGAGGTAGTCAGATTCTGGGCATGTTTTGCAGGTAGAGCTGCAGGATTTGCTAAAGGATTCGGAGTGGGCAAGGACAGAAACAGAGGACTCAAGAATGATATGTAGGTTTCTGGCCTGGGCACCCGGCTGCAGGATGGTGGCATTCACTGACATGAGGAGGACAGTGGAAGAAGCACGTTTATGGGAAGAAATGAGGAGTTAAGTTTTGAGATGTTACAGCTGAGATCCCTATTAAAAATATGCCGGAGGTGTTGAGTGGGCTGTTGGACTTAGGAGTCTGGTCTTTAGAGGAGAAGCCTGAGCTGGAGACACAGTTGTGAGTTGTGGGTTGTGAGAAAGACAGTTAGGCAGGTGAGCAGGAAGACCGAAGAGTTGAGGCAATAATATTCTGAAGGTTATGGAGTCTCAGTGGCAGGTCTGAAAAGACTAACACTACCAGATGTGTGTTCCAGAGAATAAATGTGGAGTGACAGAAATGGGAAGTGAGGGACGCTATGGCTGCAGTCTGGAGGAAATGATGCTGACTGCACTAAGGCAATGGCTGTGGAAGGAAGAAATGGGAAGAGTCTAGAAATGTTGGAGCGGCCCATTGAAGGAGAAATGGTGGTCAACTGCCTGAAGGGTGATTAGGAAGGATCACTGCTGGCTCAAGCAAGGAAAAGCTGGAGGAAATGCTGGAGGAGAAGCAGGTGGTTCTGAGTTCATGTTGAGCTGCAGGGCCTGTGAGGGAGCTGGTAAACAGGCAGTTGGCTCCAAGGTCGCCTGCAAGTGGTCTGGGCTAGAGACAGAGAGCTGGTGTAGGGATGAGTACGCCCAGAGAGTGGCAGAGTGAGAAGGGAGCCTGGAGCTTGTTCTGGGCAGGAGGAGTAAGAAGAGGCAGTGAAGGAGACCAAGGAAAACCACCAAAGAGGTAGGAGCAAAAAGGAATAATGTGTGACCCTGGTTCCAATGGAGGAGGGAGTGACCCACAGTGCCAGATGTTGCAGCAAGAACCAATATGGGAAGGGCAGAAATGTAAACAGTGGATGTGGTAATTTGGAGAGTGCAGATGACCTCAATGCGAGCAGAGCATTTTCAAGCGAGTAGGGCGGAAGTCAGCTGCAGGGTGCATTTGGTGAGGCTGGTGGAGGGAGGGTGGAGCTGCCGGGTGAGCCTACAGGGCAGAGGCAGGCCCTGCCTTTCTGCCTGTCTGCACCTTGTTCCCACGCAGTCCTGGAGGCCTCCTGCCTTCACTGGCACCCCTCACAGGGCATCCACCTCCAGCTGACTCAGATACCCGCGCACCACACGGCTGCCATCACCAGTGTGCACTCTCACAACTTGCACCTTCTTCCCACACTGTCAGCGAGGTTCCCTGAGGGTCTGAGTGGCCCAGCAGAGGCCCGGGGGGCGGGGCTCAGCGACAGGAGGGAAAGGGCAGCCGGCAGAGCAGGCTGCGTGGGCGCGTATTTGCTTAGATAGGAGGGTTCAGAAAGGAGACAGAAGAGGAACTTGTGTTTGGATGTCCAAAGGCTGGAAGTAAAAAGCCGAGGCACCAGCACGGGCCTGTTCATGGTGAGTGCATGTAATGGGGCCCAGGTGCTGAGATCCGTCCAGAAGGAAGACCTCCACACCGCTTTTTGTGGTTTCTCAGTGCTGATCCTCTGACTTGCCCCACACGTCTGTCGGTTTGTCATACTGTGGGGGCTTGTGTGTTGCTGTGATGCTGGAAGTTATGCCACGGGTATTCAAATACCAGCAGGGTCACCCATGGTGGTCAGGTTTCAACAGAGCTTCCAGACTAAGGCAGACTAGGAAGAAGGACCTGGCAATATACTTCTGAAAAAAACTAGCCAGTGAAAACCTTATAAATAGCAGCGGAACATTGTTTGATATAGTGCCGGAAGATGAGTCTCTCTGCAACAATGGGCTCAAGCATAACAATGATTATGAGGATGGCGCAGGACTGGGCAGTGTTTCGTTCTGTTGTGCATGGGGTCGCTATGAGTTGGAACCGACTTGACGGCACCTAAACAACAACATTTGACTTGACTAAGCCCTAAGGGAGAGTAATCTCAGTGCTGTTGCCTTTGATAGGAATAACATCCCAGGCCAAAGCCTAAAGCCACAGCCCATTCCCTCCAGTCCTCAGAACATTTACTGAGCTCTTGGGCCAGGCATTGTGTGACCACCATCTCATTTCCTCTGACAGCAACCCATGGGGAATTTACAGATGAGCAACTAAGACACAGAGACGTTCAGTAACTGATTCAAGGTGGTGAGTGGTAGCTACAAACTGAAGGCCAGTAGGATCCGTCATACAGCCAAGATCTTGACAGCTAGTTTGTATGACCGGCCTAGTTTAGGGTTGTAAAAATGGTGTGGCAGCAGTGTCTGACCTCCTATAACTTCACAAGGGAGAAGAAGAATCAACATCAACAGCCTAAGTCTGATTCTACGAGGTGAAGGTCAGACAGGCCTCCACCCTCCAACCTTCATAACAATTTTGACAACAGCAATCCCCTACACAGCTCTCTCTACTTCTCTACTGAGTTTGATAATTCATTGCAATGGCCACACAGATTTCACAGACAATACCCATGATTATGGGGTTTATTAGGGAAGTAACAGGTTACAATTTGGGTTCAGGAATGCTCAGGTTACAGTTCTTCCATCAGGACAGCCTCTTCTCAGCCGAGCCTGCAGGCATGCCTCTCTCTGTCCTGCTTGGACAAGTGTTACAAAGCTCTTTTGAGTCTGCCAATAAGCGCCTGGAAGCACCTCACTCCGCCAGGAAGCCTCCTGACCAAAAGCACTCAGCTTTCTCACTCCATGGGCCAGGAAGCTCACCTTGCTGTCTCCTGCTGGTCTCCTGCTCAGCTCTCTCTCATACTGATATCACTGTGCCACCATCTCTCACTATCTTCCATGTTACAGCTCCTCTCTCTGTCTCCTGGGTCTAGGAGGCTCCCAGCACAGGGACTCCGGGTCCAAAGGATGCACTCCACTCTGGGCTCTTCTTTCTTGATGGTTGTGAGGTCCTCTCTCTGCTTTGGACTTGACTCTCTTTTAAGCCTAGCTGGATGGCAAAACTGATCAATCCCCTTGTTAGGGTTCCATACACTTTATTTGCATGGCCTCACAACCATAATTGAAGTTGTCAAGGATTTCATTTTACTAGGATCTACAATCAACACCCATGGAAGCAGCAGTGAAGAAATCAAACGACATACTGCATTCGGCAAATCTGCTGCAAAAGATCTCTTCAAAATGTTGAAAAGCAAAGATGTCACTGTGAGGACTGAGGTGCGCCTGACCCAAGCCATGGTATTTTCAGTCACCTCATATGCATGCAAAAGCTGGACAATGAATAGGGAAGACCAAAGTAGAATTGATGTCTTTGAATTATTGTGTTGGCAAAGAATGTTGAATACACTATGAACTTCAGAAGAATGAACAAGTCTATCTTGGAAGAAGTACAGCCAGAATGCTCATTGGAAGTGAGGATGGCGAGACTTTGTCTCATGTACTTTGGACATGCTATCAGGAGGGACTAGTCCCTGGAGAAGGACATCATGCTTGGTAAAGCAGAGGGTCAGCAAAAAAGAGGAAGACCCTCAATGAGATGAATTGACACAGTGGCTGCAATAATGGGCTCAAACATAGCAACAATTGTGAGGATGGCGCAGAACTGGGCAGTGCTTTGTTCTGTTGTATGTAGGGTCACTATGAGTCAGAACCAACTTGATGGCACCTACCAACAACAACAACCCCCATAAGGGTGCCATGCACCTCATTTACATTATTAGCAAGCTATCTAATCCTCTTGGTGGCCACAAGCACCTCATTTGCATAATCCCATCCAATCATTTGGTGGAAGTTATAAAGGCTATGGCTAGAAGGGTCATATTAACTAATTCACTGCACTGCAAGGGTGGAGGGGATTAGAAACAACAACAACCACCTGATTTATATTTTAGATTCTGTTTTTACACCTGTGTCCATCAGGCCTGGCATCTGCCCTCACCCCTGCCGGTCTTGCTGAGCTTCAGAAAGCTTGCCTACTGCATTTGGGACTAGATAAGGAGGAAGATAGAGCAGAGGGTCATGGTGGACCCAGAGTAACATAGTTAGATGCAATATCAGGGAGGCAAGGCTTCTACACTCCCACTCCTATATATAAGATCATGTCATCTATGACTAGATATAGTTTTACTTCTTCCTTTCCAATCTGGATGTCTTTTATTTCTTTTTCTTGCCTAACTGCCCTGGCTAAAACCTAGTAGAAATGGCATGGCATCAGCACCTGACCTCCTCTAACTTCACGAGGGGGAAGGAGACTCAAGATCAACATCAACAGCCCAAGGCTGATTCCTGTGAGGCAAAGGTCAGGCATACCTCCACCCTCCAACCTTTTTACCAATTCTGACACCAACCATCCCTCCCACAGCCCTCTCTACTTCTCCAGTGGGTTCGATAATTTGTTGGAATGACCACACAGAACTCACAAACAATATTCACGATCATGCGGTTTATTATGGAAGTAACAGGTTACAATTCAGGTTCATAAACTCTCAGGGTACAGTTTGATCAGGACAACCTCTTTTCAGCTATGCCTGCGCGTATGCCTCTTTCTGGCCCCTTGGCCTCTGCCCTGCCTGGGCAAGTGCTACAAAGCTCTTTTAGCTCTGCTGATAAGTCCCAGAGGCACCCCACTCTGCCAGGAACCCTCCTGCCCAAAGGTGCTCAGCTCTCTCACTCCGTGGCTCAGCACACCCACTGTAACCACCTTATTCTGTGGGCCAGGAAGCCTACTGTACCGTTTCCTGCCGGTCTCCTCGTTCAGCTGCCTCTGCTGCTGCCATTTCTCTGCCACTGCTTCTTGCTGTTTCTCACTGTCTCCGGTATTATAGCTCTCTCTCTCTCTCTGTCTCCTGGGTCTTTGAAGTGTCAGTGCAGGGATCCTGGGTCCAAGGGACATGCTCCACTCCTAGCTCTTCTTTCTTGGTGGTAGTAGGTCTCCCTCTGCTCTGGGATTGACTGCTCTTTTAAGCCTAGCAGGATGACAAAACTGACAGTTTCTCTCATTAGCGTTCCATACACCTTATTTGCATGGTCCCACCCCCACAAGGGTGCCATGCACCTTATTTACATTACTAGCAAGCTATCCAATCCTCTTGGTGGGCCACAGGCACCTCATTGACATAGTCCCACCTAGTCATGTGGTGGCAGTTACAAAAACTATGTCTAGAAGGGCCACATTAGGTAATTCACTGCACCGCAAACCTCCAGTACAATGTTGAATAGAAGTGGCAAGAGCAGACATCCTTGTCTTGTTGCTGATCTTAAGGAGAAAGCTTTCAGTCTTCAGTCATTGAGTATGATGTTAGCTGTGGGTTTTTCATAGATGTCCTTTATCAAGTTGAGGAAATTCTCTTCTATTTCTTCTTTGTTGAATTTATTATTATTATTATTATCATGGAAGGGTGTTGGCTTTTGTCAAATACTTTTTCTGCATTTACTGAGATGATCAAGGGATTTTTGTTTTATTCTGTTGATACGATGTATCACCTTAATTGATTTTCAGGTGTTAAACCAAGCTTGCATCCTTGGGATAAATGGCACTTGGTCACTGAACTCCTGCTCCTAAGTCACACGGACCTGAGGCTGACCCCCAGCCCTGCACACACAAGCTTGGCAAGACCTCGGGGAGTTACCCAAGCCCCTGAATCTCAGGTGCCTCCCCTGTAAAATAGGTAATAATACCAACCTCCCAAGGTTTCATTGAAGGTTGAATGAAATGTATGTAGCACCTGACCCAACTTAGATGCCCCAGACCTGATAGCTATTATGGTATTTAGTGTAATACTCTCAAAGGGCCCTGGTGGTGCCGTGGTTAAGCACTCGGCTACTAACTGAAAGGTCAGCAGTTCAAACCCACCAGGTTTCCTCCCCACCAGGGAGGAAAAAAACCTGGCAATCTGCTCCTGTAAAGATTATAGTCTGGAAATCCTATGGCACAGTTCTATTCTGTCTTATATGGGAACTATGAGTCTGAATTGACTCAGTGACACACTACAACAAATAATACTCTCACTAGGTGACACCAGAAAGGAAAATACAACACTCCAGACTTTGGTTAAGCATTCGGCTGCTAACCAAAATGTTGGTGGTTTGAACCCACCAGCCGCTTCGTGGGAGAAAGATGTGGCAGTCAGCTTCTGTAAAGACTCACAGCCTTGGAAACCCTATGAAGAAGTTCTACTCTGTGCTGTCTGAGTCATCTAGTGTTGCGAACAGAAATACCACAAGTGGATGGCTTTAACAAACAGAAATTTATTCTCTCACAATCTGGGAGGCTAGAAGTCCAAATTTAGGGTGTCAGCTCCTGGGGAAGGCTTTCTCTCTCTATCAGCTCTGGCGGAAGGTCCTTGTCATCAATCTTCCCCTGGTCTAGGAGCTTCTCAGCCCAGGGACCCCATGTCCAAAGAAGGTGCTGCACTCCTGGTGCTTCTTTCTTGGTGGCATGAGGTCCCTCTCCTCTCTGCTCGATTCTCTCTTTTATACCTCAACAAGACTGACTCAAGATACAACCTAATTGTGTAGATTGAATCCTGCCTCATTAACATAACTGCCTATAATCCAACATTTATAACAACATAAACCAAAAAAAAAAAAACCAAACCCATTGCTGTTGAGTAGATTCTGACTCATGATGACCCTATAGGACAGAGTAGAATCGCCCCACAGGGTTTCCAAGGAGCAGCTGGTAAATTCAAAT
The DNA here is from genome assembly GCF_000243295.1 of Trichechus manatus latirostris. Classification (NCBI taxonomy): domain Eukaryota; kingdom Metazoa; phylum Chordata; class Mammalia; order Sirenia; family Trichechidae; genus Trichechus; species Trichechus manatus. The sequence continues at coordinate 4,790,670 of NW_004444123.1, read as the reverse complement.
TGCGTTTTGGTTAGCAGCCCAGCTCTTAACCCCTGTGCTACCAGGGCTCCATTAACATCATAGAGGTTAGGATTTACAACACATAGGATGATGACATCAGATCACAAAATGGTGGACAACCACACAATACTGGGAATCATGGCCTAGCCAAATTGACATACATTTTTGAGGGACGCAATTCAATCCATAACAGTTGCTATGAGTCGGAATTGACTCAGTGGCAACGGGTTTGGCTTTTTGGTTTACTGAGGATCCTTGATTGGCATTTATACTACTTCCCTCGTGGCCACCCCGCCAGCATCTCTGAAGGCAAACACTTCCCCAACTGGCCCTGCTTGTTCACCTGGCTTCTGCTTAGCCTGCCCGCAGGTAGCATCCCACCCCTGGATGAGTTCTCAGACCTGCATTCAAGGGCACTCAAGGGCATAGTTCTCCTGTCAGCTCAAAAGACAGAGGAGTAGACCAGGGCACATCTGTTCGTAGCCTGCCACCCTTCCCTGCTCTTTCCTTGTCTCTCTCTCTTCCTTCTTTTCCCTCCTGGGCTACCTGGGCAGTGCAGAGAGGCAGCTGAGGGGGAGCTGAGGAGAGGAGAGGCACTGGGTCTGGCCCTGCAGACCTTATTCCTTCCTGCACAGCCCTCAGGTTCCAGAACTGGCCTCACTCAGATATCTGAGACACAGTGCTGAGATCTCCTTCTTCCTATCTTCTTTTTTAGAAAACATCTGGAAACCCCTCCAGGGAGAAGCCACATGGCTCTAGTGAACTTTAGACTCTCGCATATTCTTCCAGAGCTCTTCATCTGTTGGATGGTATGAGTAATGGTGTGTATATAATTCTCCCAAATATGTAACTTGAATCCAAAGCACAATGTTCTTAGTCAAACCTCCACTTTAAAAGAATCCAACATATGAAACCAGAATTCACCACAGAGTAATTTGGGGAAGGGGATTATTTGTGACATAAATCATTAACCACTTTGTAAAAGTATTTTCTACTGATTACTTTAAATACCAGTCTTTCAGAGTGCTCTTAAAACATGGTTTAAATTAAAAGCTAATCTTCCCACTTTTTTTTTTCTGGAGTTGTTTTGTGGTGCACAGAGAGCAAACCTAATTTGGGCAGGCTGTGGTGACTGTCAAACACAGGACTACTCAGGGGCATGCAGGCTGTTCCAATGTCATAGTGCCTCTCCCACACCGCCCCATTCTGGGGAGCCCGCAGAGCCTAGGCCACAGTTACACCCGGCATGGTTGGTTCCGTGCACACCAGGAGCATAAAAGGCCCCCGTAACGAGCACCCGCTCATCCGAGCCATGCGCCGTGCAACGAGCCCTTCTCCTTCACTCTCACCACATACTGTGATGGGAGGCTGACTTATTCCCATTTTCCAAGAAAGAAAACTGAGGCTCAGGGTGGTTAAGGCTAAGGTCTCAGACCACCATTCCTTTCTTCTCATCTGAAAAAGAGGAAGCAGAAATATGCCCACCCACTCCACAGATTCTTGAAAGCCTGGCTCATTAATCTCTGAGAAAGCCCCGCAACTCAGAACTTCCAAAAACCTCAAGATTCCTGCACAGGCTCTGATCAGATCTAGGGCCTGCACGAGGGACAAGCCAGGGGTCACCCGGGCCTGGTTCAGTGGGGTGCTCCTCGCGCCGGATGGCTGCGTACTGTGAGTGGGCGTGTGTGTGTGCGTGTGTGTGTATGTGTATATGCATATGTGTGCATGTGTGTATATATGTGTGCATGTGTGTGTGGTGTGCATGTGTGTGCATGTGTCTATGTGCGTATATGTGTGTATGTGTGTGCCTGTGTGCATGTGTGTGTATATGTGAGTGTGTGTATGTGGTGTGTATATGTGTGCATACGTGTGTATATATATGAGTGTGTGTGGGTGTACATATATGTGTATGTGTGTATATATGTGAGCATGTATGTGGTGTGCATATGTGAGTGTGTGAGTATGTGATGTGCATGTGTGTGCATGTGTGTATATATGAGTGTGTGCACGCATGTGTGTGCATGTGTGTGTGTATATATGGATGTATGTATGTGGTATACATGTGTGTGCACATGTGTGCATGTGTGTATATATGTGAGCATGTGTGTATGTGAGTATGTGGCTTGTATATGTGTGTGCATGTGCATGTGTGTGTGTGTGTATATGTGAGTGTGTGTGTATGTATGTGGGTGTGTTCACACAGAGGGACAAGAATTGTTTTCACAAACGGAAAAGCTGCAGCCTTGTCACAGCCTCAGCCTGTGGGCTGGAACCCTCACCACAAGAAAAGAGAAGCCAGACAAAAACTGAACGGGACCACAGCAAGCCCCACCCCACAGGACACCCTGTGAGAGATGCAAAGGACCACACCCGGGGCAAACGCAAGGCTGGGGCAGGCACAGGGCCGCCTCAGCGTCGCCCAAGCTAACGCCCAGGGCCCAGGCTACGGTACCACCCGCTCTGCTGTTTCCTCTCAGGCCCCGGGTGCCAGCCCTCAGTGACGTCAGAGGCCTGGCAGCCTGACTGAAACCGGGGGCGGCAGGAGCAGTCAGCCAGGCAGGAAGGGCGGCGTGGGGGGTCCTGCACCTGTGAACTTAGGAGGCCTGAGGACTCCAGTGTATCAGGCGAGACCCGGCGACTCCCCGAAGTCGCAAGTGAACGCAGAACCTGGGCCTCTTCAGTGCCTGGCAGAATTTTACCTGCACGCTAGCGCCGGAGGGAGGGCTGGCTGTGCACGGCACCAGAGAAAGAGGTTTACGGAGAAGACAGCTTTATAATTCCCTTAAGAAGATGTGCAATCTCCCTGCGTCTGGGTTTCTTCATTGTAGAGAGAGGGTCAGTGGCACTCCTCAAAACTGCCCAGGTCGTCAACAACAAGGAAAGCCTGAGAAACTCCACAGCCAAGAGGAGCCCAAGGAGACATAACACTGCATACAATGTGGTGTGCTGGATGGGATCCTGGAAAAGGATGTTAGGTCAAAACCAAGGAAGTCTGAATAAAACGTGGACCTTAATTAATAATAATGCATTGCTAGGGGCTCATTAGCGGTGATAAACACGCCACGCTAATGTACCATGTCAGCACTTGGGGGGCATTTGGGAACTCTGGGCTATCTTTGCAGCTTTCTGTAAATCGAAAGCTATCCTAAACTAAAACATTTACTTAAAAGAAGAAGAAGTCAGACTGATCGCTAAGCTCTGAACTGAGCATTCTGTTCCGCTCTGCAGCTGAGGCTTTCCGACATGTCTTTCCAGGTGGTTGGGTAGCATCTTGAGGGTTCCATCCCTGACGATGTGCTAACGACACGCGGTTGCTGAAAGGAGGCTCGGGAGGTCCGCTGTCCAGCGACCCGTCTCCAGCAGCCTGTGAAACTACCGGTAACAATAGCGTAGCTGCTGTCTGGGGGGCACTGACTCCGTGGGAAGGCGCGGCCCGTGATCCCCTTAAGCTGCGGCCCCTCCTCTTTAGAACAACCTTCCCTCCTTGCCGCCCCACCCAGCCGCAGCTAGAGCCGTGCTGGTTGGTTGGTGTTAGTTGCTGCCTAGCCAGCTCTGACTCCTGGCGACCCCACGTGTGCAGATTAGAACGGCTCCATGGGGTTTTCAAGGCTGTGACCTTTTGGAAGCAGATTTCTAGTCCTGTCTTCCGAGGTGCCTCTGGGCGGGTTCAAACCACAAACCCTCTGATTAATACTTGAGCACTTGCTCGTTTGCACCACCCAGGGACTAAGACCCTCAAGTGTGGTCCTTGGATTAATGGCATCTTCAGGGAACTTGCTGAAATGCAGACTCTCGAGCTCCACCCCAGACCACCTGACTCCAAATCTTCTCTTCAGCCCGATCACCGGGTGGTCCCTGTGCATCTGCTTTTGAAACATGCTTCCATGGGAATTCCCGGATTTGAACTGAGCCCAAAGCCTTTGGGAGGGCAGGAAAGCACTAGAACAATTTGAAAGCACCCCAACTGGGAGCAGGTCGTCAGTGAGTCTCTCCTGACAGGCTGAAGGTTTGCGGAGTTCCCCACAGAACCACACTGCAGCCCTTTCTGTCTGAGAATACAAGAAGAGGGAGAGCCAGAGGGGGGCCTCAAATCTGTTCTAATTTATATCTCAAAAGAGATGAATCACTCACAGTACTGGCACCTTAACTATTGCTGTTGTGGGTGCCATGTGACAGAGTAGAAGTGCCCCATAGGGTTTTCTTGGTTGTAGTCTTTACGGATTAGCAGGAAGTTAATCACCTCATATCTGATCTCCATACCCTGCAGTTCTCAACTTGGGTGTTGATCAGAAGCCCTATGGAGCTTGTTTAAAAAAAAAAAAAAAATGCCAGGGCCACACCTTGGACCTCCTGAATCAAGGTCTCTGGTGAGGGGCCAGGTTTCTGTAATTTGGAAGGTTCCCAGGTGGTTCTAGGGAGCATCCAGGGACGAGAACCACTAGCAGAAGCATCCTGGGCCCCTGCTCAGCCAGCCCTGCCCTCTCTCGGCCATCCTGCCTGTTCCCAGATGAGGGCACCCTTTCTTTTCTGGCCTTGAAAGGAGAGTGGCAGGGATACCCACCCACCACCCACCCCCACGTTTCTCCTTTCCCTACTTGGACAGGCACGCGCTCTCTCTTTTTTGGGAGTCGGGGCAGGGAGTAGATTATGAGGGGTCCCTGGGCAGTGCAAATGGTTAAGCGCTTGGCTACTAACCAAAACATTGGTGGTTCAAACCCACCCAGAGGCTCCTCAGGAGAAAGTCCTAGCAATCCGAAGGTCACAGTCATGAAAACCCTATGGAGCAGTTCTACTCTGAAGCACGTGAGGTCGCCATGAGTCATAATCAACTTGATGGTAACTCGGTTTTGTAGGTTTTATTTGTTTTGTTTAGATTTTGAGAGACTGGACTCCTTGGATCCCTGGTGGCGTAGTAGTTAAAAGCTCGACTGCTAACCAAAAGTTTGGCAGTTTGAATCCACCAGTTACTCTTTGTAAATCCTATGGGACAGTTCTACCCTGTCCTATAGGGTTGCTATGATTTGGAATCAACTTGATGGCAAGGGGTTTCAGGTTCAGACTCCAGAGAACAGAAGCATTCCAGAGAATGCTTGGAGATTGCACAGTGTCCGAATGCAGAAATGTTGACCCTGTTACTGAAACAGTAATAACAAAGTGTTGCTTTTCATGGACAGAGATGTTCCTGAAAGTGCCTTGGGACCTATTGGCCCAACCCTGGGGTGGTTTGCTCTGAGACCTTCACTCTCTTCAACGCCAGTTTTCCTTCCACCCCCTCCAACTGGACTTGGAGAAGACCTGGCTGAGGGGAGAAGTGCAGTTCACGGCTGTGGAACAGTTTTCCTTGAAGAGCCATGAAGTTTCTCCCAGAAGCCTTTGTGGACACAGCCACTCCCACTTTGTCCTCAGGGACTTGAGAGTGTGAGCATCTCCAGGCTGGAGAGTGACCCACATGCCCATCCCTTCAGGCCAGATGTGGATAGAGGATGCTGTCCTTCAGGAGCAGGTCTCAGCAGCTCCAGGGAGGACACTAGACAGAGAGAGGTGGTGAAGAGGAAGCAGAAGGCCTGCTGGCGGGCAGTCAGGAAGCCTGTCTTCTGGTCCAGGCTTGCCCAAGCAGTAGTGAGTTCTATGGCCTCGGGCCATCTCTGGACCTCAGTTCTCCCTCCACGTAATGAAAGAGGGTTGGCCCACTAGGTCCCTGAGTTCTGTGAGTGATTTGATGTGGACAAAGGTGCTTGTCCACCCAATGGGCCTGCAGGCACATACACGGTGCATATTCCTGCAAACATACTCTTCTGACATAAGCTCGCAGGAGTGTGTTTGGCAGGGCCCATCTTGCCTTTCCCCCTGCACTGCCTGTTCCAGCAATGTTCCCAACGCTGGGGCCCAGGGACTCTCAACCACCAATGTCCTTCATGCACCCAGCACTGTGCAAACCTTTATGTCCTTTATGTACCTGGCATGTTTATCTCACTCAGTCCTCCCCACAACTCATTCTTCCCATTTTGTTTTATCTTAGTTTTAGGTATCTTAGTATTTTTTAGGTAAGCGTAAACCGCATCAAATGTATCCGGAGTGCAGATATGTATACTTTTTGGTCTTTTCCCTGTTGGACAAGAACTGAGGCAACAGTGCCATCAATTGGCTCCTAAAGTTCCAAGCGCTTGTCCATTAGAGTCAACAAATTTCAGTGTGGAATGAACAAACTTTGAGGTTGGCTTTGAAATCATCACCAAGTATTTAACATTGTTTTATCATATCACTGGTTACCTTGAGCGGGAGGTGAACTCTTCTTGAACATTGGACATAGGTCTGGAAGTGTATGATTCAGAACATCCCTAAATAATGAGGTTTGGGGTTTTTTGTTTCTGTTTTTTTGGTCAAAAATTCTGGAGCATTATCAGCACAGGATTTTAGCTAGAACTGCGGAAGCACCACCAACACACATTCTACCCTTCCCCACCATGCCCCCATCACCACCATTGATTCTCATTTTACAAATTCAGCAACGGAACCGAAGCTCAGAGAGGTTAAGACATTTTGTCCAGGGTCACACAGCTAATGAGTGGTAAAGCCCAGATTTGGACCCAAGCCTGTCTTATCTCAAAGCCCATGACAGTACCACCACACCATGCCATCTTAGTGACACGGTGTGTGAGCACCTCTCCACGCCTGGCTCTGGGCGAAGCACTGGTTCTCTACGGCAGAGTGAGTCTGACTTTGGCAAACCAAAGCTGTCTGTCTATGATGTGCCAGGCGATGTTCTCAGTGTGGGGGATCCCAAGATGCCCAAAAGAGTCTTGCTGTCAGAGACTCAGAGTCTTCTCGGGCTGAGAAAACAATCGATCATGGCCTTATAGTGCTCAAGGGACATGTAAGAGCATAACCTAACTAGGGGGAGCCCTGAATGTGTGGTAAGCAGGAGGCCGAACCCTCAGATGACCTTGAATCTTTACAAAGGAGGTTGTGCTTCATCCTGAAGGTGACCAAAACCAAATCAAACCCGTTGCCATCAAGTCGATGCCTACTTATAGCGACCCTAAGGGACAGAGTAAAACCGCCCCATAGGGTTTCCAAGGAGCAGCTGGTGGATTTGAACTGCCAGCTTTTTGGTTAGCAGCCAAGCTCTTAACCACTGCGCCACCAGGGTTCCCCTGAAGGTGACAGGGAGCCATTAAAATTTTTCAGTAGGGGACGGGGTGGGGCACAATCACTTGTACATTTCACAAAGGTCACATCAGCATCAAGAAGGAGGGTATATTTTATGCCTGGAGGCAGACCTTCCAGATAAGAGGTTACTGTAGGAGTTCAGGGCGAATGAAGGCCACTAAACCAAGGCAATAAAGGTGGGCGTAGAGAGGAGGCTTAGGCAGATTTAGAAGCTACAAGGACTCGATGACTTGAACGTAGGCAATTAGCAGGAGGGTGGAGTTGAGGCAGATGTTCCGGCTACTGGATGTACAATTGGGTGAACGATGGCACCACCAACCGAGATGAGGAGGGGAGAGTCCTGTTCCACGCTGTTGCCTTTCAAGTGCCTGTGGCCTTACGATTGGAGACTCCTGCAGGCAGAGGATGGATGGCCTGGGCAATCAGCAGGTGAATGATAGCGGCAGCCACCGGTGTGGATGTGGATGGGGGAGGAGAGTGCAGGACAGAGTGAGGTGAGCAGAGGGTCGCAGACAACTACCAGCTAAGCAAGGTGTGTGGGGACAGAGGTCTCTATCTTCATGACTTTGTCAAGCTCCTGTCCGAATGAATCCCAAACCAAACCAAAGCCACTGCTGTCAAGTCAATTCCAACTCACAGTGACCCTATAGGACAGAGTAGAACCGCCTCATGGGGTTTCCAAGGCTGTAATCTTTTACAGAAACAGACCGCCACATCTTTCTACTGCGGAGCACCTGGCGGATCCATACCGCCAACCTTTTTGTTCGCAGCTGAGCACTTAACCACTGCCCCACCAGGGCTCCTTAACCAATAAATCTGCCTACAATCATTAAATTAGGAATGATGCCTGGGATCTAAAGTAGTTCTTCAGTAAAGGAATTGTTTTGTGTAATTTTTGTCTGTTGCCTTCATCAGGGGCTGTTGGTAAAAGTGTTGAATGGAGTTTATCGAGCCAGATTGAATGAGAAAGAGAACTAGACTGTAGAAGTGAGTTAGAGGTCACCACTCTGCCCACTCCCACCAGTACCAACACGACATACTGGGCAGTGACAGGACTTGGAAGGAGGAATGGAGGAAGAGGAGGGATGTGGGGCAGGAGGCTGGGATAAGGGCACCTAAGGTGTGTGAAAGCACCCTAAAACTGAGTCATTTGGCATGACAAAATGGCTAACTCAGGTTTGAATCAAACTCCATTTTGTCCTCAGCTCCTCATTCTGTTTTAAAATAAATGTTGCAACTTTGCAAAACTTTAAAGGTAGATAAGACAAGCGTGTAGTTTGTGGAAGCTCAGGAAGTGCTTGTCAGAAGATGTTTATGAAGAATGCTTGTGCAGCATGACCCTGGAAGAATGTATGTTTGAAATAGGATTACTATCCTGTGCGCTATTCCAATGAGCTTCATGAAGCTAATGGGTTTGCAGGAATGCCTGGCCATGTGACCCCTCCCAGGAACACTTGCATGCAATGGGAGCCCAGCAGACCCATGAGGGAGAGGCTGTGATAGTGGGCTGGTGGGCCACGTGATTGGCCAGCCCTTTCTGGTGCCTCTTAAGCCCAGTACGATGCTGGTTCTAGGCACACAGACTCACAGGCCTCTTCCTGGTGTGGGCCCACAGGCCTCTTCCACAGATGACTCCAGGGCCCCTGGTGCCCACCCCTCTGCTGGTGCTCCCATACTGCCCCTGCTCTCTGAGCAGTCTCCATCCCATAGGGATAGGAGACAGGAGTCCCGGGTTCAAGTCCTGCCCCCACCCCCTCCTTGCTGTGGGAACCCAAGCAAGGCCCTTCTGCCTTCTGGGCCTGTTTCCACATGTGTATGGTGAGAGGGTTGACAAGATGGTCCCAGCTCTCCTTCAGCTCTGATGTCCCGAGGGTCCATTCATCTCATGCCCAGCTCCCCCATCCCACACCTCTCCAACGTGATCTCCCTTTACTGCAGGCTGTCTTGGCCCGTGAGTCACCCTGTCCTTTCCTGTCACCTCAAACACACCCCAGTCCTTCAGACTTGGGCTCTGGTGTCTGAGCCCAAGCCTCTGCCCCTGTTGTGGGAAAGATGGGAGCAGGTGAGTTCACCCCTGGACACACCTGGCCACCCAGCCTTTACCCACACGGGGAGCAGAACGTGCATGGCAGCCCTTCCTGCCACATGGGGCTCCTCAGCCCACTGAAACTAGGCCTTCCAGTGCCTGGGTGGAGACCAGGCCCCACGCTGTCCGATGCTTGACAATGCTTCCCTTCCTGTCGTGCAGGAAGGCGGTGTTTCTACTCTGTCTGGTCCTGTGCCCGTCTCTGGGACAGTCTCTGTGTGCAATTTGCCTTAAATTGAAGTAAATCTGGTTCTTTTTCTGAAATAAACAAATATAATAGGATTACTGACGTTAAGAGAGACTGGGATCATGCAACTGCTTGTGACTATAGTCACCCACCCCTTCCCCACTTTACTGCACAGAAGGCTCACCCCTTTTGCCAGTGAGTTGGAACACCGTGGGACTCCACACGGTCACACTGTGTTGCCCAGCTTGAGCTGCTTAATTCCTCAAATAAAACTCTTTGCTTTCACCTTTAACAGAGTGTAAATTTTGTTCAGTGCTACAGCAGGCTCAAGGAGAGTCCAGAGGCACCAATGAACAGTGAGGCCCAGGTGAGTCTGTGCCCAGAAGTCTTCCTCTGGGTCACCTCAGATTGCCTTGGCCACTTTTCCCTTGCCAGGGCTGCAGCGGGCAGGGCCTGCTGAGGCAGCTTCCAGGAGGGGGAAGCTGTATCCAGCACCTGGGGATGGGGCTTGCCCCTGCCCAGCACCTCTGAGGCAGGTGCAGCTCTGAAAGAATCCCTAGGTGTCTCCTAAATCCATTGCATGGGGGCATGATCCCATCTCACACTGCCGTGTAGTTGCGCCCCGCCCTGACAGGTGAGGCCTGAGGGTGAGGAGCCTGAGCCTGGCTGCCAGTACGAGGACCAAGTGCCTTTGACTGCCTCCTCAGCACGTCTTCTCACCGTCTTACCTTCACGCCGCTGCTTCTAACGTGTTTTCCTCAAAGACTTAACAAATGTCATGCCAACAGAGGACCCCCAGAAACTAATGAAAAGGAACCACTTTTGGAAATTATGCCTGGAAGAGCAACCGCTAGCATCACCTCTGTGAGGATAACTAGTGGGCCAGACGCACAACGTAACGTCTGTGAAAATGTGGCCTCTATCTGGAAGGAAGGAGGGAAGTTTAGTTTCCCAGGACAGGGTCCTTTTCTGGTCTCTACGTCCAGCCAAGTTAGTACTCCAGCTTCTCAACAAGTCACGCTCGTCTCTCTCCCCTTGGCTTTCCAAGTGCCACCAACAGCTCACTCTGGGGCCTGTTCTGAACTCTCTCTGCATTTGTTCATTCATTTATTCATGTGTTTATTCATTCATTCAACACATTTTTCTCACCCACATCCCGTGTGCCAGCCACTATTCTAGTGGGGAAGGAGACACAAAATACCGTGAGAAGAAAGCACTAATCAGACAAAACGGAAATCAGAATAAAATTACGATGGTTGTGTAAGTGCTGCAAACGGGAGAAATGGGATGCCCAGCAGGATTAACTGGGGACTTGACCGCATGGTTTAACCCTGACCCTGACACTGTTGGTGGCGCCTATGCTTTTAACTGAGGACAAGAACAGCTCAACTCATGTACAGAATATATATCATATGTAGGGGATGGGCAAGGTCCCTGGGTGGTGCAAAGGGTTTGTGCTCGGCTACTAACCTAAAGGTTGGAGGTTTGACTCCACTCAGCAGGGCTGCAGGAGAAAGCCTGGTGATCTACTTCTGTATAATCACAGCCATTGAGAACCCTACAGAGTGCAGTTCTACTCTGACAAACACGTGGTCGCCATGAGTTGGAATCCACTCAACGGCAATAAGATAAGTGATGCATAGGTGCTTTAGTTACCTAGTGCTGCTGTAACAGAAATAGCACAAGTGGATGGCTGTAACAAAGAGAAATTTATCCTCTCACAGTCTAAGAGGTTAGAAAGCCTAATTCAGAGTGCCAGCTCCAGGGGAAGGCTTTCTCTCTCTGTCGGATCTGGGGGAAGGTCCTTGTCATCAATCTTCCCCTGGTCTAGGAGCTTTTCAGCACAGGGACCCTGGGTCCATAGGATGTGCTCCTGGCACTTCTTTTTTGGTGGCATGAGGTCCCTCTCCTCTCTGCTCAATTCTCTCTTTTATATCTCAGAAGAGATTGATGCAAGATACAACTTAATCCTGTAGATTGTGTCCTGCCCCATTAAACCCTGCTTCGTTAACATCATAGAGGTACGATTTACAACACACAGGAAAATCACATCAGATGACAAAACATTGGACAATCACACAATATTGGGAATCATGGCCTAGCCAAGCTGACACACATTTTTGAGGGACACAATTCAATCCATAACATTAGGTAATGATGTATAGGCGGTGCTGTTAAATGTTTTGCTGATCATGAAAAGTTAAATATCTTGAGCAAAGATGTGGACAGTAATTTGTCTGTCCCCCCTGCAGCCCTGTTTTTGGGAGAAGACCAAGGGGCTCTCTGGCCAAGGTGTCAGGGAAGAGCAGTGCCCCCTAATGGCTGGATTTCCTGGATAAAGGAAGCACGGAGGGTTGAAGCTGACTCAGGGTCTCAGCAGGAGGTTTGGGGCCACTGTGTAGTGCAGGTCAGAGCTATTTACTCAAAGGGTGTCCCCAGGGATCAGCATCACACCTGTGAGCCTTTGAGAAATGCACATTTAGGCCCTACCCTGACTTGCTGAATCAGGCAACCGGGGTGGGGATGGAGGGGGCAGAGGCCAGCCTTCTGCTCCCCTGGGGGGCAGGTTGGTTTTCTCTGAAGGGAGTACAAGCATGGCTTTGGGAACAGACCCCTCCATTAGAGAACCGGCTTCCACTTACTGAGGTTTAATTTTCTTATCTTTAACAAGGAGAGAAAAATAACACCTAACTTCAGGTACCAGCTTCTTCGGTTGTGAAGATCCCGTTAGACAACGCATGCTAAGCGCTTTGGACCTAGTACAAGTACAACAAACAGGCACTAGTTATTATTCTGTTAGAATTCTGATCCTTTGTCTACTCGTGGGGAGCAGGCCTACCCACCCAGAGCGCTGGGACCTCAGGAGGTGGTCAGAAAAGGCCTCGGTGTAATCGGAGCCCTCTCTCGGCAGGTCCGCTGGGCTGGCTCTGTGCTCTCTGAGCCTCAGCGGAACTGGGGAGGTGGGAGGAGCTGCCTGGCTCCGTGCCTCAGGGACCTGAGGGCTTATAGGCCAAGGGTTGGCAGGATCTGGGCTTGTCCCAGGAAGTGCCGCCTAAGGTGAGGTTACATATGCAAATCGCTTGGCAACACCAGGCAGGCAAAATCAATGCCTCGGGCAGGATCTAAACCAGGCAGGGTGTCGCTGTTGGGGCAGAGCGGGCTGTGAGGGTGAGGTAACAGGTAGGTGTGTGGGAAAGGGAGGCTCCCCGGGGCCTCGGGCTCCACGTACCAGATGGGCTTGCATGTGGTCTTGGACTTCTTGTTTCGTTTGTCCCTCGAAGCACACGTCTCTGTCTACCCAGGGAGGAGAAGGAGGCTGTTCTAAGCTGTAATAAAGCTCTGTGCTTGAACCAGCTCTGCCACTGCCATGGACTGCTGCCCCGAGCAGGTCAGAAAGGAGGTTTGCAAATGCACTGAGCTGATTTCCAGAACTTGGGCTTTCTGCTCCACCCCACGCCTCCTCCAGGAAGTTTTAACTGGGTGATGCTGGAGGGACCTCCCCGGCCACGAGGACGCCCAGGCCTGGCCACACAGGCAGCTGAGACACGCCTGCCTCCTCACACTGGCCAAGGGGGTGCCCACAGGGGATGGAGGAAAACCAGAACCTTTCCTCTGTTCCGTCCAAGGATTCCTCAGGAGGTAATCAAACAGCTGGGTCATCTTGTCCCACAGGACAGACACAGGCCAGTCTTGGGACCCCCGCACAGGGGTATTTGGTGGCTGCAGCCCGAGGCCAAGGGGCCCTGGCCCTGTGTGCACCGGGGGCACCTTCCTGGTCTGCCCTTGACTTTGGGTTCCCTCTGCAGTGGACTCTGGTCCCCACCCACACCCCAGCCCTCATGGCTGCGCAGACAACTAGCAAAGTTCTAGAATGTGCTCTGGTGTGCTCTCCCGACTTCCTGCCCCAGCAAAAGATATGCCAGACCAGACACCAGTAAGAGAGAATGGGTTCTGTATCCCTGGATGCCTCTGCGTTTTCCCCGGTCATCCGACTTTTATCATTTATATGTCTCTCTTATTACATGGATTCTTGAAAACCACCTAAAACCTTTCATGAAAAAGACAGGCTTTTTTTTTTTTTTTTTTAGTAGTCTCCGTCTTATCTCAAAGGGGGATGAAATGTGATTATAGGAAGAGAACTATCCCCCACTTCAGGGCAAAGTCATGACCAAGACTCATGGAAAGATACGGGGGAACAGTCTGAGTCGTGTTGGCCACTGAGCTCCCTGAGCTTCTAGAAACACCTTTTGTCCCCGTTTCTCTCCCTTCTCCCTGCCCCAGCCACCCTCTTCCCCTGCCCACTGCCCACAGAAAGAGGGTCAGAGGCCACTTTGTGGAAGACACTTCTCTCCACCTGCTCCTTTGCTCCCTGGGAGCCCCCACGGAGGAAAAGGAAGCCAGTGCCCCCCAACCCCACCCGCTGGCCTCACCCCGGCCCCGCTGGCCTCACCCGGGCCCCGCTGGCCTCACCCCGGCCCCGCTGGCCTCACCCCGGCCCCGCTGGCCTCACCGCGGGCCCGCTGGCCTCACCGCGGCCCTAGTAGAACATGGGCTTCTTGGTACCCCCACTCTCAGATTACATTCTGAAACTCTGGATTCAGGGGATCTTATTGGAGCCGTTATTCCCGGCCCTAGAATGTGACCCAGCTGGAGCTGGACTCACAAGGACACATCAGCTGGGCCCTGAGATATAAAGACAATAGCTAGGACAATCTTGGGAAACATCTTCTAGGGAAACTTTGACATAAATCATAAACAGAGCACTAAAGACCCGTATACTTTCCACTTTTATCTTTCTCTATTAGCATTGAGTAGTAAGATCTGTTGGACCAAAGTCCTTACTGAAACCTGTACCAACAATTATTAAGAAAAACAATTCAAAATGTAGAATCACAGTGGTTTGGCAGTTTTTAGGCAATCTGTGAAAAGGTGAGGCTTTAGATGATTTTATTTATTTGTAATGTTAATATATACCGATGATTCTGTAATATTCCTTGGACTCGGGCAGGCATGGCTCTGGCAGTATGCTTGTCCATTTTCCAATTTATCTCTTTGAACGTATGCCGAATAAAACCTGTCTTTTTCCTTTACTGTAACTTTGTGACGACTTTACCCTGGAACACCCTTCTCTCCTCTGCTTGTCCCAGTCTCAGGCCACCGAGTTGCCCCCAGGCCTTGGGGCTCCCACTCCTCCCCACAGGCTGGTGCTCTCGTCTTCTGTCAGGCCTAAGCGCCCCGGCATCCTGTTGGATCTGATGTTCCCTCCCACCGAAGCCCTGTGTGGACTGCTGATCCTTGCTGGCAAGAGACCCCTGAATCTGAACCTACTGCCAGGCAGACATCCATAGGGTATCCTGAACATACAGCCAGGCAGACATCCGTGTGACACCCTGAACCTACTGCCGGGCAGACATCCGTGCTATCAGGGAACGCCTTGGGCTTCAGGTTCTTCATCTGGGTCACTTCTGTTCCCAGAGGCAGAACACAGTGTTTGGAGTTGCTGGAGCCCAACAACCTGGGTTTGAATCTGTCACTTCTTGTGTGCCCTTGGGCAATCACCTCACCTCTTTCCGCCTCAATTTCCTCATCTCTAAAACAGGATTAATCAGAGTGTCCCCCTACCCCCCTCATAGGGTTGTTGAGAGGATTGACGAAGAAATTCCAAGAAGCCATTAGGACTGAGCCTGGCCCCTTGGGTAAAGCAAAAGGAAACTTATCAAAGGCCAATCAGGAGTTGCCAAATCACCAAAACCAAGCTCTCTGACCCAAATAAGATTAAGCACCAATTCCAGAAAATCTGGTTTAAGCCTTGCTTCACTTCTGTGTTTATTCTACAAAAGCTTTCTACACTCATTTTTCTTCCAAGCTCCTAGCATTTTCTGCTTGGCTGCTCCTCCATTCTTGAATCACTGCTGTGTTTGAATAAACTCACAAAAAATTATCTCCGACTTGATTTTTCTTTTTACAGGATTCACTGGGTAATATGTACAGAGGGCTCAGGTCAGTGCTCGGCCACCTAAGTGCCATTGTGGGGGCTGTTATCACTATGACTGTTTCATGGGGGCAGAGGCAGAGGGTGGGGGATTAGTGATCTACTTTTCAGAGAAAGGGGGTAAGGAAGACAGGATGACATGATGGAGGTGTGGGATAACCTATACCAGACCTTGGGAACCTGCCCCACACAACAAGGAGTTCTTCAATGCCTGTGACTGGAACATCTGGGTCCCAAGAGAACCGTGGAGGCCTCCTGACCGTGTGGACTCTCGTACTTTTGAGTTTGTGCTCATTTGTACACAGTGTCGGGTCTAAAAGCAAAAGGGTCAGCTGAACTCATTTTTGGCAAAAACCACACAGGTCGACTGCAAGAGAGATTGTTAAATTTCACAGAATAAACTTCCTCCAAGCCCTTCAGCAAGGGTTTCCAGGGATATGGTTGCAAATCATCTCACCTTCCAGGCAAGCAGGCCCTGGGAAGAATTCTTAAAAATATTTTTGCAAAAAAAGTCTAATGAAACTTAAAGATGTAATCACATTTAATAAACAATTTTAATAAAAAGAAAAAAATCAAACCCTTGAAAATCTGGGAGGTATAGTCCCCATTATATTGGGGTCCTACCATAATAAAACCAGGGCTCTGGACTCTCCTCTGCTGTCTGTATCCCCCGCACCCCGTGGCTGAGAGTGGCAGCACTGAGCAGAGCGCCCCAGGTCTATGGAAAGATCCAGCTGTAAATGGGAAGCAAAGGTAAATGAAGCAAAGCAAAGATTACTCCAAGGGGTTTTACAGCATCTGTTGAACCAAATGTTTTCTGACATTTGCACTAACTCTCTTGGGATTAGATTGCTCCGAGGACTCTAATGGCCTCATTTCCTCCTGACCTTCCCCTCCAGCCAGCCCTCTGGCAAGAACAGGGCATTCTCCAGGGAAGGGGTGGGGTGGGGGAGGAGGCTGCCTGCTGTCTTTTCATCCAGTCCTCAGGTGTGTGGATGGAGGAGGTGGGGGCTGCGGAGAAGCTTGCTTGGCTGTCAAGGAGGGAGGGCCAGTGGAAGCCCCTCACTTCTTCTTTGGTCCTCCACCCTCATGCAGTGGCTGCAGTGTGAATGCTGGGGACAGACAGCTGTGTTCTCTTTTATAACTTTATTGAGATATAATTGGCATACAATAAGCTGTACATATTTAAAGTGCACACTTTGATATGTATATATCCAAGAAACCATCAGTACAATCAAGACAGGGAGCGTATACATCGCTCCCAAAAGTTTCTTTTTGCCCCTTGGTAATCCCTCCCTCTCCTATAAACCCCTCCCTCTCAAGCAAACACCGATCTGCTTTTTGTCACTATAGATTCATTTCATTTTATACAATTTTATATAAATGTAATTATACATTTAGTGCCTTTTTGGTCTGGATTCTTTCATTCAACATAATTATTTTGAGATTTCTCCATTGTTGCAGGAATCAATGTTTCATTCCTTTTTATAACTGAGAGTAGTATTCCATTCACAAGTTGTTTACCACCCGACTGCTGATGGACATTTGCGTTGTTTCCAGTTTGGGGGCACTACAAATGAAGCTGCTATGAACATCTGTATAGATCCCTGTATGGACATATGCTTTCATTTCTCTTGGGTAAATACCTAGGCGTAGAAAACTGGATTATATGATGGGTGTATGTTTAACTATTTAAAAAACCACAAAATACAAAGTGGTTGTATCATTTTACATTCCCACCAGCAGTGTATGAGAGCTCCAGTTTCTCCACATCCTTACCAGCATTTCATACTAAAGGTCTTTAATTTTAGCCATTCTAGAGCTCAGCTGGCACCCTGGTGGCGCAGTGGTTAAGAGCTCAGCTACTAAACAAAAGGTCGGCAGTTCGAATCCAGCAGCCGCTCCTTGGAAACCCTAGGGGGCAGTTCTACTCTGTCCTCTGGGGTCCCTGTGAGTCAGAATCAACTCATCAGCAACAGGTTTGGTCTTTGGTAACAGGTGTACAGTAGGATCTTACTGTGGTTTCCATTTGCGTTTCCCTAACCCTAATGATGTTGAGCACCTCTTCGTGTGTTTATTCGCCGTCCACGCGTCTTTGGTGAAGCGCCTTTTCAAATCTTTTGCCTGTTTTTTAAATTGGGCTGTTTGTTTGTTTCTTTTGTTAAATGTGCAATCTAAATACAAGGCTTTTATCAGGTAGTCATTGCAGGCTGGGGCTTGTCTTTTCATTCCGCTAACAGTTTAACAGTCCAGTTTTTCAACTTTTTATCTTACGGACGGTGCTTTTGGCGTTCTTTCCTCCCCTCTTCTCCAAGAGCTCCAGACATTGCTTCCGATGACTGTTTTTTAAATGAATGATTAAATGAAAGAATTTGAAATCATTCTCAACAACGCTTTCTGGTTGTCACTAGCCTCACAGGTCAGGCTGCTCTCGTGGGTCCCCTTTCAGCCTCTCTCACTGCACACCTGGTTGTCTCCCCCACCCCATGTTCTCTGAACCCCCTGCAGTTCATTTTCTCCCATTTGGAATTGTTCGATGTCCGTGAGTAAGGCTGTGGGCACAGACTGATCAGAACGTAGATGAAGAAGCACAGGACACGGTCTGCACACTGCAGGGGGCGCCCTTCCCTGGCCTTGAGCAGCACCTGGCCCTGAGGAAGGGTTTGAGAGGGGAAACTCCACGAGCCTTCTCATTTCCGGATCTCTGATCACACTGTTGCTCTGCTTAGAATGCTATTCTGTGCATTTACTTGTAAAACTTCTATCCAACCTTCAAGGCCTAGCCAAATGCCTCCCCAGTGAAACCTTCCTGGGCTCCTCGCAGGAAATGGATATCTCCTTTCTCCCACGGCCTGTCTTTGAATATGATTATTTGTGTACAGGCCTTGCTCCCTGACTAGAATGTGTGTTCCATAAAGACAAGAACCTTGCTTTACTCATTTCTGTATCCTTGGCTCTCACCACTGGGCCTGGCCTGGCAGAAGCTCAGTGAATGTTTCAGAAATAAATGAATGAATGATCTGTATTCCCCAGGGCTGAGTCCTCTCACGTTTTTTGGCATATCTGAATCACTGGGGAGTTGTTGAGAACCTAAAGTTTCTCAATAATTTATATCCATGCTCCTCCCTTTTCAGATCACATGGTCCCAGACAAAGTCAGGGAACATTTTCCAGTGGAAACCCGAGAGAGAGGTGTCCTCAGCCCTTCTGAGGAAGTCTGGGGTGCAGCATACAAGAATTCTTCCGGGACTCATGACTGATGTACAAGAGAGGAGGGGAGACTTTTGGACATTAGGGTACATGTGTCAACTCTGGGAAAAGACCAGGGAAGTAGCAAGACTCAGTTCAATGTCCAGCCTGCTATGTCGATGTCATCGTGATACTGGACATTAAAACTTGTACACGAACCCTCAGTGTTTGCAAAAGAGGATCCTCAGCAGACAGACCTACACACAGTCACATATGCACAGGGACATCTTAGGCAAACACAAATTATCACACAAGGTCACATCTACTTGGAGATCTGCAAATGTACACTTGGATGGCTGTGTGTGTAGAGATACGTGTGAGGCTACATGAGCTCACACTCATACAGGCTCAGCTATCTCTGAGAACCCAAGTGTTGTTGTTGAATTGTATCCCCCAAGCCGTTATGTTGAAGTCCTAACCCCCGACCTGTGAACGTGACCTTGTTTGGAAATAGGGTCTTTGAAGATGTTATCAGTTAACACGAGGTCCTACCGGAGGTGGGTGGGCATTCATCCAATGTGAGCGGTGACCTTATAAAAAGACAAGAAGCAAACACAGACAGACACAAAGGGAATATGGCCATGTGAAGACACAGGCAGAGAGTGGAGTGTTGCATCTGCAAGGCAAGGAGCTCCATGGATTGCCAGGAAACACCAAAAGCTAGGAAGAGACAAGAAAGGACCTGCCCCTGGAGCCTTCATAGGGAGCATGGCTCTGTCAACACCTTGATTTTGGACTTCTGGTTTCCAGAACTGAGACAGTAAGTTTATGGTGTTTTAAGCTGCCCCATTTGTGGTTCTTTGTTCCAGCAGTCCCAAAGCAGCTGAGTGTGGTCATAGGTGTTAGAGAACTCGGAAGCACAGCCCTGAGGAAACACACGGCCTGTCTCTTGATGACCAAGCTCAAAGGAATCCTGGAGAGGCTGAATGTTGACCACCTTCCTATTCCCAGAAAACGTCTGGGATGGAAGGCCAGAGGCAAGCAAGGCCCTGCAGCTGTTGCTTCCTGTGAAAAATCACACTGCTCAGCAGCTGGAGCCAGTGAGCATCAGCCACTGCAGACGGTTCTTTGCACAGCTCTGCACTAGATAGCAAGGAGCCCTGTGGCACAGTGGCTAAGTGCTTGGCTGCTAACCAGAAGGTCAGTGGTTCGAACCCACCAGTGCCTCCTTGGGAGAAAAATGGGCAGTCTGCTTCCATAAAGATTATAGCCTGGGGAAACCCTATAGGTCGCTATGAGTTAGAATTGACTTGATGGCAATAGGTTTGGTTTTGCTTTTTTTTTTTTTTTTGGCACTAGATGGCAGGGAGGTCTCAGGGAAGGAGACGTCCATGCCAATCCCCTCCTCTGGGCCATCCCCCTGCAGTGGTCTCCATCATTCTGGCCTCCCCCTCAGTGCTTATGCTGTGCCTGTAACTTTTCCAGCTGTTATCAATTATCAATTATAAACACTGTGGGGGGTGTGTGTGTGTGAGAGAGTCTCTCTTTAGGAGTGTGTGTGTGTCTGTGTATGAGAGAGTCTCTTTTGGAGTGTGTGTGTGTGTGAGTCTCTCTTTAGGAGTGTGTGTGTGTGTGAGTCTCTCTTTAGGAGTGTGTGTGTGTGTGTGTGTGAGAGAGAGAGAGAGAGAGTTAGGTTGAGTCTCTCTTTAGGACAGAGTTCACACCTCCCCTGGGCTCCTCCAGGTGGCAAACAAGCATTGCTTTCCTCCTTAGCCCTGGATGAGTGTGGTTTCTGAGCTGGGTTTCTATCAGAGGACTGTTGCTCACTTTCTCTGTGCCCTGGTGAGCAGCCAGACTTCAGGTTTCAATCATTGGCAGGCTCCGAGGCCTGCAGGCCTGGGAAGTGATTGCCTGCTCAATCCCAGCCACAGCGCCCCCAGGGCCAAGTCCTCTCACATTTCTTGGCGTATCGGAATCACTGGGGAGTTGTTGAGAACCTGAGATTTCCTCGATACTTTATATCCCTGCTCCTCCCTTTTCAGGATCAGCTGGCCCCAGACAAAGTCAGTGAACACTATCCTGGGGTAACCTAATCTCCCAGGTCCAGTAATAACAAGGGGAACAATACCAAGGATTACCCTGAACTCAGGCCAGCACCGTGGGAGGCCTGGACCCAGCTAGAGGCCGACGACCTGGGAGGACATGCTGAGTAGTGGGAAGGTAACTGGGATGAAGGATCCCGGATGCTCTGAGAGGCTCCATGGTGCCCAGCCTCACAGGCCTGTGAGGAGCTGAGTGAGGTGACTCTAGCGTTGATGCCCCAGTCCCCAGCCCATCTCTGGCACTGTCTGAACTGGAGCATCTGCTGCTCATTCTTTTTCTTCCACCTGTGCTCTGGGCCCATCTCCTCCCCATCCTGGGCCTTGGTTCTCCTGGATCTTCATCCTTCTCTCTTTCTTCTGTCTCCTTCATCCTTTTCTCTCCACTGGCTCCATTCCCTCAACTTATAAACACACTCAGGTCTTTGGAATCTTCAAATGAATCCCTGGGTGATGCAAGGGGTTAAGTGCTCAGCTTTTAACTGAAAGGTTGGAGGTTTGAGTCTACCCAGATGTGTCTTGAAAGAAACGCCTGGCAATCTGCTTCCAAAAATCCAGCCATTGAAAACACTGTGGAGCACAGTTCAACTCTGACCAACGAGTCGGTGTCCACTTGATGGCAACTGGTCTGGTTGCTTTTGTCCCACCAGTCACCACCCTTCTTGGATAAGCCACGGGAAAGAGATCAAGAGCACTGTCCGCTTTTCACTGCCTACTGCCGACTCTCCAGGGCACTTTGGTCTATTCCACCTGCTCCACTAAAGCAGAGGCCCTGTGGTTGATACAACCATTACCTCCTGTATACCCAAGTGTTCCACAGACAAACTCAGCGTGTCGACTCTGAACTCATTATTCAAAAAGTTCATTGAGCGCCTTCTCTGTGCCAGGCATTGAGCTATAAACTGAGTACAATTTGGGTCAAGGAGCTTACGATTTTTTTCCAAAATGGAAACAGCTTTATTACTTTGTCTAATACATTAAAAATTCATTCAATACAGAAACTATGTAGAATATAAAACTCATTCAGGACCACTCCCAGAAGAAATTACCACTTAACATTTTGTAGATTTCTAAATTTTTTCCTAAGCATATCCATATATATGGATGTTTTCAAAAATAAAATCATGTTACTTACATAATTTGTAACTCAGTAATATACTGTTAATACTTAACTATGTCAATAAATATTATCTTCCAATGTAATACTTATTGGGTACGTAATATTTCATCTTATGGATGTGCCATAATTTATCTAACCAATCTCCTGCTGGGGTTAGTTCTTTTTTTTTTAAATTGTGCTTCAGATGAAGGTTTACAGAGCAAATTAGTTTCCCATTAAACAATTAGTACACACATTGCTTTGTGACATTGGTTGCCAACGCTACTACGCGTCAACACTCTCCCCTTCTCAACTTGGGTTCCCCATTTCCATTTGTCCAGCTTTCCTGTCCCCTCCTGTCTTCTCGAAGAAGCTTGTGATTTGATGGCAAATGGAGATGAAGACCTGTCTGATTGCTGAGGGATACGCCTGAGACACACCCAGGATGTGAAGTGCACTGAAGTGGAGGGGAAGAACGACTTGGGGGGAAGGCTTTCCAGAGGAACTGGGGCTGGAACTGAGTTCTGGAACATGTAAGGAGGTGGGAAGAAGAAACTGGGATTTTGGCTATGGAACTCTTTCAGTGTAAAGTGATAGACACCCAATTCAGACTAGTTTAAGAAAGGGGACTACTTGGCTCATGTAACTGGGTGACTGACCTCAGAGCCCACAAGGCATTCAGCTTTGTCGGTCTCCTCACACTCATTCATCTCTGCTGCTCCTCCCTCTGTGTTGGACTCAGACTATCCTAATTTGTTAAGCTTCTTTCATGTTTCAGGGAGCAGGAGGGGCATAGTCAAAGGCAGTTCCAGGCTTATATCATCCCAGTTTAGTGACCCCAGAAGAGAGAACTCTCCCAGCATCCATATATAAAATTCCAGAGAAGCACTCAGATTGGTCCAGCTTGGGTCAAGCACCAACCCAGAGCCTATTACTGTGACTGGGGGATGGAATACGGTGATTGGCCCGGATCTCCTACCCATCATGGGGACCAGGTCCATCAAGACCACATGGGACGAGATGAGCAGCAACCCCAAGAAGAGGATGCAGAGAACACAAAAAGAACAGATGTTCATAATAAAGGACTTTCTAGGCAGAGAGAATCAGACGTGTAAAACTACTGTTTGGGAATTACTAGTAGTTCTGGATAGCTGGATCTAAGGATGAATTTGGGTGAGCGACAGGAAAAAATCCTAGAGAAGAAGAATTTGGAGAGCCATATGTGCTAAACAACAGAGTTCGAATATTATCCTGAAAGCTATGGAGAGTCTTTGAAGAACATTATGTTAGGGACTTACATGATCAGATTCTTACGTTTGAGGAAAAAAAAAAAAAAGCCTTTTGGCCCTAGACTGTCCTTTTCCTTTTCTTCCTGATTTCAGTTAATGGCAGCCCCGTTCTCCCAGTTCCACGAGCTAGAAATCTGAGGGCATCCTTAGAGTCGTCTCGCTCAGCCAAGTCTCTCTTTGTCCCCTTCCCAATTAGCCATCCTTTTTCCTCATGGCCCTGCCTCAGTTCAGGCCTGTGTCTGTTCTTTCTGGGACTCCTGCAGTGGGCCCCCTAACTTCAGCTAAGGCATTTGCTCTTCCAGGGAGCCTTCCATGCCCCACTCAGGCTGGCTGAGATCAGCCTGTCTCTGCTTCCATAGCACACATCCCTCTCATAGCCGTCATCACTGCCTGGCTCTGCACCACATACTCTGTGTGCGCATGCTCTGTGGGCCTTACCCAGCTGCAGGGATGGTGCCCAATACACCACAGACCCTGTTGTTGACTAATGAAAAGATAAATGAATAAATGAACACCACTGTCCACCATTAAGATAAAAAAAAAAAAAAAACACACCCATAGCTGAAAAAGAAAACTTACGAGGAACATGTCCTTTCTTTCTAGTTGTCTATCTCTTTTCTCTTTCCCTCTGTGTAACTCTCTGTCTTGTCTAGCCATGATAGGAACTGAAATCTTGTGTGCATGTGTGGCGTGTGGGCACGTGTACATGAAATGCTTTTGCGTTACCTGTTTTAATTTGAAAAAGTGGATAGTCATATAACTTTTGTAGGTTGTGAGTTTTGAGTTTTATTTTTTGTACTATATCACCCCTTGGTAGAGTTTCTCCCTAGAGCTTCCCCATTCCTGATGTAGATGTTCAAAATAACTCCTCAAGCCATGGACAGGATTACACACACACATAAATACACACACGATATCCTTGTTGTGGTCCATTTTGCAGATGTTGATAAACAGTCTTTCAAGAGTTTTTCCAAGGAAACCCTTCTGAGTTGAACCCTCTGAACTGAATATTATTGTCACGGAAAAAACTATTCCTGCCATCATTCCTCTGCAGCACACAGAACTAATGATGTTCGTGGGCCCAGCACTAATGCATCTAACAGATTCCACTCCTTCTTCAGGGCACAACCATATATCACAAGGATAAACTTGAATCTATTTCATTTTTTTATAAAGCAAATACTTCCCGTATTTCAGTACTTTATAATTAGTATCACTTTGCAGCATATTGCACATGCAAAGAGTATGCTCTGAATTCACCCCTGGGAAGGGTTTATTGAGGGTTGAATTACGGGCAAGGGCACCATGTGTGTGCCTCAGCTAAGGATCCAGAGCCAGCTAACACCAGCGTCAGGAAGCTGACGGAGTAGTTCCTCGACTTCACTTCTATTTGTTTACTCTGTTGACTCTTAAAGGAACTGATTGCTTATATAATGGGACTTTCGTTACTAGGGTCGTATTCGTTATCTAGCTCCCTGGGTGGCACAATTTGCGACCAGCTGCTAACCTAAAAGTTACAGGCTTGAACCCACCCAGAAGCACCATGGAATAAAAGCCTGGTGGTCCCCTTCCATAAAGATTACGGCCAAGAAAACCCTATGGATCAGTTCTATTCTGTAACACATGAGGTTTTCATTAGCCAGAATCAACTCAACGGCAATGAGTTCGGTTTGGTTTTATTAGTTATCTATTGCTTTGTAATAAATAACTCAAAAATTTAATGGCTTCAAACAACACACATTTACTGTCTCACAGTTTCTGTGGGTCAGGATCTGGGCATGGCTTGGCTGGGTCCTCTGTTCAGGGCTCTCACAGGCTGCAATCAAGATTTAACCGGGGCAGGATACACTTCCAAGCGCACTCACATGGTTGGTAGCCGGACTCCATTCCTTAAAGATTGCTGGACTGAGGGCCTCAGTTCCTTGCTTGCTGATGGTTGGCTGGAGGCCGCCCTCAGTACCCTGTTATGTGGGCCCCTCACACATGGCAATCTGCTTTATCAAATCCAGCAAGAGAGGAGTCTACCTCATAATCTTCTGTAACCTAATCACATAAATGACATCATTGCTTTTGCTGTATTCTGTTTGTCAGAAGAAAAGTGACTAGGTTCAGCCCACACTCGAGCAGGGTGGGGATTACACAAGCATTTGAGTCCCAGGAGGTGGGATCATTGGGGCCATCTTAGAAGTGTGCCTACAACAAGGGGTTGTAGGCATTAACAAAATGAAACTATTTGAATTTCACTTTTTATATCGAATTAAAAAAGAACTCCATCAATATGTCTTTTTGTTAACCACCTGATTAAAACACAATTTTAAAATAAACTTTCTTTCTTAGAGCATTTTTAGGTTTACAAAAGAAAAACTACAGAAAGTACAGAGAGTTCCCATGTAGTGTCTTGTACACACAAACATACAAGATGTGTATGCAGAGACTAAAACTCGGGTGGGGAAAGAGCGCTGGAGGAATTCAAATCTGGGATCCACCCCCACCAGTGAGGTACATGACCATAAACCGAAAAACCAAACCCACTGCATTTGAGTCGATTCCGACTCACAGCAACCCTAAAGGACGTAGTACAACCGCCACGTAGGGTTTCCAAGGCTGTAACCTTTATGGAAGCAGACACCACGTCTTTCTCCTTCAGATCGGCTCGTGGGTTCAGACCCCCAACCTTTCAGTTAGCAGCCGAGCACTTTAACCACTGTGCCATCTGGGCTCCCCAGAAGACCATAGGCCTATTAAATTCTCCTGCCAGACCCTACCTTTCCAATTTATAAAAAGGGAATAATAGTACTGTCTTTCTTGCTTTAGAGGGTGCTCGAAAGATAAGGTGCAGTGAGTTGAATAGTGCCCCCCCCCCCAAACTCATGTCCGCCCGGAACCTCAGAATGTGACCTTATTTGGAAGTAAGATCTTTGCAGACATAATTAGTTGAGGATCTTGAGATGAAATCATCCTGCATTTAGGGTGGGTCCCAAATCAAATAGCTGGTGTCCTTATAAGAAGAGGAGAGGACAGAGAACAAAGAAGAGGCTCCGTGAAGACGGAGGCAGAGACTGGAGCGATGTGTCTTCAACCCAGGAACACCAACAACTGCCAGCAGCCACCAGCAGCTAGGAAACAGCCATGGAATGGTTTCTCCCTCAGGGCCTCCAAGGAGCCAACCCTGCTGACACCTTGATTTTGGGCTTCTGGACTCCTGAACTGTGAGAGACTAAATTTCTGTTAAGCCAGCCAGTTTGTGGTAATTTATGGCCACAGGAGGCCAATGCACACAGTGAGACGAAAAGTGTGAGGAATATGCAGTATCGTGGGATAAAGAATGTTATTGTAACAAGCACGGTGATTCCACAGTGGTACTCATAGTTATTTTGCCTAGTTCAGGTTGCTGCCCAGATCTGTCCCACAACCATCGCCTTCATCCAGCCAGCAGTCACCTCTCATCCGTGCAGGAGTGACCTACAGCTTGGGAGTCATCACTGAAGGTGGAGGCAGACATTAAACAGGCTCAGCTCCCGGTGATGTTCACTGAGTGTTCGCCTACGTGTTGGCCGTTGCTCCACGTACTCTGTGAGTTTTGTGTGTGCTAGGTACGTTCTGCAGATGAGGAAACTGAGGCACAACGACTAGGAAGTGGCAGAGCCAGGATGTGCATCCAAGTAGTCAGGCTCCAGAGCCCTTGCACTAACACTTCACCACGCTGCCTCACGGCAAGGGGAATCACCTCTTCCTGGCTTACTGTGCACTGTGCCTCTGGCTTCCCCACTGGATGCCCAGCCCTCGAAGCAAGCATCTTTTACATAAGGAAAATGAGCTGGTTAGAAATGTGACCCAGCTATTATCTAGCTCGGGGACTTAATGCCAGGCGGGACAGAGTAAGGCACTGGGAGGGTTGCTGGCAAGCCCCAGGCTGGGTGAGAGATCTTGTTACTTAGTGGGAGCTGGGTTTCCACTACTTCCACAGGGCAGGGCTGCAGGGGGAGCCCCCCCCCCCGCCATGTTTCTGAGCCCTGAGCTTCTGCATTTTTCAGATCCCCTTTTTATCCACCCTGACAACTACTTACCCTGGTCCAAACCCTCAGCTGTCTCTCAGCCTCTGTTCCCACCCCCTGGATCCTGCCCCATGCCTAGCCTCTCCCTGCCTTAGCCCTCCCCTGTCTGAAATTTGGCAGTGTTCCCAACTCCGCACCAGCCCCTGGTGAGCTCATCCAATCCCATGACTTCCAACTGAAGCACCCCCTTGAGCTTCAGATTCATGGATTCAGTCACTTACTTGATGTGTCCCCTTAGCTATCCAGTGTCTGAAACTTAACATGTTTGTAATTTTCCTGCCAGGTCATCTCCATCTCAGCAAACAGCACCACAGTTCACCCAGCTGCTTAACCCCGAAGCTAGGAGTCATCATCTCTCTCTCACTTTCCACATTCATCGGTAAATGGAGTTGGACTCTTCCTCCAAAACATACCATGAATCTGTCTCAACAGCCTCAGACAGCCCCACTTCAAGCATGTATATTGTAGCCACCTCCCCACTGGGCCTCTGATTCCCCCTTGGTCCTTTGCTCCACACTCCACCCGGCACTCAGGCATCTTTGAAAACCCATAAATCAGTTTCATTGCTCTACTTAAAACCCCCAGTGGTTTCCACGGGACTCAGAACAAAAGCAAAGTCCTTACCTGGTTCTCTCCAGCCTTCTCTCCATCGCTCTCCCCTCCCCCATGGCTCACGGCCTTTCACTCTGCCCCCGCCACCTCTACACCCCTTGGGGTGTGTCTTAGTCATCTAGTACTGCTATAACAGAAATACCACAGGTGGATGGTTTTAATGAAGAGAAGTTTATTTCCTAACAGTCAAAGTAGGCTAAAAGTCCAATTTCAGGGTGTCAGCTCCAGGGGAAGGCTTTTCCTCTCCGTCAGCCTTCTCTTCGGTGTTCCCCCGGACTAGGAGCTTCTCGGCGCAGGGACCCCTGTCCAAACGATGTGCTCTGCTCCCAGCACTGCTTTCTTGATGGTACGAGGTGCCCCTGTCTCACTGCTCACTTCTGTCTTTTGTATCTCAAGAGATTGCCTCAGGACACAATCCAGTCTTGTAGCTCAGGTCCTGCCTTACTAACACAACTGCCACCCATCCTCCCTCATTAACATCATAGAGGCAGGTTTACAACATACAGGAAAATCACACAGTACCAGGATCGTGGCCTAGCCAAACTGATACACACATTTTTGGGGGGACATAATTCAAACCATGACAGGGTCCTCTTCCCAGGTCCTCATATGCTGCGTCTTCCTTCTCACCAAGGTCTCCCCTGACCTCCCCCTCTAAACTACCCCCCACCTCACAATTACACTCTATCACATCTCCCTGTTTGACCTTCATGGCACTTATAAATACAACTACTTTACTAAGTTGTTTTCTTGTTTTCCATTTCTCCCACTAGAATATAAGCTCCAGGAGACCCTGTCGGTTTGATTCACTGCCGTATCCCCAGCACCTGCCAGGTACATGGGAAGCACTCAGTACATATTTGTTGATTGAAAGAAAAAAAGGAGTGAAGGGATGAAGAACACAAAGTAAAGTCTAGGTTCCTCTCAGCTCCCCAATGACAGTGATGCCTGTGCAGGGATTTCCTGCTCCCAGAGGGACCACGGGGCCACCACCCAACCTGTCCCCTCACGTAACTTCATTATATCCCCTTCTGAGCCCCTCTCCAGCTTCTCTGGCTACTCGCTGGCACCCACAGTCCTTCCTCCTTTCTTGGTTCAGCGCTCACCTTCTCTGGAAAGCTTCACACACAGGGCCTCCCTGCTGCCGACAGTCCCACCACCCTCCTGGACGGCACGTCTCTCCACAGCCAGATCCGCTGACACCCACGTGTGCTCCAGGAAGTCAGGTGGCCCCAGACTTTGGAAAGGCTGCCAATCCTTGCTTTACACTTTCTCATCTTTCCCTCCGTCCATCTAGGAGCTTCCTGTGCCTGGTGTAGGACACGCCACCTCCTTCATCTGTCCGTCTCCCCATTATCATGCTGACCAGCTCCCAGGGCAGGGTTCTACTCGTGGGCTCAGTTTCCAGTCTGACTGAATGGCTGACCAAGAGTCGGGGATCAGATCCTCTTTTACCTAAAAAGCCTCTGGGAGGTGAAGGCAGGGGCTGCCTGGTCTTCCACGTCAGCTGTCTGCAGCACTTGCACCTCCTTCTGTTTAGCTTCAGTCTCTGTCTCTCTGTGTGGAGCAGAAGCCCTGACTGATGGTATCAGACTTCCACCGTCAGCTGTGTGACTTTGGAGGTCACTTATCCTCTCTGGCCTCAGTCTCCTCATTTATTTAAAAACAGGATAAGATCACCATCTTGTCTGTTGTGAAGATCAAATCAGATAAAGGAGGGTAAAAATGCTTTGCACACTGCAGAGTTCTCCTCCTTGGCAGGTATCATCTCTGGTCCTCTCAGGAATGGAATACTAGATCACAAACGGCTCAAACCAACGACAGTCCTGGTCTCACATCAGGAAGTCCGCAGGGAATTCCAAGAGTTTTTATCGAGCAGGGACAACATCAGGGCTCTGGGTTGGCTTCTCTCCAACGTTTTTGGCTTTCTTCTCACAGTTGCTAGATGTCTGTAGCTGCTCCCAGCCTCAGCCTTACACATCAACAGCGGAGACAGGAAGGTGTGGGTGGTGTGGGGAGTCTGTCAGAAACATGAACCACTGTTACCCAGCTCAGGTACTAACTGTCAGGTGGAGCTGGGTAAGGCGCCGGACAAGCTGTTCACGGGGAGGGAAGAGGCTTCCCCTCATCTCTCTTTTTACCAGGGAGGAAGAAAATCTTTCCCAGAAGCCCCAAGTAGACATCTCTCAGATTCTATTGACCAGAACTGGTCACACTGATAAGCTACTCACTGGGTAGGAGTAGAGACAGATTACCCAATAAGCAAGATACACACGGCCTACTTGTGCTCACTCACTAGTCTGTAGTGCAGTTTCACCTGGTTTTCACCATGTCAAAGATGTGGTAAAACCCATGTGAAACTGTGCACTACAGATTGGTGAGTAAACACAATTAAGCCTGTGCATACCTTGCTTACTGCATACTTTGCTTACTGCTAATCCACTCCTGGGTAGGGGAATAAGATTCTAAGCCAATCATAGTCCATCCATGGGTCATGGGTGGGGGTCCTTTCAGCAAGGCAGGATCGGGAGAGCCAGCATCACCTGCCACACAGACCATGTCGCCTTTTCTCCTGAGCCCTCCTCTGGGGCTCCCTCTGCAGCGTTCGCCCTCTCTCACGCCATCTCATTCCATCCCACAGGCTCACGGGTTTAGGCCCAGCCTTGTTCCTTCCCTCTGGTGTCTGCCATTCCCCCAAGACTTCTTGCCGTGTTTTCTCCTTCCTTTTCGGACCCATGCTGCCTTCATACAGCCACCAGCACCATCACGGTAACCGCTACTGGTACGCTGGCTGGTAAGAAGCTGAGTCTTTCTCTTCGTGCACTGACTGTCCCAGATGTCCAGAGAACATTTCCGGATCTTGTCTGTACCTCCAGGTCAACACCAGGCCTGATGGGTAGATGTGTCCTGTGAAGTCAAGTTAGCTTTTTTCAGTAATAATCCCTTACGATTACACAGTGCCTCACCATCTAGCAAACCCTTACAGAGACTTGTCTTCATCTAGCTTGACCCTCACGAGAACCCAGGAGGCGAGACAGGGCAGACATAATAACCCCTTCTGTTGGATAACCAAGCAGTTTGCCCAAAGCCACAGAGGTCCCTCGAGCTGGACGTGGAGAAAGGCTCCCAGGCTCTGACCCCAGGTGGAGTGCCCCTTCCATTGCACCATGACCATCAGAGAACTCAGGACTGGCCTGTCTAGGCATCTAATTTACATTCCAGACAAAAAGGAGTTCACCAAGCTACCAAGTTCCTAGCAACAAAGCCCAGGGTGTGTGCCAGGAAGCCAGGCACAACTGCAGGTAGACTATGGCTGTGTGCGCTACATTGACCTAAACTCCATTAGCTTGAAACTTCCACTTGCAGACATTGTTTACATTGTTTCCTTTGATCGCACAATAGCCCTGCCAGGTGGGCACGGAAGGCAGACCTATGCATGTAGATGTGGAAACGTGACCTACGTGGCTAAAAGAAGCTGAGCTGGATCATACCCTAAGACTCCTGCTTCCCAGGCCTGGGTGCCTCCCACTCACGGATAGAAAACAATCATCAGCTGGCCCCTCTGCTCACACTTTCAGAGGTTCTGGGCTGGACAGTCCCTCACTTGCCAGCCAGCTTCTCAGAATAGAGCTGGAGGCAGCCAGGCCTAGAGAGTGGTTTTGGGGAAATGTGGTCAAGAGATGGGTGCCTGGGGGAGGGAAGGAAGGGCTTGGCACGAGCCTTAGGCCTGGGCCAGAAAAGCCCCCAGGAGAGCCCGCGTGCCAGGGCCCACGGCAGAGGGCAGCCGCGGAGTGTCCAGCGTCCTCCTGCCGGCACCGAGGCTCCCCCGGGCGTCGGGTCTCTCCTCTAGGAAGCCTCTAGGGATTAACTCCCTCACCTGCTGCCTTGGTTCTGAAGCCCTTTCCCAGCAGCTCCACAGGTGGCCGTGTGGTGTGTGAAGCGCTGCTGAACAATGGTGACAGAGCTTTTGTCCTTTCTCCCCTCCTTTTCCCCTTTTTCAGTCCGCAGTGGGTGACTGAGCCCACCCCCTCCTCACCACCCACTGGCCCATTCTTCTGTGCCCTGGTGTCGTTTCTGGGGGGTCAGTGGGCAGCGCCTGGGGTAAGGGGATAACCCAATGAATGGACAATTGCAGTCAATGAAGAAAGGGGGAGAAAAAGAAATCCATGGAAGAATAATGTAAGTCAAAGCTGGTCCTCTACTTTATCAAACGTGATGTTCTTTTCTAGAGACACATGTCTGTACAATAGGGATAATAACGGCACCTGTCCCACGGGGTGCTGTCAAGATTAGACGAGTTAGTCTGTGTGAAGTGCTTAGATTAGTGCTGGGCGCGTGGGAAATGCTCTGTGTCCGATACTCTTTTCCCACCTCCCTAAGAACCTCAGATGTGGTGCCGTGGAGGAAGACGGGGAGGCACTGGGGCCCCAGATGTGGTGCCGTGGAGGAAGACGGGGGGCAGTGAGGGCCCCAGATGTGGTGCCATGGAGGAAGACGGGGGGCAGTGAGGGCCCCAGATGTGGTGCCGTGGAGGAAGACAGGGGCAGTGAGGGCCCCAGATGTGGTGCCGTGGAGGAAGACGGGGGGCAGTGAGGGCCCCAGATGTGGTGCCGTGGAGGAAGACGGGGGGCAGTGAGGGCCCCAGATGTGGTGCCGTGGAGGAAGACGGGGGCAGTGAGGGCCCCAGATGTGGTGCCGTGGAGGAAGATGGGGACGGGGGGCACTGAGGGCCCCAGGGGCTTGGCTCCTTCCTGTTCCTTGTTTCCTCCTTGAGGATCCTTTGTGGGTGTGTGACTGAGCTTGGTGTACTACTCTTCTGTCACTGTCTTGAAATTCTTAAATCATTTTTGAACAAGGGGCTCCGCATTTTCATCTTGCATTTGTTGTGAGTTGCTGCGGAGCAGATTCCAACTCATGGCAACCCCATGTGTTACAGAGCAGAACTGCTCCATAGGGTTTTCTTGGCTGTAATCTTTACAGAAGCAGATCACCAGGCCTTTTCTTTCATGGCGCTGCTGGGTGGGTTCGAACTGCCAACATTAGGTTATCCGTCGAGCACAAACTGCGTGTGAGACCCAGGGACTCCATTTCAGAAATTATGCGGCTGGTCCTGCCTGGTGGTTTGATGCTCAGGGAGACATCTCTGCAAATGCTGAGAGAAAACGGGCCCTGTCCTCTACCAGGCGAGCTCATTGTTTCTTCCTTCCCTGAGCACACAGAAGGCAGGCTTTCTAGTCACAGTGGGAGCTTTGATCCTGTGACAAGGGCTCATTTAGGGCCAGATGTCAATCCCCACCAAGTCTCCCACCCAGCACCCCTGACACAGGCTCACCCAGCCTCTTTGTGAATTCTTCTAGTGACAAGAAACCGTCTGTCTCATTGTTGATTCCAACTGTAACTGTCCCTCATTCTTGTGTAATGTTTCAAAGGTTCTCCAAACCCTCTCCCAAGGATCATCTCAACTGGTTTCTGTAAAAATAAAAATTTATACCCTCCAGACTTGCTGGAGCTTAATGACTGAAAGATCAAAATTGCCTCACACTCTTAGGGAATTTACCTGCTCATAAATAACTAACACATCTGGGTTTACGGTGCCCCGTGACCCACCAAGCGTCCTATGCCTAGAGTAAGAATTCCTCAGGCTATCCTTGACATTGTAAGCAGGAGACCACGGACCACCCACTGCTCGCGTTGAGGACTGCATGGTGTTTGAGCATCCTTAACCCTATGTTTACAAACGTTAAATCTCAATTAAAGGAGCCCTGGTGGCGCATCGGTGAAGTGCTTGCCTGGCTAATGGAAAGGTTGGTGCTTCAAACCCACCCAGCCACTCTGGGGGAGAAAGACTTGGCGAGACTAGGAAACCCTATGGGGCCGTTCTGCTCTGTCACATGGGGTCAATGTGAGTTGAAGTGGACTCAACGGCACCCGACAACAAACCGCGATTAAGTCTTTAACCTCCTTGTTCTTGCGATTTAAACCCTGGATCTTTTTCCTGTCACCAACCCCTGTCCACTTTTGGTGTGGACACTGCCCAGCTCATGAAGCATTGTGTGCGTGAAGAAAATCACCAACACTGTATTAAAGACTGGATTTTTCTTCTTTGAACACTCCTCCCCGTGACCCCTTTCTGTGGCAGGCATTTTATACGGCGTGGAAGTAGAGGGAACTGTAAGCTTCTGATCAGCGGCCCTTGCTTCCCAACTCAGCCTTTCCCTTCCTTCCATCAGTGACTGCAATCTCCCCTCAACTAGGAAGTCTCTCAGCCTACAAAAGAGAAGACAGACCTCCTAATTCTTCCATACTAAATTATCTTCTCCCCTGGGCTATAGGTAACACTACTGCTTTTCTTCCCGAGGTGCTTCCCTTTGAATAACTGCCATGATTATGGCATGAGCTGAGCAGGCTCTTTAAAAACTGAACCTTTAAATGCATGAGGAGACTTCGAGAAATAAAGCAGGATCGCAGAGCCTCCATCACAGAAATTTAAAAACAAAACAAAAACACAACAACCTCCAATGACCAAACACTTAACAAACAACATCAATTACAAAGGAAAGAGGGTCGAGCATGCTCTCTTAAAAGTGCCAGTCAAGGCAACAAACTGAAACTTCTGGGACCACATGGCTCCAGTCCACCCCACCCCAAGGAATAAGGTCCATCGAGTAATCCTGAGCATGTGGGGGGGGGGGGCAGGGCAAGGATCGGAGGTTCTTCCCCTTCTTTACCTGTGCAGGGCGCAAGGGCTGTCCTTGGCTTGCTGTCTCCTGGATAGGGTGTACGGTTGAGGGATAAAGCTGGAGCCCACAGGCGTGCAGCCTGGGTGCAATGAACCTCAGTGGTATGCACACACACCTGCCCGTGACTCCCAGATGTCAGGGCTGAGGGCGCGGAAGGAGCTCCTTAACTGAGGCTTCCCACTTGCCTCACTCGACCTAGCCCTTTCCTGCTTCCCAGGCTGATAGGAAACCCTCAGAGGCTCCAGCTTTTCTTCACTACCTTCTTGTCTGCAGGTTTTCAGACTCTTTGCACATGTGTTCTGCTCCCACCTGTCACTCCTTTCTCCTTTCCTTCCTCTTTCATGGCCTAAACGAGGGGCCCATCAGAGCCTGAGTCAATGCTGCTCCCGACACACTAATCTCACCACCACTCAGACAATGCTGACTGCTACTCCCCATTTTAAATGAATGGATTCTGAAGGCTGGCCTTGAGCAGTCAGTGATTCCATTTCTCTGCCTCCTAGGAGAAACCGCTTTTATACATCCCACATTCATTAATTTATTTATTCCCTCGCCTTTTCCAGCAATCCTTTAGGGAAACAAAGCCAGGTCCTCTTCATTATGAGCCAGCTGGGCACAGCTCTGAATACTATCATGCCTGGGCAGGCACAGGTTTGGATCCACGAGTCATTGTTCATGCCGAGCTTCCCACTCGATGGTAGCTTCTAAGTATTTCCTGACCTGCTCAAAGACAGCTGTTCCATCATCTCATCTGCCCTGTCATCCTCTCTCTCCTGGAGTTCCCACATTCTGGTGTTGATACTCTGAAGAAGTTCTGTGAGTGGTGGGCTGGACAGCTTGTCGGAGGTCAGACTGGGCAATCAAAGGCTCTTAAGGCCAGACGAGGCTGTGAAATATCAGCTTGATCCCCTCCCCACCTGACTCGGCAGCAGAGCTGGGCCTCCAACCCATGCCAGCTGACCCATGCTCCGCCTGCATTTCCTCTGCCCTCCATAAGCATTAGTAATACTTGATTCTAATCTGCCCACTTCCATCTGGTACCCAAATTACCAAGAATTGAACATCCAGCACTTACCACTGGAAGACAAAATGTCGGTTCTCAAGATCTAAACCTCAGAGTCTTTTGCAACTAGAAAGGAAAAACAGTTTTCAAAACTACTTTCAGCTTTCTGAAGCTTTAGGATGCCTTCAATTCAGGCAGCTTTTATATTTAGGAAGACATGAATTAAACACAGAGACCCATGGGCTGGGGGCTAGCTTCCAAACACTAGGAACTGTATTTCCCTCCCTTTTAATAATTAGTTCAAGCCTTCACCACAAGTGACATCACGTCTCTGAAGCAAAGCAGGCCTCTAGGAAGGTTACCTAGCGCCTTGTCTCGCAGACCCTATTTCCTCGTTATCCTCCAGTCTCCTCACCCTTCCAATTGGTTCTCTGACCTTAAAGCTTTCTCTTGCTGCTGTCTGGAGCCTTTGATAACCTTCTCTATTACATGTAGTCTGAGGTGGGGCTAGGAACTTGGCTATGGGGGTTGCATTCCAGTCTACCTCGGGAGACCCGAAAAACCTAGGATCTGGAAAAGAGGACAGTGGGCATTACAGCCTGTAGTGATTCAATTTTCACACCTAGAACAGGTCATCCAGACCTTGCGCACAGCTAGGTGAGGGAGGGGAGATGAAAACAGCCTCCCTTACTAAGCAGTCAGGACCACGTGTTACTGTCCTGCGTGCTTCACATACATGATCCCATTTGGCATGAGAAGGGCTCTGAGAGTTTCCCACTTTACAGCTGAGGAGAGTGCGGGTGAGAGGGAAGAAACTTGCCTAAGGAAAGAATGGGGACTCAAGCCCACGGGGTCCTCGGTGCTGCTGCCCTTCTAGGAGCTTCCACTTGGACAACGGCTTTGGATCTGACGGCCGCCATGGCAGAGGGCCATTTGGGCACAAGAGGCAACCGTGGTGTAGAATTCATTACCCATTGCCAGTTTCATACCTGGAATTCAGAAATGAAAGGACTATTATGAGATTGAAATTTCTATCCCCTTCGTCAGAAATGAAGGCATTCTCTTTATCTTCTACTTTATACGGCAAAAATAAAAAAATACATTTCACTTCCATATCCAAAAAGGACAAAAATCATGGACTTCAGACTTTTTATCTGGCTAATTGTATTTCTGGAACAACTGAGGGAACATGTATAAAAAATTATCTTCTAGGGTTTTGGGGACTATTGTGTTTACTTTAAAATCTGGGAAAAGGAAACTATAGATGCTTTTAGATCCAGCATGCCTTTAGCAAGTGTCTTTGAGATTTAATTCTTGTTTGCTAAAAACAGGAACTCAAACCGAGGCAATCTATTGCTTTAGGGAAAGCATTTGAATGAGAATCAAGAGACTTGATTCCACTTAGTCCTCTTAATTCTGAGTAGCCATTTGACATTAGATGCCACAAGCAACGCATCAATATTGTACCAGGATAAAATGTGTCATCCCAAATATTAGCCCGAGAGGCAGAAAGGGCCACATAAACCAGAGACTCCATCAGCCTGAGACCAGAAGAACTAGATGGTGCCTGGCTACCACCAATGACCGCCCTGACAGGGAACACAACAAGAAGTCCCTGACACAGCAGGAGAAAAGTGAGGTGCAGAACTCAAAGTTTAGTAAAAGACCAGACTTAATGGTCTGACTGAGATTGGAGGGACCGAGCAGACACGGCTCCTGGACTCTCAATTAGCCCAGAACTGAAACCATTTCCGAAGCTAACGCTTCAGACATAGATTAGACTGGACTATGGGACATAAAATGATACTCATGAGAAGAGTGCTTCTTAGCTCAGGTAGATACATGAGACTAAATGGGCAGCTCCTGTCTGGAGGTGAGATGAGAAGGCAAAAAGGGACAGGAGCTGGTTGAATGGACACGGGAAATCCAGGGTGGAAAAGAGGAGTGTGCTGTCACATTATAGGGAGAGCAACTAGGGTCACATAACAATGTGTGTATAAATTTTTGTATTAGAAACTGGCTTGAACTGTAAACTTTCACTTAAAGCACAATTAAAAACAAAAATCTGTCATCCCAAAACAAGGTGATTTCTAAAGTTCATACCAGCTCTGAAATTCGAAGGGTCAGTGAGTTACACATCAATCAGTGCCAACAATAATACACAGACTACTCCCAAACAAAAACCCTATTCTTTCAGCTAGGTGTCCCCTGGACTAATGTGGCTTATATAAATGAGTGATGGCTCAACAGACCTAATCCTCTCTAAGTATTTGGAAACTAAAAAAATTTTCACCTTATGGAAATTATGGGCAAACTTACCAACGTGTGACAACTCTTCCTGACCCTCTAGTGTTCTTTATTCCAACAGCTGAGGGACTTTTTTTTACTGTGGTAGCTAGTTCTCCCAGATGGCCCCTAGTGATCCATGCCTTCCAGCGTTCACACCTTGTAGTTTCTCCCACACTGAATTAGACTGGCCCTGGGACTTGCTTGAACCAGCAGAATGCGGCCGCAGTTCACAGTTCTGGGCCTAAGCCGTAAGACGTCTCGGTAGCTTCTACTTTTGTGCTTTTGGGAGCCCTGTTGCCACTGCTCTCATTATCCCACACTAAATATATCAGAAATCAGCACATCCAATACAGGCCCAAATGCCCTGTTCCTGATGCCATTCTGAAATGTGTACACATCAGGGAAAGAGAAAAAGCCCAATTGTGGGCTATAGATGCCTTCATTAAAAAGCAGCTGTGTCACTGATATTTTGAATCTGCCCTTTGTTTGGCATCTGCGGGGAGACACCTAACGGCTAAGAGGTATGCTTTTCTTCTGTGAAGTAGGCTGTTATTTGAAATGGGAGGCGGGGTTCCTACAGGTGGGTCCTCGGGGATGGCAGTCTTAGGGCAGAGTTCAAATGGAAGGCAAGCATGTGTTTGAACACTCCTTCAAAAATCTTCACCCATCCAGGGGTCTGTGTACCTGTCCGCAGACTGCAGCCTCAGGCTGTCCCTTCTAATCTGTCTTCCAACATTCCTGGGTTCCCCTTCCTAGCACTCCACCATCATCTGATCGCTCCACTTCTAGGTACCTATTTTCCTCTCTCTCAGCTGTAACTCTGCAGGTCCAGATACAGGGTCACCTGGTAAAAAGCTGAAGATGAGGGCCTTCTCAGGGAGTTTTTAGGGGTGGGATCCCAGCCTTTCTCGATGACATCAATGAGACAGCTGATATCATCACTAGGATGGCTGAGTTCCTGCTTGCGAGAGATGAGGGAACTGGGAGAGCTTTACACACCATTTCCAGAGCGAGCCTCACACCCAAAAGGCAGAAAGTATCCAAGCAAAGGCAACAGTCTTTCCAGTGGAAAATGTGGGAATGAATTTTGTGTTATGCTTCATGCTTACTAGCAAAAAAACATGGTTCCAATTCCTTCCTTGGTAAAATGGGTTTAATCATATACCTAATTAAGAGTATTTTTTCTGAATATGAAAGGAGCCCCCAAGAGCACGCCCCATTTCCAGCAGCTAGCCAGCCCTCCTCCCAGGTTCCATGTGTATGTGTGTTTATATGTCACCTGGATTGATACTTAAGTTTATGTGTCTCAGTCCTCTGTAAGAGTTAAGAACAAGGCTATCCACTTCCTGAGAGGTAAAAATTTATTGATTTCTATCAATCAGCATGTCCATGATATGGTCACACCTGCCATTACAGCTGACTTTTTCTTATAGCCAAAAGAGGAACTTTTTTCCTTTTAAAAAATACATTTTCTTTTCAGCAGGAATAAACATTTTAAAAACAAACATTTTCATATTAAGTGGGAATTAAAAACAACGGCTTCCCCCTCCCCACAACCCAGTGAGGACAGGGCTGGTCAGCAGCAGATCTCTGAGCTACCATTTGTTTTCAGGCCTCTCCGTCCCTGTGTGAGCTCTGTCTCCCTTCTTCTAAAGGAAACAAAATTACAACCTCATCAAAACAGCAGCCTGAATCCCGACAGAAAAAGAAGAGGTAGACTGGACTGCAACTATTTAACTTATTTGGTAGATTGTGTAAGATGTTTAATACACATAAAAGTTTTCATGGGATCAAACATATTCTACAAATACATAAACAAAGATGTTTTAAATGTTCAAAACAACAATACAACCTTAGAGACGTCTATGTCACAGTTTACGTAGCTTTGAGAAATGAAAGCCTAAAACCAACTTTAGAAATACGCAAGTTTGCCATGCACTGTAAGAAGTTTGCTTTAGTCAGATTCTTCAAAACAGAAGCACACTCTGTAGGACCAAGGTGAATTCCTTCCCCACCCTTTAAAGCCTTTGTCAGGGTCAGCGATAGGAATCTTCCTGGGGGCAGCGAGTCGGTTCAACTGTGAGAAGTTTACTTAACACTGGTTAGTTGCCATTGAGTCGATTCTGACTCACGGCAATCCCATGTGTTACAGGGAACTTCTCCATAGGGTTCTCTTGGCTGTAAATCTTAACAGAAGCCAATCACCCAGTCTTTTCCTTCCGTGGCACTGCTGGATGGGTCTGGACTGCCAACCCTGAAGTTAACAGTTGAGTGCAAACCATTCGCATCACATAGGAACCTTCTATTCAACACTAACAGTTGGGGAAAAAAAAAAAAAAAAAGGAAGGGGTCAGTGGTGTGCAGCAGACAGCTACTACGGGCTCCCAAGAGCCAATTGTAAACTTTAGAATTTTGCAAGCCGGTTGTTAAACACAGCTGTTGGTAACAATTGAATTACGTAAACTGAAAATTACTGCTGAATATAAAAGTGGTTTCATTTAATGAGAATAATTTGTACAAGGTAAGAAATACTTTGACAATAAGCTTACTGGGAAATAAGTTATGGATTGGGATTCAACTCCATCTTCTAAATCCTGGTGGAATTGCAACGGTAGGTTTCCTATGCTACACAAGTTCAGCAAAAACCAGTAAAGCATCTGCGAGAATCGACTGACTGGAATTTACAATAAGCACTGCCTATTTTGTTACTTATGGATTGTGTTCTACATCCTTGCTATCAGCCACATTTATAATACACTTATGTACACAGTATACGTCTTTTCCAGAGAGCGGACTGCTAAACGTCTACCCACACACCACTGGGCAGGGAACTGGGAGAGGCAGCAATACCTTCAGACCAAAGAAGCAAGGTGACATTTTTCCATCGGTTTTCCAGTTTATCCTCAACATCCAACTGCCATGCTGTGTTCTAAGGACGTGTCTACAGACGTTAATGACAAAACACCTCCAGTAAAACACAAACAGCCCATCCCCACTGCTCAGAATTAAAAGCACTTTACTTGAAAAAAAAAAAAAAATCAACTTTATTTTTTCAGGGTTAAAAAAAAATAGAACCAGCTATTAATTTTTGTTGAGAAAATGCTTCTTTTGGTGTGTACATCTCAATTTCTGACAACGGTGACCTGGTTACTAAAACAACTGCAAATGCATTCATCAACCAGATCCATGTGTGACCAGCCCTTTACAAAAATTCATTACAGTTGCCACAGCCTTTACATTCATTCTGATCATACGTTAGGACATGCAGATACACAAGGAAGGAGAGGGCACCAAGCCGAAGTAAACATAAGGCATCAGGAAAACCAAGATCCACTGTATAAAATAAATACAACTTGTATAACTGCAAAGAAGATGAAAGCACTGATACAAACAATGGCAGTTCAATGTGTAACTGTTTCATTACCCAACAATAAAATAAGTTACTATAAAATGAAGACTTCTTCCATGTAAAGACTGTGCACTACAGTCATGTGTTCAACAGTTCACACCTTAAAAGTAAGGTGTCATACTTTGCAATTAGAATATACTTTAAAAAACTTTTGACCTTTAAACCGTTTTTAAAAAAATGGTAAATGTAAAAATCCTCAAGTGGAAATTCTGCAGAGAAACCCATATTTTATCTTCCATATGGCTACAGTCACCCTCCCGCAACACTTCAGCACCCTCAGCTTGTTCCCAGGATTCAGTTCCTAATTGTTGGGGATCGGCGCACAATGAGTAGAACAAAGCACCAACCAGTGACTGACTGCTCCAGAGAACACTCGGCCCCTTGTGATCTAGAAATTTCCAGTGTAGGTGGTTTTGGTCCCAAAAACTTTCATCTCTACCCCTCATAAACTGAACCAGTATACCTGCTGCCCGGTGCTGTTTGTGACTTTGCTTTCCATGTGAACAGACCTCAGGTTGACGGCACTGCATGGCAAAACAATAACAAGACAAAGCATTTTTATCCATCCTTTGTGGGCCAGAGCTGAACACACTCCCAGGATAACTCTGGAGTGAAGTCCTGTGTAATGACTTTCAAAAAAAAAAAAGAAGAAGAAGAGAACAACCAACTCTTCCTATTCCGCAGTGCAAATAAAACATTTTCTTAAATAGAAAAAGATTTCTGATTCCAATAAGACTACTCATGATTGAAGATGACTTTCTACGATTCTAACCATGTCCAACTGGTTCAGAAGAACTGGTTAGGAAAGTGATTGTCAAAACAGTTACCAAGACAAATCCACACGTAGTTGGTGATGTGAGCAAAGAACCAACAGGCATTCTTAACATCAGCACAAACCACATTAACCTGGACGATGTTCTGAGGTTTCCATTTGGTGATTTAAGATTTCATTTCCCTAAAACGGCTTGAGAACAATTTCAATACCGTCAACTCTTGATTACTCAAGGACCCATTTTCTAGCCTGTGGATTATTCAGGCTTTTTGTCTCCTCTTCCTCATACCTGTATGTCTTTCTTTCCATATAATTTCTCTACTCATTGACACAGTCACAAATACATAGGCAAGAGAAATTAATATACAATTCAAATCATTTTTTTAACAAGTAAGCATCCCTAGAAGAAAAGTCTGATGAGAATAGAAATTCAAACTCCTAAATAAAATTATATTTTTGGCTTACTTATGATTACTGGATTAATTCCTTTAATCCTAGTACCTTTACTGTGGAAAATTAATGGTTGGTTGTAATACTGAAAACTACTTTAATAATAGGACAGATTTGAACTCACAGCTATCTTTTTTCAAATCTGCTATTTAGATTCTCCACTAATTTGCCCACCCAAAACATTATTTCTCATTCTATCGTTTCTCTTTACTTTCATTGGTAATAGGTTTCTCCACAATGTGTGTATATTTTAACACCAATAACTGTTTCTGAAGTAAACAGTGAACTGCTGGGTTGTCACTTTTGTAGTCACTGGACCTGCCATGGCCAAGCAGATGTTCCCATTACAGGTACCTCTTGATACTAGGACTCCAGCCACAAGTTCTCAACCCTTCTGCTGAGAGAAGCTGGGCAGACCAGCTGAGACTGAGAAGTGCTGAGATTCTACAAGCTACTAGTGTAAAACTGACAGGTTTCTTTTCTTCCCCCTTGATAAAACGTCTATCTTCCTTTAGGTCTCCTTTCATCTCCCTTAACAAAGAAAGCACGCACTGGGAGTTGTACTCACTTCTGTGCACGCTACTGCTTCCTCAGACAGCCCCGTGAAGAACACTATTCTCTCTCCCTAGTGTGAGCAGGAGAACTCTAGATACTGACAAGGAAACCACCATCAATGGTCTCAAGGAAACATTTTGCAAGTAGGAGAGAAAGAACATGTTGATAAAAGAATCAAAAGAGGGAGAGGGCTGATCAAACACACATCTATTTACAGCTCACAGGTCTGTTTTTTAACTCCCATCTGTTGGTATCTGTCTAGAGACAGCTGAAATGATACTGGGCCTGAAAAGCAAAGCATCTTACAGGGTCACGTGCTTAACGTATACAGTGTATTTAGCAAGTGCCTCTGGAGCACGGTGATGGCAGAAGGGGCCCTAACCCACATTTACATAGGCACGTTTGTATGTCTGACAGCAGGACTGGCCACTCCACCTTGTGGCTTGCTTTAGCAATGAAGAAAAGGTCTGTTAGCCAGGACTGTGCAAGCCATACTTGACAGGGAGCAACTCATCCCCCGATAGCTGACTAATCTCTCAAATGAACGATTTCAAATTTACCTTTTAATTTAGTGGTGTGATTTAGTGTTTGCTGGGCTCAAACAGAAGCATCTCTAAGTTTCTGTCTGGCTTCCCATCATCATCATCCACATCTCTGAATTAAGACTGGTGTCTCTTATACAACTGCCACTCTAGGTGGGCACGCAATGAAATGCTCAGATTTCAAAAAAAATGGCATCTTACAACAAACAGGACCAAACCAAGCACATTAACACTGGCATCTGCAGCTTCCCAGTAGTAGCGTCCTGTTCAGTGAGGTATTTCAAGGGATGCTTCCTTCTCTTTCCTGTGTGCACTGAGTTAGCTCAACAGGGGAGGCTGCTGTGGGCTTTTATTTGGTGTTGCTTTACCTTTCCCACGTAACTAGGGAAAAGTCACATCTTCTCAGTTTTTTTGGTTTATTTAAAGATGGAAAATATTAGCCTTTATTTTTATTTTATAGCTTACTTCTCCAAGTTGTTATTTGTGTGATTAGAGACAACAGGGGAATCTACAGTGTGCATATTACAGGAAACTATCATTGGCTTACTAGGGTCTTAACAGTCGTACAGTCCCAGACCGAGAAGCACACGCGTCTCAGCCCTGGGAGCACAGGTTACGCACGGATGAAGTGCACTGCTGTTTGAGAAGAGTTTGGTTCGCCCATGAGGTAAATCACATCAACACAGTGACAAATACAGAAAACTCTTATTTTCTAGAAATCGAAACTTGACTTTATCCTCTTCAAAAGTAACTAGAAGAGACTGAGAAGCCTTTTGTGCTGGCCCATCTCCTGACTGCGTGTACCCTGAGACTGGCAGCTCCTTGACCCGATGCTGGAACAGAGCACTGTCTGCACAGGTTCTGGGGTGCCACAGAAGAACCTGTAACCATTTTAAATCAACTGCCTGGCTCTGTTTTTTTTTTTTTTTTCCTAATAAACTAGCCCA
This sequence comes from Trichechus manatus latirostris, assembly GCF_000243295.1. Taxonomy (NCBI): domain Eukaryota; kingdom Metazoa; phylum Chordata; class Mammalia; order Sirenia; family Trichechidae; genus Trichechus; species Trichechus manatus. The sequence goes on along the minus strand of NW_004444123.1, from coordinate 4,746,186 downwards.
TTTCTTCTCAAACTGATCATTTAGATGTTCTGCATTAATTTGTTTCAACCATCCCCAAATGCATTTCGTGCTAGTATGTTAAAATGGAAAAAAAAAGGCTCTGTGCTATAAATACAACTATCACATCACAGGGGAGGTGCCCAGTGCAGGGTGGGTCGGAGAGCACCAGCACGCAAGTAAATGTGAAGAGACAAGTCAGCCTCTCAAGAATCCTGACTACGCTTTGTTTTTTTTAGACTCTATTACTAATCCTTCACTATATCTGCATCTTATCAAAGTGCGTTTTGTAAAAGACAATTACCAGCCTATGAGAAGGCAGACCAAAGTGAGCCCCTCTTACAGGGAAGCACTAGCGCATGGAGACATGGTGGTGGACTGAGCTAGCCTGGGCGGGACTTTCAAAGAACACATTAGTACCGGAACATGCTCAATGGACATTGCTCCTGCCCCGCGACCCCTGACAGAAAATGCCTAAAACTGTACCCCACCTAGCTGTTGAGGATTAGAGTTTGTTACCACAAATGACAGGGAAACAGTTCTCCAGAAGGTGCCCAGCGGCTCCCCTCGAGGTCCCTACAACACAGCACGAGAGCTGGTAGAAACGAGTGTTCTCCAGAGCACTGGTGATGTACAGACTACCAGCTAAGAGCAACGAATACGACTTTCTGAGCTTGAACGAAATTATCAAGTATATCTGGTGGCAACAGAATTTCTCTCAGTCTTCTAGGATGATTTAATAATGGTCTCCTTTTCTCCAAATACGATGTTTGCTTACACGTATGGTAGAGTGCATCTTTTTAAAACGTGAAAAGTTCTTAAAATATATTAGCAGGTCATTATATTACTGATCTTCATTTTAGTAGAGTTTTAAAATATCCCAAAGGGGGATAAGGATTAATCCATCCATTGAATTTTCTTTGCTTTTTTTTTTTTTTTTTATAATCTGATTTGCACATGAAAAATAATGTACATTTATGAAAGTCTGAACTCCTATGGTGACTTTGCTGAGTCAATTCCTAAAACAGGCAATGGTAAAAATACTGAATGATGTTGTACCACATATAGCCTGACAAAAACGTAAAGGAGTGTAAGAGAAACAGCCTCAAATTGCTGAGGGTCATCTCCCTGGAAACAGCTTCCGTATGGTCCTTGGGAGGTGGAAAAGCTCCTAAAAGACAAGACAGAAATATTAATCCATTGTGCTGTGGAGGTCGGCCTCCTGGAATAAAAGTTGAATATTAGTTTAACTAGGGTTTAAAACAAAAGCATCTTCCATGACTCCCATTGCCCTTGAAGAGAGGTCTTATTTGAAATATAATCTTCAAACTGCCCTTCCCTGCCTCTGAGCCTTTGCCTTGACTCTCTCTGTCCTGTACGCTCCTCCTCCCTCTCAGTAACTGGCAGGTTCATCTGCTTCCTTCCAACATCAGAAAAAACAGGCTCCACCCGCCCCAGTCACTCTCCACTCTACGTTGACCTCCTTCATGGCATTTTCCATGAAGTGCAATGATCCTTCATTTCCTTCTTTCTACAGTTTCCTGTCTGCCTCTCCCCCTGGAATAGAAGCTGCAGGAGAGCAGGGACTCTGGCTGCCCCGTCTCCCACTGCATCCCTAGAGACCTAAACAGTGGCCAGACACTGAATGAGTTAAACACATATTACTTAAAACAATTTCCAAAATAGTATAATTTATATCAGTTCCTCTATTTACAAATTAAATGTTACTGCTACAAAAAAAGTGGTTGTAAATCACTGACATTTCCAAAAGGCAGTATGTTTTATGAAATATAATTTAATAACACAAAGGAGAAACACAAAGTAAACAGATGTCTTTAAATTCTTTTCTGGAAAGCTAGACCACTTCAAAGCAACATTACTGAAGGTCATCTTGATAACACTCTTCATCATTTCAAATAGCTGTTGTACTTGCTGATAATCCCCCAGGGTAAGCTGATTCATGAAGGGATTTGCTTCTCAGGAATAATTTGCAGAAAGCACTTTCAAGTTTCAAGATCTATTATGCAAATAAACCCATTGCCTTCAAACTGATTCCAACATTTAGTGATCCCATAGGACAGAGTAGAACTGTCCCATAGGGTTTCCCAGGCTGTATTCTTAACAGTCCCTCAGAGCGGCTGGTGGGTTCCAACTGCCGACCTTTCGGTTAGTAGCTGAGCACTTAGCCACTGCACCACCAAGGCTCCTTATTATGCAAATAGTGTTCTTAAAAAGAGGCTTCCATTATTGTTGCTACAATTAAAGCTGAGTATCATAAAGCAAGAGATTGAGACTGGAAAGGAAGAGATATCCTGTTGACCTCTTATTGCCTCTGCCTTCTTAGTTTACACATTCATCCTGTCCTCCCTGTGAAGAGGAAATGCTCAGAGGCCATCTTATTCAATTAGTCTTACTATGGATCCTAATGACAAACACAGTGTCCAACTCCTGTCATAGGGATATACACTAGTCCACTGCCTCAGTCAAGTTAAGGTCAGGAAGGGAGGAATCCTGTTGAGGGCAAAGTGAAACAAATCCCCAATGTAAAACAAAACCATTAAATGTAATTAATGTAATGTAAGTATAATTAACATTAATGGTGGTGAAATAATACAGAAAAGATGGTGAGAATAGCTGCACATATTGAAAAATGTCATCAAAGTCATTGAGCTGTACATGCAGAAACTATTAAATTGATATATGTTTTGTTGTGTGTATTTTCACCAAAAAAATAACAATTTAAAAAACTGTAATTAACATACCAGCCTTTGCGCAACATTACGCCTTCAACAGTCTGATTCAGCATCAAGTTTAATTTTGTACCAAAAAGGTCTAGGTGGCGAGAAAACAGGGCTTTCTGTTCATCTAAAACCCCACGGCCACCCTCAGACCTGGAACAACTTTCTGTTCGACTTTTTTTGTTCTATTGTAGCCTCTAGGAAGTAGGCCTACAACATAGCAAATCTGAAAGTATTTTCTACTGTAGTGGCTGGCATTCTGCCAATGTTCATTTTCTTCTTTCCTAACTTCCTTTCTTCCTCCCTCTCTCTTCCTCCCTTGTTACGTCTTCTTCACTGCATCGTAATTTTCATAGATCATAAAGAATTTTAAGAATAGAAGGAATCTTAGGGTAAACAGGGAGCCCTGGTGGCCCAGTGAGTCACAACAGACTCAACGGCAATGGGTTTGGTTTTTGGTGGCGCAGTGGTTAAGAGCTCGGCTGCTAACCAAAAGGTTAACAGTTCAAATCCACCAGCTGCTCCTTGGAAACCCTATGGGGCCATTCCACTCTGTCCTACAGGGTCGCTAGGAGTCAGAATAGGCTCCATGGCAACGGGGTTTTTTTTTTAGGGTAAACAGACTTTTTTTCTCCCAAGAAGAAAGTATAAAGTTGCATCCTGAAGACTTAAAAAGTGAATTTTACCCCTATGTGTAAAGAAAAAATAAGCACGTAAAAATGCAGTTAAAAATTATCTGAAATGACTATAATAAATGTTAAATATTAAGTGCAATGCCAAAATATGAATGTTATCTGACATTTCATAAACCACCACATATAACTGTATAATTGTACTCTACCACAGACTCTGTTCTTGTACATTCTCTTGAATTAGATCTGTTTGCATGACCATTATACCCATCACTGGATCCTTGTCCACTGGCTGATGAAGAGCTTTAACATAAATTTGTCTTTACAAAAATTCTAAGCTGAAATTCTTAAATAGAAATATTTTGATTCCTTTAGAGTTTCTGAAGAATCAAAACATGAACATTTCTCCTGAAGTACATCTTGGGAACTATTAGCAACTTCAGGAATATACATCTATATATATCTCTAATACGATATTGTGTACCTGTTTTATAAAAATGTGATAAAAGGTCCTCTTTTTCAATAAACCGTTGATACAGCCAATCAGTAAGGTCATCCTCAGTCTCCAGGGGTACATCTTTAATTGGAAAGATCCTATTAAGAGTTAGAAAAAAAGAGCAGAATGACTTGACGTCAGAAGTCAGAATCACTAGGCAGCACCATTCAGCTTTCTTGGTAACTGAGAGCCTGAAGCGAGGGCGCTGTGGAGTCACCTTTGCTTGTGCACTGGTTGGTCTCTTCATGTCCTCATGTTTCTTCCTTTTTAATTGTTGTTGGTTACACAACGGAGTCCGTTCATTCATTCAAATACTTACTAGAACCTATAAGTGTTAGGTCCAGTGCTAGACGGTCATAACACACTGAATTATCCTGTATCTAAGAATAATTACTGAGAAACAACTACATCTTCCCTTGTTGGTAGGCTTAAATAGGAACAGTATTTAGAACAGATAAAGTTTTAAAAGGCACCTACTTCAGGGCACATTTAGTGTCGTCAACTGCTAGGTCCAATAAAGGCACTGTGTCTCAGCAATGTTCTTTCAGTGGGCATGTCTGTGCATCAGATGGAATCTGCCCAGCCTGGTGCCTCTCACTAACTTTATCAGCGATGGACAAGGTGAGAACTGTGTATGTGCTGACCTTGAAAAAGAGTTTCTTTTCTTTTTTGCTTCCCAATTTTGTGGGGAGTTTTCGTTAATATTTTTCTTTATCAAAAGGTATAAAGGTGCTATGAGAGCTCTGTCTGTATGAAAAACAACTGTTCCTGTTCCCTCCCCTCCATTTATCTGTCTCCAGAGGAATTAATTTTTCTCCTCTCTTGGTTTTTATCACCACGTTCCTTATTTACTGACTTCCCACTATGGAAGATGAGGATCACTGTATTTTTATGCAAATAATATGCACGTTATATATTTTTTGCCAACCGTGCAACCCCTTTTCCTAAGCGTGCTATGAACATTACGTGTGTGTGTGCGCATCACTTACACGGGCGTGTTATTTGCAAACCCTACCGTAACCTCCTTCTTCTTCCTACTCCTACTACACGCACATCCTTCCCATCTTCCCAATGAGGCTGCAATTTCAGTTAGCTCAAAATTTAGCATTTACATTATTATAATCATGTCAATATATTCACAGCTATGCCATGGAGTAAATCATGACTACTTCTTTCTGGCCCAATTTTTATTCTCCCTGGATTGAGTGATTATATTGTTTTTTCTATGTCAACTCCAAGCTCTCTGCCACCAATTGTCTATAATCAACTGTCCATAATCACTGGCGTCAGCAAATTTTTTTAAGGGTCACACAGTAAATAGTTTAGGCTTTGCTGGCTACGTGGTCTCTGTTGCAACTACTCAGTTCTGCCTTGTAGTGTCAAAGCAGCCACAGACAATATATACATAAATGAATGGGCATGGCTGTGTTCCAATAAAACTTTATTTGCAAAAACAGGCCCACTCGTCGCCCTCCAGTCAATTCCACCTCACAGTGACCCTAAAGGGCAGAGCAGAACTGCCCTACAGGGTTTCTAAGGCTGTTAGTCTTTAGAAGCAGACTGCCACATCTCTCTCCTGAAGGGCGGCTGGTGGGTTTGAACCATCGACCTTTCAGTTAGCAGGCAAGCACTTAACCACCATGCCACAAAGACTCCTTCCAAACACACCAGGCAGTAGGCCAGATTTGGCCCTGATCTTCTCCTAAAGCACTCACACGAATCAGATGCTCTTTCAATTCCATCTGCCTTAACAACTTTCACATGGACTCTGGATACAGTTTTCATTGTGGGAAATCTCTTCACTATCATCCTCGTGAATCTCTGTACTTCTCTCCTAAAATGAATATAACGTTTCCTACGAGAGGTTCCTCTTTCTCTGTTTATTCCTCATTTTGGTGGAGCATATCCTCTAGCAGTTTCTTGAGAAAGGTACTTGAAATCTTGCAAGTTTACGAGTTTTTTCTTTTCCTGTCCTCACACTTGGTTGACAATTTGGATAGAACTCAGGGTTGTAAACAGTTTTCTTCCATCTCTGCTTTTTTGTCCTCCTTTCTAAGAGAATACTTATTTAACTTTTAAACTTTTTACTGAGTTTTTATTTTCTTTTATCATATTTTTAATTTCTAAGGTTTCTATAGTTCTCTGAACATATTTTTTTACAGTATGCTATTCTTGTTTTATTGTTGCAGTATCTTATCTCTAAGAGAAGTTTTTTAAATCATGATAGAAAATTTTACACACTGACAAAAGGAAAGATAAGGGTCTAATGAACTCTCACGTACTGTGAGGATTTCTTGAAGCTGTCCTTTCCCTGCAGTCTCTGTTCCTCCAAATCACCTTTTTATGTTTGTTTTAGTCTCCACCTTTCACAGCAGAGGCCGGTTAGATGGAAACTCTGTTATTTACAGAGGTAGGACTAAACGGCTGATTGGCAGCTCTCAGCCTGTGCGTGGAGTTTGCTGACAGTGACCTCCCTGAGGATTATCTAGTTGGGCCCCTTAGCTGCTCTTTCCTTCGGAACCGGCCTCGCCCATTTCCCCTAAGAAAGGTCCTCTAATTTCCTGCTTGGAGAGCAAAGGTCTGCTTAGCTTGCTGGTAGCCGAGTGCGATAAGAAGGCTGGGAATCTCAGCATTCAACATGTTTATGTCCACATTATCATACTTGGGACCTCCACCCTCAACCATTCATGGTGTTCTTGAGTCCAGAAAGCCTCTATTCTACCCTTTCAGCGTAAACCCCCAGTATTCGCCACGGCAGGGAAAGCGCAATCGCCCCACTGTGGGATATACCTTAGGGATTCTGGGTATCTGATTTCTTCGTAAACAGATTTCAACCAGGCTTCCCAGTTTAGCATTGCTTTCACCCTCATTTCCACAGGTACTGAGGCTGCCTACTGTCCAGACCTGTGGAAGTTCTGGGGTATAAATCAGGTTGGCTCTTGGTTTAGGTTCTGTTCTGTTATTTACTACTCCATCTGCTTTCCAGCATCCCAAGTTTATACTGCTGTTGTCTTTCCTGTTGTTCTCCCCACCCGTGTGGGTTTACACCTTAAAACAAACCCCTTTAGCATTATTTTACTGGAGTTCTGGGAGGGAATGAAAGTAGACAGGAGTCTCCTCCATCTCTTTGCAGAAGCTGTTCTATTATTTTTGAAAGGTCTGAGTAGATTTTCTGTCTTTGGCCAGAGTTTACCACTTGCCATGCCACAAAGAGGTCTATTTTGCTATCTTAGGCTTCAGTAAGACACAAGTCAACTACTTATATTTAGCAAGTATCTGGACATTATTATCATGCTTACATACCATTATAAAAACACTAACGAACTTTTATAGTTTTACCTGTAGAGCACAGTGTCCAGACCAGTCAAACAAAGAATTCTGAAATGACCAGAATGAATATACTCAAGACTCCTTCAGAGGCTTTTTAGAAAAACATTGAGGTGAAATTCACAGGACATAAAATGAACCATTTTAAAGTGAACAATTCAGTGCAATCACTGCCTCTATCTAGTTCCAAAGCATGGTCACTTGCGTACAACAACAAAAAATTAGAAGGAACATTATTAATTAATCACATTATATTCAGATTCCTTTCGTCTTTTTAAATATTTAAATACCAGATTCGAGTAACTGAAAACCCAAATTAAAGTATCAGTGGACAGGAAAAAGAAAAGAAGAAAGGAGTGTAGTATGAAAAAAAATATTAGCAATCAATTTTAAAACTTTTGCTTTCAAAAATTAAAAAAAGAAAAGTAATCAAAATACAATTTTATTTACACAGAAAATAACTTTTTCATTCTTAGTCATTTTTCTACTCCCCAAAATATACTACATTGCTCTAAAGCAGAAATACAGAAATGTTTTAGTTTATCAAATATTTTAACAAAATAGAAGACTCTGAGGTCCAAAACCTTCAAGTTTCAGCTTGTTACTATAACATCTCCTTATCAGAACCAACTGGAATTGCCGTCACTCTCGATGGGCTAATGATGAAAGATGACATTAGAAAATGTCATAAATTCGGAAAAAAAAAAAAAAAAAGGAAGCACTGACACTACATAAAATTACCCCACAGGTAACCTTTGTTAGCTCTTAGAATCTATACTCCTAGTAATTGAACGTTCTGTTTTCAAACCAAACACTCACTTTCTCGCTCTCCACCCCAGGTTCTGACCTGCTGCCTCACTAAGGGAGTGGGCCTTCTTGGTCGAGATTCCCTTCCACAAACAGCACTGCTTCCAGCACCTGAAGGGTCTTTGCTTTTAGGCACAATTAAAATAATCCCAGCAGGTGGTGTGATATGGTGATTAGGGGAACAAATAAAAGGTCAGTTTTGTCAAGGGGCTTTTCCTAACCTCCTTCTTTCTCTAAGAAGTCTCTGTAAATACCTGGCTATATGAAACAGCCATTTATATACAAGAGTTAAAAAAAAAAAAAAAAAAAAAAACTCACTGCCGTTGAGTCCATTCCAACTCACAGCAACCCTACAGGACAGAGCAGAACTGCCCTGCAGGGTTTCCAAGGCTGTAACTCTTGATGGAAACCGGCTGTCACACCTTTCTCTTGTATAAGGGTTAGGCTCTGTTTAAGTCAGTGACTGACTGCATCTACCAAGCAACCTTGTAATCTTAATTTGCAGGTAGAAAGACAAATTAATGCAAATGAGTTTTATTTCTACCTTTCCTATGTTTACATTTTTTGTTTCTTTTCCTGCCATATTGCCCTGGTTATGACTGCTAGTACAGTGTAGAACAGAAGTGGCGCTAACAGACATTCTTGTCTTTCATTCCTGATCTTTCATGGAGGGACCATTCAGCAGTTCATCATTAAGATGATTTTTGCTGTAGAATTTTTTTTGTAGAGGCCACTAATCACATTAAGAAAATATCCTTCTATTCCCAGTCTGCTAAGAGTGTTCTTTTTTAAATCATGAATGAGAGTTGCATTTTATCAAATTTTTTTTTCATCTATTGAGATGCTTATATAATTTTCCCTTTTTCTGTTAATGTCATTAATTATATAGGTTGACTTTGAATGTTAAACCACACTTGCATTCCCAGAAGGTATGTTTTCGGTACATAATATGATGTATTAAATTTTCTTATATATAGCTGGGTTTAGTTTGACATCTATAGTCATGTGAAAGGTTCATCTGTAACTTTTCCTTTCTTATAATATTCTTGCTCAGCTTTTGGCATCAAAGTTTTGCTGGCTTCAACGGCCAACATCATTCTTAATGGAGAGAGACTGAAAACATTCCCCTTGAAAACAGGAACAAGACAAGGATGCCCTTTATCACCACTCCTATTTAACATTGTGCTGGAAGTTCTAGCTAGAGCA
>NW_004444123.1:4724843-4736883 GCF_000243295.1 Trichechus manatus latirostris | reverse complement strand
AAAAAAAAAAAAAAAAAAAAGTTTTGCTGGCTTCATAAAACAAGCTGGGAAGTGTCCCCTCTTTTTCTGTGCCCTGGCAGAGTTGTACTTAATGTCCTTTTATTGCCTTTTAAGTGGCTATAGGATCTGTAGTGATATGTCCTTTCTCATTCCTGATGTTGGTAACATAAAACCAAAAACCAAACTTGTTGCCATCGAGTCGATTCCGACTCCTAGTGACCCTACAGACAGGGTAGAACTGCCCTATAGGGTTTCCAAGACTATAATCTTTACAGAAGCAGCCTGCTACATCTTCCTTCCATGGAGCAGCTGGTGGGTTTGAACTGCCAACCTTCTGGTTAGCAGCCAAGTGCTTAACCACTACACCGCCAGGGCTCCTCTGTTGGTAACATAGGCCTTCTTTTTTTTTTTGATCAGTCTTGCCAGGAGGTGATCAATTTTATAGTGTTTTCAAAAAACCAATTTTAGTGTGTTTTTTTCCCTACAATATGTTTTCTATTCCAGTAAGTTCTGCTTTTTTCCTTATTATTTCCTTCCTTCCGTTATCTTTGGATTTAATTTGTTTTTCTTTTTCTAACTTTTTGAGCTATATGGAGCCCTGGTGGTGCAGTGGTTAAGAGCTTGGCTGCTAACCAAAAGGTCACTCCTTGGAAATCCTATGGGGCAGTTCTACTCTGTCCTATAGGGTTGCTATGAGTCGAAATCGACTCAGTGGCAATGGGTGTGGTTTTTTTGTTGGTTGAGATATATATTTAGAGCACTGATTTTCAGTTTTCTTCTAATATAAGTATTTCAAGGCCATAAATTTTCCTCTAAGCACAGGTTAAGCTGCATTTCATAAGTTTTGATAAATATTTTCATTATCATTCTGTTAAAAATATTTTCTAATTTTCATTACAATGTCTTAATACATGGTTCCCGCTGTTGTTGCTGGGTGTCGCTGAATGGATTCCGACTCACAGAGACCCATGAGAAAGAGTGGAAGTGCCCCACAGGGTTTTCTTGGCTGTAATCTTTATGAGAGCAGACTACCAGATCTTTCTCCTGTGAAGTCGCTGGGTGGCTTTGAACTGCCAACCTTTCAGTGACCAGCTGAGCACTTAACCATTGCACTTACCAGGGCTCCTTTGGATAACATTAAATTCCTCTTATTTCCTATTGGTGGATGTTGTTTCTCATCTTTTGTTATTACAATGTGACAATGACTAACACTGTATGAATGCCGATTCATATGTGTACAAGTGTATCTGTAGGATAGATTTCCAGAGGTGAAATTACTAGGTCAAAGGTTAAATACATTAGCAGTTCTGTAAGATACTGTGAATTATCTTCATAAAGACTGTACCAATTTATATTCCCACAAGCAACTTATGAGAATGCCTCTCACAGAAAGATTTTGAAACTGGACAGTAACAGAATCAGAACAGTCTGAGTCACGTGTAGAGGACGGCTAGCAGTGTTTCTCAGCTGGGATAAACCAGCTTTTGGACACACTCTTGGTGATCCATTTATGAGTTCTCTTAAAGAATAGAGTTACCTCGTACTTTCATTTCAATATTGATTTTAATTAAGGAAAATATTCTGAGTCATACAGATAAGCACCTTATAACTAAGTACTGTCAAGCGACTTTGTTGCCTGTATTGATAATCATTTTGGTACAATGCAGTACTACTTCAGAAGTAAAAGGCAAGAAAAGCGAACAGAGGTATACTTAAGAGCAAAACCTATTCTCTCACCTCTTAAAATATGAGGTTTAGTTGTAACTCTCCCTGTGATTTTTAATATCCATTAAAATAAAACAAGAAAGGAGTTCTGCTTCTTGTAACGGCAGAGTAGTTCACAGGTAGCAATTATAAACTCTGGACAAAACATAAAAAGTCATTAGTGGAAGGCCCTGGAGAGTGACTAAAACCCAGAACAGCAGACTGGCACTGGGTTAGTGTACCATTTTGACAGCTTTTGGCCGGAGAATATTTCCCAGTTAGTGCCATACAGGGAGGCAAAAGCGACTGCAGAAGTGTATAGTCTTACTGGTTGAGGAATCAGAGGACAGAGATTCGAGTGCCCACAGCTGCTGGAAGGATTGGAAGAGTGGAAGTCACAAATTCTGTGTATAAACCACGCCCAAATCCCTGTATGATCCCTCACTATGTATATGCAGAACAGACTCCAAGAAGAATAAAACCACACAATTCTTAGCCAGCACAGTTTCCAGGCACAATGGCGGTAGCCAGAGATGCAGGAAGTTTAACTATTCAGGAAATTTTAATCAATTGTTTCTTTCTCTTTCCTCCCAAAGTAAACGTCCTTAAATATTTGGATTTTAGGAAGGCCAATTAACTTCATTCTGATACTAGAGAGACATGTTAAAATCTAAATGTAAACATCAGATTTTATTTTTTAAGTGAGCGGCAATATTAAATACTGAGTTTTTAGTTTTAGATAACGTTGCTGTCGTTGTTACGTGCCGTCGAGTTGATTCTGACTCACAGTGATCTTAACATGGTTTTGCAATGTAAGCGCTGCTTTTTAAACTATCCCCCCGCCCCCACCACCACCACAAAGATTATCAGCTAAATGACTTGGGAAAATATTTACATTACTTTTTGATCTCTAAAAATATACTATTGCATTGCTGACATTCAATATTTAGTATAAAAGGCTTATGTATGCACCCACTCTTGGGAATCATCCCATCAAAGAAGAGCTCTCTCTAGCTTTTCTTTAAAAAGAAAAAAAAAAAAAAAAACCTAAGCCCATTGTCGTCAAGTTGATTCCAACTCATCGTGATCTTATAGGACAGAGTGGAACTGGCCCATAGGGTTTCCAAGGAGGGGCTGGTGGATTGGAACTGCTTACCTTTTGGTTAGCAGCCAAACACTTAACCGCTACGCCACCAAGTCGCCAAAAAAAAAAAAAAAAAAGGCTCACTCAAAACAAGTATCTGCAAATCTATCCTCATTAAGCCAACCGAGGCAATCCTGGCGCCCGCCCCATTAAGAGCTCATGGTAGAAACTGTCACCACACACCATTCTCTTCGCCACAGGTATTGGGTTTTAGGAATGAGCCCATCTGGTTAGGTCCAAGGAGACTCTTGTGGGAGTTTTATAGGGACTTTAAAGTTTTAAAAGCGACCACCAAAAGAAAACAAACAAAAAAGACCTATTTTTCCTCTTGTCTTTGTCTTGCATGGAAGTGTGAGGTCTTGAATTGCTGGGCCGCCCCGCTAGGGCTGAGGATGGAGCCAACATCTTTCTCTCATCTTTCCTACTTGATTAAGCCCACCATAGAATCTATTCTGTTTTGGATGTCCAGTTATATGAGCCAATAAATTTGCTTACTGTTAAAGGCTAATTCTGTTAAATTGAGCTTTCAGTTACTTAGAGATGTAATTATTTGACTTAACTTTTAAGGTGCACCAAAATGTAACCCCAACTTTCCAACTTTATTTCCCACAACTACCCTTCATGCATGCCATGTTACAGACTACTTAGTGTTCCTACATACATGCTCCCACAGTTCTGGGTGTTTGTTCACGCAGTTACAATGGCACGAAACACCCACCCATCTACACTTCCCATCTCGAAATATCTAAGTTCTATCCATCATCCTTTAAGGTCTAATACAAACAAAGCCTCCATAAAACCTTCTCTGGTCTAATAAGGCCATGAGTTCAGTGGCTAGCACAGAATACGTACTCTTTGTAAGAGAGAGAAAAATGTGTTGAATCAGATCAGATGATACTTGCAGTCTGTATTTTACTACATAAGGTTAATTGGGCTATATAAGCATCAAATCAGACCTAATCAGCCTAAGGATAATTTAGCAAGAGCCAGAGAGCTAAAGAAGATCTTGAAATAGTATTTAAAACACGTTAATAAGGAGAAAATTGACATTTAAAAATAAGCCTGAATTAAAATTAAGTGAACTCTTGAAAGAACGTGATGAGGTTGGTGAAGTGTCTATCTCTTTAAATGGGAGTAGGGCTGTGTTTTGACAGAGAACGTGCCCTACCATCTGCCCAGAATAGCTTGGACATCCTCTTGCCCTGAGAGACAGCCAGGAGGGTGGACCAGATGCTCCCCAGGAGCAATCACTTCTATCACTCTGATTGTTCGGTCATCACGGGATTAAAATATTAAAACAACTAATCCCCTAATATGGCAAAGTGTCAAATGCATTGAAACCCGTCCCCTTGGAATCAAATAAGAGGTGTTCTTCTGGGGCTGAAATAAGTAAATATCAGCAATAAGCCTTTAAAATAACTATAGCTCTCCAAATGAGAAACCAGTGCCTAAGTTTCGAGAAACACAAAATTCTCATTACCAGTGATCCAGAGTGTGCTCTTAAATAAGTTTCGAGAAACACAACATTCTCATTACCAGTGATCCAGAGTGTGCTCTTAAATAGAGTATTCTAACAGAATCTACAGAATCAGACTTAAAAGCACTAGATAAAATTGCACTTCCACAAAAACCCATTAAAAAACCCCACTGCTGTTGATTCCTACTCTTAGCAACCCTACAGGACAGAGCAGAACTGCCCCATAGGGTTTCCAAAGAGACGCTGGTGGATTTGAACTGCCGACATTTTGGTGAGCAGCCGAGCTCTTAACCACTGTACCACCAGGGCTCACTTTCACAAAAGAACGTAAAATAATGTGTAGCAGCTGGCACACCCATATATTCAAGTTAGAACATCTGAATTTTTGTGCCACAGACTCCAAAACGTGAGCTAACAAAAGACACGGTTAAACCCTCAATTCAGTCATGCCAACTACATGTAAGGAGTTAAGCACTGAAGGAGATTCTGAGATAATTAAACAATTCCTGCTTTCGAAAAGCTAATAATCTAGCAGAGGGATAAGAAAAGTAAACCAATAATCTGAACTGGAATATGTTAAATACTACCCGAGGAATTAACTGCTGTGTGCGTTTAAATGAAGGACCAGGCCTGTCTACTACTTGTGGTACAGGATACATGGCAAAACATCACTTAGAGTTTAGTCTAAAAGAGTAAGTAGAAATAAAAATTTTTACATTTTTTTTTTAACAAAGTAACATATTAAATATTCTATTTATTTTCTTATGTGTCTGTTTCCCCTGTTAGATGGTGCCATACTCATCTCTGAATATCCAGTGTGTAAATCAGTGTCTGGTCCTTAGCGGGAGCACAAAAGTTTGCTGAACTGAACTATATTGAAAGTAATCTGCCAGATGAGGTGACAGCTGTAGAAAGCCATCAACACTATGGGCATAATTAACTGACACCACCAGGGTTAGTGTGATAAGAATAACTCAGAACTAGAAACTACTTGCTACCAGAAATTGATTTATGGGCAAAAACAGATACTGTCAAATTTAATATATTAGAATGTCTCCCAGCATTCAAATCCCAGAAGTTTTGCTTGGAGCCACTGTCCTGAAGTAAGCTGCTCATACCTAATCCTCAGCATACTAAAATGCAATACTGACAGCTTCCCCCGCAACCATTAGAAAGGTTTTTTTCTAAAAAAAAAACAAACTCAGAATTCAACAACTCCAGTGACAAAAGTTCTCCAAATCATATTATATTCAGATTCATGTATTGAAAATATCTTAATAATTAGATTTATATGTTATGATCTTGGTTCTTTACTGCATTAACAGTAAAAAATTTTATGCATGCATAATTTCTTATAAATATTTGAAAATAAGTTAGGCATATCTTCTAACTAGAGGATGAGGATTTTAGCTTATTCAGAATGATGATTCACCTCTTTTAAATCTTCAGCTTCATTACAGAAACACAGAATTCAATCCACAATATCGTCGAACCTCAGTTGAGGCCGTTTATTTGATGTCTCCAGCATCTGAATGGTGCCAAACTAAGCAGTTTTATTTTTCTTAAAAGGAAAGGGAAAAACTGCTGGTGTGGGGAAAAAAAGACCTTGTGGGTGGTGAACATTAATAAAAACAGTCAAGCAGAACTAAAACCTCGAAGATTAAACTTAATGTACAATTTTCTGTTTTCCAACTGGTAGCTCTGTATTGTGACTGACGGCTCAGAAGTCCAGCCTTTTCCAGGGAAGCCGGGACACAGAGGCAAACAACAGACAGGAGATCAGAGAGAAGGAGGCTGGAAGGAGAAGAGGGCTATTGGTGAGCCAAACCAAAACACCAAGCCCGCTGCCGTCCAGTCCATTCCCACTCAGACCGACCCTAGAGGACAGGGCACAACTGCCCCTCAGGTTTCCAAGCTGTGAATCTTTACAGAAGCAGATTGCCACATCTTTCTTCCTTGGAGCGGCTGGTGGGTTCCAACTGCTGACCTTTTGGTTGGCAAGCTGAGTGCTTTAACCACTGCGCCACCAGGGCTCCTTATTAGACAACAGTAGTGGTAAAATGAGCAACAATTATAAGCAATGATAAAGAAAAGACTAGCATAAGAAAAAGTAAAGATAGGATACACTGTTTCCTTCTGCTAGGAAAAAAAAGCCACTTCCAGCTTGAGAATCCTCAAAGGCAATCTTATGACTGCACTCCCACATGGGTAGTTCTGGGGCTGAAGACCAAGTTGGTAAATCCCTAAACGTATGTCATTAGTAACTAAGTACAGAGCAATTAAATTATCACCAGTGCTTTCTTATATTGAGTTTAAGATGCCTCCCGATTTCAGAGATACGGAAGAATGTTGCATCTTAATTTATGATGTATGGTGTATGATTTCTGGATCCTTGTGCAGTTTTCAGAACATAATTCTGATAACTAAGAAGTGATATTATTTTATCTCCAAGGCATAGACTTCAAATAGCACCTTTATAATTCTCAAATATAATTAGGAAATGATCTCAGACCCACTGTCACACACACTGGAGTCCAGGGACCCCTGCAATGTGAAGGGGCTGAAAAGGAGACCTGAGCTTTGACCTGAAGGCCGGAGGGAGTTAGCCCTGAAGGTAAACAAGCAACGAGTCCTACAGCAGCAAAACTCATAATATCTTGTGACTTCTTCATTTTGTTGTTTTAGAGAATAAAGGTAAAACAGAAAGGAAAACCAAAATGATATGTCGATTACAAACACATATGTAGGTTTATGTATAAAATTACTAAAATATTATCAATAAATATTGGTGATTTTCCTCACAGATAAGTTTTTCCCTCATCTTTTTGACAATCACTCTCACTATGCAGATGTAATTTTAATAATACTCTCCAAATTAACATCAGTACTAACTGGTTAAATATCTCTATTATGAAAATAATAATCTAAAACACAGAGGGAAAAGCTATATATACTAAGATATTCAGCACAGTGTTATTTAAAATAAAAAATAAAACCTTGAAAGTCTATGATCAACAGGGAATGAGTAATTAAATATATCCACTAAACAGAATTTTGGAAAGCTATTAAAAATAAAAGACTTCATAACAGTATTTTAAAATGCTTATTAAATTGGTAATCTTGACACGTACATGTGTAGTACAGGTTTAACATTCATTGAAATAATATGTGGGAAAAGGTAAAATACAAATAATTTTTATGCATATTACACCTATAACCACCAAAACCAAATCAGTTGCCACTGAGTCCTGAGTCAATTCCAACTCATAGCAACCCTACAGAACAGAGTAGCCCTACAGGGTTTCCAAGGAGCGGCTGGTAGATTCAACCTGCCGACCTTTTGGTAAGCAGCTGCGCTCCCAACTACTGTGCCACCAGGGTTCCATTACAACTATAGCTACTCTAAAAACACATAAGACTATTAAAGAAAATATAAAAAATAAATTTTATGTGAGCATGCTGGAAAAGATTTTTTCCCCTCTATCCAAATATTTTTCATAGTTACATACTTTTATTTTTAAAAACAAATTTGATATTTTACAAAGTCCACAATAGAGAACGTCTAATAATATTAGAGAAGCTTAAACTTCCTTTAACGATATTTAACCCCAAATATTTAAAATATTTCAAGACGTCATCAATAGAAAAATTATTAATGACATATTTTACACTCTTTTTTTCCTACTATGTCTTCGAAATTCAGTGTGTTTTACACTTACAAAACATACCAAATTAGCTACATTTTAAGTGCTCAAGAGTGGACAAATAGTAACGTTTTGACATATTTGTTTCAGGTTTTTTTTTTTTAAAAAACATTAGTTAAATACTTCTTTTCTGAATTAATTTTCCCTCAAACTGAAACTAAGTACTTGCCAAAAGTCCCCAATTGAATACCTTCTCCAAAGAAACCAAAGTCCCAATCAAATTCGACATGAAAGCAAGGTCTCTGCCTTTAGCAATTTATCTATTCCACTGCATTCGTGGTTACATCCTTTTTTGAGATATTAAAAATGAAAACATAACAAGCTACTTTTGCATAAGAGGATCATCTTCTCTAACTTAATGTCCTAATTTGGAGTGACACAGACATTTATACTAAGGGCAGAGGTTACTTTCATCTTTATCCCTATAAAAATTTTTATAAATTTTATTTTTTATCCCTGTAATTAACAACTAATCATGTTTACAGATGGGGTCAAGAAGGCAGAGTAGTCAGACGCTTCCTGTGGTCCCTCTTACAACAAAGACCCAAAAAAACAAGTGAATGGATCATATATGACAATCGAGGAGCCCTGAACATCAAAGGCAAAGTTGAGGAATCAGCCTGAGTGGCAGGGGGAGGGAGAGACGGTTCAGAAGCAGCGAGGAGTTGCCAGACCTGACCCAGCGGGAACTGGCACCCTGCAGCTGGCGTACACAGTGAGGCAAGCAGCGGTGCTCGGGAGGCATTTTATATGTCAGGAGAGACGGAGCGGCGGAGAGTCTACGCGGGTCTCCAGAACCAGTGAAAAGCAGTGCTCAGTCAGCAAAAGGTAAGTACACGTGTCTGACCTACCACTCGGGTCAAAAAACGCTCCCTTCGGAAAAAATTCTCTCCCATTTACCTGCCCCTTCTCTGCTTTGCACTGGGTCCCCGGCAAGCTTCAGTGATTGCCGAGTCCCCTGGGCCAGAAGTAGGGCCTGTCACATGCCCTGAGCCATTCTCCTGGCCCTGGAGAGAGAACAAATTAACAAACAGGAAAAAATAATCTGCTAGCTCCCCTAAGCCGAGAACTCAGGGTGGGCACAGCTCCTTCGCCTAGGCACAGGCATAAGGGGTCCGTGGACTTTGAATGCCTTTCACCCCTGCAGAGACCTGTGTGGGCCCATTTCAATAGCACAGCCCTCATTACCGAAGTACAACAGGGTATATACCAGACGCCTAACTTCAACTGTATCAGCTACATGGTGAGGTGGCAGGTTGGTGACACTTGATACTGCTCTGGCCATTAAGCAGGGTCCTCATCTATCCACATCATGGGCCTGAGGACTGTGGCTCCACCCACACCACCAAGCCAACCACAACATGGGTCCAAGAATAAGTGGTGCCACCCAGTCCTTATAGCCAACAGCACTGGGCACCCAAGGTCTGGATGCAAAGCCCGCCCACCTACGCACTCTCGGGAATAGGGACACACTTTCCTCCCAGACACTAAGGGGCAGCCATTAGCCCCCTGCCTTGCTCAGCACGTGACCCCCTACTGTAGCCAGATACTTGTGCCTACACCAATCACCCCTGCCCACCTAGGACTGCAGGTGAGAGCCCACACCACATACTTGGTGGCCAACTATCTGGACACCTGAGCTGAATCCATACAAGAAAAGTAAACAGACTCCTGGGCTCACATACCTAGTAACAGATCTAACCACGTGGTGACAGGACGTTAGAGCTTCTAAGTCGCCAATAATCAAACTAGTTTACATGAGCAGCCTATTTGGGCATTTCAAAATAAAACAAAACAAGAAGCTAGGACACAGTCAGGAAACATAAAATAAATAAATATAATAACTTATTGATGGCTCAGAGACAACAGTCAATATCAAATCACATGAAGAGGCAGTACATGATGGCTTCAGCAAACTCCCAAAACAAAGAATCAAGAAATTTTCCAGAGGAAGAAAACGTCTTGGAATTACCAGAGGTAGAATACAAAAGATTAATATAGAGAGCTCTTCAAGAGATCAGGAAGGAGATCATAAAAAACGCAGGCCAAGCTAAGGAACACACAGACAAAGCAATAGAGGGTCTTAAGAGGATAATTCAAGAGCATAATGACAAATTTAACAGGCTGCAAGAATCCATAGAGAGACAGCAAACAGGAATCCAGAGGATTAACAATAAAATTTCAGAATTGGACAACTCAATAGAAAGTCAGTGGAGCAGAACTGAGGGAATAGAACTCAGAATTAATGAGACTGAAGCTAAAGCACTTGACACCAACTTATTTGAGGAAAAATTCAGATAAAAGAATTTTAAAAAAATGAAAAAACCCTAAGAATTATGAGGGACTCTATCAAGAGGAATAACCTACGAGTGACTGGCATACCAGAATGCTGGGGCTAACAGAAAATACAGAGAGAATTGTTGAAGATTTGTTGGCAGAAAATTTCCCTGATATCATGAAAAATGAGAAGATATCTATCCAAGATGCTCGTCGAACCCCACATAAGGTAGATTCCAAAAGAAAGTCACCAAGGCATATTATAATTAAACCTGTCAAAACCAAAGATAAAGAGAGAATTTTAAGAGTGGCTAGGGATAAACGAAAAGTCGTCTACAAAGGAGAGTCAATAAGACTAAACTTGGACGACTCAGCAGAAACCATGCAGGCAAGAAGGCAATGGGATGACATATATAAAGCCTTGAAAGAAAAAAATTCCAAGCCAAGAATTATACATCCAGCAAAACTGTCTCTCAAATATGATGGCGAAATTAGGGCATTTCCAGATAAACAGAAGTTTTGGGAATTTGCAAAAACCAAACCTAAATTACAAGAAATACTAAAGGGAGTCCTCCGATTTGAAAATCAATAACACCAGATAACAACCCAAGACTAGAACACAGGACAGAGCAACCAGACTATCAACCCAGATAGAGAAGTCACAAAAATAAATCAAAGCTACAACACTGAAAACAGGGAAACAGATGTCAATATGTAAAAGCTGACAACATTAGAACAGAAAAGAGGGACTAAAAAATGCAGTCACAGATCTTTCATATGGAGAGGAAGTCAGGCGATACGAAGAAACAAAAGACTGGTCTAAACTCAGAAAAATAGGGGTAAATGTTAAGGTAACCACAGAGGAAACTAATAATCCTACACATCAAAATAAAAAACAAGAAAAACATAAAGACTCAGCAAATACAAAATCAACAACAATGAAAAAGATGAAAAAAAATACATAAAGAAAAATGACTCAGCACAGAAAATTAAGTGGAATAAAGAAACTGTCAACAATGCACAAAAAAAGACATCAAAATGACAGCACTAAACTCATATCTGTCAATAATTACACTGAATGTAAATGGACTAAACACACCAATAAAGAGACAGAGTGCATAAAAAAACACGATCCGTCTACATGCTGCCTGCAAGAGACACATCTTAGCCTTAAAGACACAAAAAAACTAAAACTCAAAGGATGGAAAAAATATATCATGCAAACAACACTCAAAAAAGAGAAGGAGTAACAATATTAATCTCTGACAAAACAGACTTTAAACTAAAATCCACCACAAAGAATAAGGACACTATATAATGATTATAGGGTCAATACACCAGGAAGACATAATCATGATAAATATTTACACACCCAATGAGAGGACTCAAAAATACATTAAACAAACTGTAACAGCATTGAAAAGAGAGATAGACAGCTCCACAATAATAGTAAGAGACTTTAATGCACCACTTTCGGTGAAGGACAGAACAACCAGAAAGAAGCTCAGTAAAGACACGGAAGATCTAAATGCCACAATTAATCAACTTGATCTCATAGACATACCGAGCACTTCACCCAACAGCTGCCAAGTATACTTTCTTTTCCAACCCACATGAAACATTCTCTAGAACAGACTACATATTAGGCTATAAAGCAAGCCTTAACAGAATGCAAACCATCGAAATATTACAAAGCATCTTTTCTGACCATAAAGCCATGAAAGTAGAAATCAA
>NW_004444123.1:4701486-4724743 GCF_000243295.1 Trichechus manatus latirostris | reverse complement strand
TGCAGATGATATGATATTATACACAGAAAACCCCAAAGAATCCACAAGAAAACTACTAGAACTAATAGAAGATTTCAGCAAAGTTATCAGGATACAAGATAAACATACAGAAATCAGTTGATTTCTCTATATCAACAAAGAGAACTTCGAAGAGGAAATCACCAAATCAATACCTTTCATAATTGCCCCCAAGAAGATAAAATACTTAGGAATAAATCCAACCAGAGATGGAAAAGACAAACCGAAAGAGACCTGCATAAGTGGAAAAACATGTTGCTCATGGATAGGAAGACACAACATTGTGAAAATGTCAATTCTACCCAAAGCGATCTACAGATACAATGCAATATCCATCCAATTCCAACAGCATTTTTAATGAGATGGAGAAACAAATCACCAACTTCATATGGAAAGGGAAGAGGTCCTGGATAAGTTAAGTATTACTCAAGAAGAACAACAAAGTGGGAGGCCTCACATGACCTGATTTTAGAAACTATTATACCACCACAGTAGTCAAAACAGTCTGGTACTGGTACAACAACAGATACACAGACCAGTGGAACAGAACTGAGAATCCAGATGTAAATTCATCCATCTATGGGCAGCTGATATTTGACAAAGGCCCAAAGTCTATTAATTGGGGAAATGACAGTCTCTTTAACAAATGGTGCTGGCATAACTGGATATCCATCACAAAAAAATGAAACAAGACCCAAACCGCACACCATGCACAAAAACTAACTCAAAATGGATCAAAGACCTAAACATAAAATCTAAAATGATAAAGATTACGGAAGCAAAAATAGGGACAACAGTAGGGGCCATAATACATGGCATAAACAGAATACAAGTAACAATATACAAACATAAGTAACAATGTACCAACACCAGAAGAGAAACTAGATAACTGGGAGCTCCTAAAAATCAAACACTTAAATGCTCACCAAAAGACTTCACTAAAAGAAGATAACCTACATACTGGGAAAAAATTTTTAGCTACAACAAATCCGATCAGGGTCTAATCTCTAAAATCTACAAGATACTGCAAAACCTCAACAACAAAAAGACAACCCAATTAAAAATGAACAGGCACTTCGCCAAAGAAGACTTTCAGGCTGCTAACAGACACATGAGGAAATGCTCACAATCGTTAGTCATTAGAGAAATGCAAATCAAAACTACAATGAGATACCATCTCACCCCAATAAGGCTAGCATTAATCCAAAAAACACAAAATAATAAATGCTGGAGAGGCTGTGGAGAGACTAAAACACTTATACACTGTTGGTGGGAATGTAAAATGGTACAACCACTTTGGAAATTGATTTGGCGCTTCCTCAAAAAGCTAGAAATAGAAGTACCATATGATCCAGCAATCCCACTCCTTGGAATACATCCTAGAGAAATAAGAGCTGTCACACGAATAGATACATACACACCCATGTTCATTGCAGCACTGTTCATGATAGCAAAAAGATGGAAACAACTTAGGTGCCCATCAACAGACTAATGGATAAACAAATTATGGTATATTCACACAATGGAATACTACACAATGATAAAGAACAACGATGAATCCTTGAAACATAACATGGAGAAATCTGGACGGCATTATGCTGAGTGAATTCATTCAGTCGCAAAAGGACAAATATCATATAGGACAACTATTATAAGAAGTCAAGAAAAGGTTTAAACACAGAAGAAGACATTCTCTGATGGCTATGAGGGTGGGGAGGGAGGGAAAGGGGTATTCACTAACTAGATAGTAGACAAGAATTATCTTAGGTGAAGGGAAGAACAACACACTACAGGGGAAGTCAGCACAACTGGACTAAACCAAAAGCTAGGCCGTTTCCTGAATACAACCAAACACTTCAAGGGACAGCGTAGCAGGGGCAGGGGTCTGGGGATCATAGTTTCAGGGGACATCTAGGTCAATTGGCATAATAAAGTTTATCAAGAAAATGTTCTGCATCCCAGTTTGGTGAGTGGTGTCTGGGGTATCAAAAGCTAGCGACCGGCCATCTAAGATGCATCAATTGGTCCCAACCCACCTGGAGCAAAGGAGAGTGAAGAACATCAAAGACATCAGGAAAGTATTAGCCCAAGAGACAGAAAGGGCCACATAAACCAGAAACTCCATCAGCCTGAGACCAGAACTAGATGGTGCCCAACTACCACCAATGACCACCCTGACAGGGAACACAACAGAGAGTCCCTGATGGAGCAGGATAAAAGAGGGGTGCAGAACTCAAATTTTAGTAAAAAGACCAGACTTAATGATTTGACTGAGACCGGAGGGACCCTGGATGACACGGCCCCCAGACTCTCTGTTAGCCCAAGACTAATACCATTCCCGAGGCCAACTCTTCAGACAAAGATTAGATCAGACTGTGGGACATAAAATAATACCGGTGGAGAGTGTGCTTCTTAGCTCAAGTAGACACATGAGACTAAATGGGCAGCTCCTGTCTGGAGGCCAGATGAGAAGGCAGAGAGGGTCAGGAGTTGGTTGAATGGACACAGGAAATTCAGGACGGAAAAGAGGAGTGTGCTGTCACATTATAGGGAGACAAGTAGGGTCACATATCATTGTGTGTATAAATTTTTTTATGAGAAACTAACTTGAATTGTAAACTTTCACTTAAAGCATAAGAAAAACAGAAAACCAACTGATCATGTTTAATTGTCCTATTAACCACTGTTAATAGCAGTGCACTGTGCCCATTACTCATTTAACATGGATAAGCTGTGTTCTAGTTTGACAGTAGGGGGAAGGGAAAGTTCTGTCCCTTCAAATGTTTTTTATAGTTCTATTAGTTGCCATTTTAAATCAAGGCTTAATTTTTTTTAAAAAAAGCAATAATGTATGCATACTAATGAAAATGCTTTCAGGTTAAACACAATATAATATTGGGAAGGACAGAATAAGAAAGGATATCTTTTCTCTTAAAGTAATAAATGGCTTAGATCCAATATATGGGGAATGCTGATTTACAAACACTGGTCTCATCCATGATTCATACATACTTTATATATCTTAATTATATATCTTGAAAAAAGCCCTGGTAGCACAACAGTTAGGCACTCGTCTACTAACCGAAAGACTGGTAGTTTGAATCCACCAATCAGCTCCGCGGGAAAAAGACCTGGCAATGTGCTCCTGTAAAGATCACAGCCTAGAAAATCCTATGAGGCAGTTCTACTCTGTCACATGGGGTCATGATAAGTCAAAAACTGACTTGAAGGCACCTAACAACAGTTATATATCTTAATAATAGCACTTTATATTTGTAAGATGCTTTATAGTTTTTTGCCAGCATATCACTTGGTGCTCACAACAATTAATTCACTGAAGGCAGGGGCAGCCTGTGGCCCCCAAGGTCCTAGGATGGGCTGCCTGGGGAGCTGGGTGTGCATCAGGTGTCCTTAGAAATGTGGCCTGGGCACTTAACCATCATTTGCCACAAGGTTCCTAAGGAATAAGTTCCAAGTACGTGCCTTAAAAGTTCAATGTTTGAAAGACAACACTACATACTTGTAAGATAGGACCTAGTATGTAACTCTGCCACAAATTTAGATGTTCTTATTTACATGCTATTTTAGGAAAGTATTTCACAACATATAATAATATGCACATGTGGGCTACATCTCTTCCATCAACCTCAAAAATCAACAGAAGCCTAAGAAGTAAGATGTGAGTTAGCAATGTAGAAAACTGCTATTGGAAGAAAAGAGTTTATTTTGGAGCTCTTAAAATAAGCTATTGCATTCCTATACTATTTTCCTAAGAGTCAGTACAGAAAATTAGAATCTAGAACATTCTGCTGCACATTCTGGCAATCTAGATATCCTTTTCCTACATAAATAAAGAGGAAATGCTTTTTAAACACTTAGTAACACAGACAAAGGCAGTCCCTCTGTAGGGAAAACACTGTCCTTGCGCAGAGAGCTCATTCATCTGTCACATTATATTCCAATGAAAAGAGACACAGAACAGGGAGCTAAACTTATTTGCCAGCCTTGAGTATAATTTGTAAGGAAATATATCATTTAAGGAAATAATAAATGGCCCAACCACTGATTAATGTTAAATAAACTTTCAGTTGTATTGTTTCCCAAGTGAATTCTGACGGGAAGGAATGTCACAGCATGGGAATACGGTATACACCCAGCCTTCCAGAGGCAGAGTCCACGGCTCTCAGCAGGTACCAAGAGGTACCACACAGGAGAGGACAGTCATCGCCCTCTGTAAAATTTACCTCAAATGTGAGACAAGTACCTCAAACATACAGAAACTAATTACAGATTTAGTACTTAGGAACTGTTAAACTTCTCCTTAACCTGTTTGTACTCTGAACCTGCAATTTCTCTTAGAAGTCTAAGTTTCAATTAATAACTACCACCTCTGAATTTGCTTTGATTTGATCTGACCAAGGATTTGAAGGAAAACATCTATATTGGCTCTTTTTGTAACTTTCTGCCAGAAGAAGGAACAAATCTGTCTTGGAAGAAGTACAGCCAGAATGCTGCCTAGAAATGAGGATGGCGAGACTTTGTCTCACGTACTTTGGACATGTTATCAGGAGGGACCAGTCCCTGGAGAAGGACATCATGCTTGGTAAAGTAGAGGGTCCGGGAAAAAGAGGAAGACCCTCGACGAGATGGACTGACACAGGGGCTGCAACAACGGGCTCAAGCACAGCAAGACTGTGAGGACGGCGCAGGACTGGGCAGAGTTTCCTTACGTGTACACAGGGTCGTTGTACACAGGTCGTCATACACAGGGTTGTCGTACACAGGGTCGTCGTACACAGGGTCGTCGTACACAGGTCGTCGTACACGGGGTCGTGTACACGGGGTCGTGTACACGGGGTCGTTGTACACGGGGTCGTTGTACACGGGATCGTTGTACACGGGATCGTTGTACACGGGGTCGTTGTACACGGGGTCGTTGTACACGGGGTCGTTGTACACGGGATCGTTGTACACAGGATCGTTGTACACGGGGTCGTTGTACATGGGGTCGTTGTACACAGGGTCGTTATGAGTTGGAACTGACTCAATGGCAGCTAACAACAACGGAACCTTCCACTATTATTTCTTTTAAAATGGAGAAATTAAAACACGTGAAATATTCTAAGTGGGGTCTGATAAATGCTGAACGTAATGAACACCTTGACTCTCCGAGGCTGTACCGAAAAGCCAGCAGTGGCATTAACTCGTCCAGCTGTACTATAATCACTCAGTGATCCCTTGAACTAAAAGTCAGCTAGGGTTAGAAAGAAAAAAAAATCCTCTGTGTTGTTATGTGAAGCAAAACTGGCTTGTACCGTATGGCTTAATATTAATGTTCTAGATAATAAGGATAGTTTTGTGGTTTTACAAGGAGCTTGTGAGAGTTTTAAGGATAGTTGTGAGGTTTTGCAAGAAACTTGTTTTTCTCCCCCCGCACTTAAACATAAAATTATAGATAAGTGCAGAAAAAAAAAAAAACTCTATGAGTGGTTTTTAAAATGTACCTACAGGTGATGATAAGCAGCACTGGTGGCACAGTGGTTAGTGTTCGGCTGCCACCCAAAAGGTCGGCAGTTCGAACCTACTAGCCGAAAGATGTGGCAGTCTGCTTCCATAAAGATTGACAGCCTTGGAAACCCTACCGGGCAATTCTACTCTGTCCTATAGGGTCGCTATGAGTCTGAATCAACTCAGCAGCAGTGGGTTTGGTTTGGGTTTAGGCGAAGGGAAGTAAGCTGACACTAGGCGAAACGCCATTGCCTGTCAGTGAACTTCACAGTTTCCAGACCACCCTTGCCTATCCTTCGGGGTACCCCACTGCCCACTTCACAGTTTCCAGACCACCCTTTCCTATCCTTCGGGGTACCCCACCCCCCACTTCATAGTTTCCAGACCACCCTTTCCTATCCTTCGAGGTACCCCACTCCCCACTTCAGTTTCCAGACCACCCTTTCCTATCCTTCGGGGTACCCCACTCCCCACTTCATAGTTTCCAGACCACCCTCTCCTATCCTTCGGGGTACCCCACTCCCCACTTCAGTTTCCCGACCACCCTTTCCTATCCTTTGGGGTACCCCACTCCCCACTTTAAGCAGTCAATGCTGGCCAGTTTTTCTCAACAACTTCCCCACATTAAAAGAGAAAAGGACCTAACCCCAGTTATACTATTAACATTTGTGTATATAAGGCTTCTAACGCTGTACTTAAACCTCTTATTTAATTGGAAATATCTGATCCTTGTTTAAAAATTTTTAAATACTACCAAACAACTGGAGAGTCTGAACTCAAACCAATCTTTCTGTCCCTATCCCCCACGGTGTCCTGACGGTCTAGAACAATGCATGAGGACTCAGTCAATCTACGGCTGATAAACACTTATTCCTGGGAGCTGCTAAGGACATGGCCCGTGTCCCTTCTCACAAGCTTCTTGCAAAACCTCAAAACCATCCTGATGTAAGACAGGTATACCAGGACACCTATGTTCTCTCTTGCCCCTTTCATTTGTCCTGCTTTTCCTCTCTAATGCAGGTCCTTCCCCTTTCCTAGTGTTGGTGAGGCAAGTATCTCTATTACATTTCTGGGAAGCAAAAGAAGAAAAGGAAAGTATATCTCCTCACCTGTCCCAAGACCCTTAGGGTATGTATGGATGTATGTACACATGCACGTGTGTACATTTATAAATAATCGGGCATGAATTGTACTTTAATTAATATTTTGGGGTATAATTCTACATCATAACTTAATCTCTGATAATCTAACACACTGGGATTTTATTTATTCTGTCCGTGTCTGGTAACAGAGTTTCTATAAAGAAACATATTTGAGAAGCTTCTCAATAGAAGTATTTTTCTGCATCAAATTAGCCATTCCTTATCTACTAACCACTATTTGGTTTTGATCTCTACGTTTGGAGTCGTTAATCTTTTTTTTAGGTCATAGATTCCTATAAGAATAGAGTGAAAGCTATGAATTTTCTCTGCAGAAAACTGCAAACATACATAAAATTTTGCACAGAGAGTTAGTTCAAATACTCTCTGAGGTCCATCCATGAGACCCAGGTTAAGAACTCTGCTCAAGTGAACTGAACAGCCTTGCACTTGTGCCTTTTAAAGTAATTTTGATGAAAATGAAAAATGTCTTCAATTTTTAAGATATCTTATGATTCTATTCTTTTTTTCCCAAGTATCTATAAAATAAAATTTCCTCTACTGATTGATTAAAACAGAAAAGCATAGTCAATTCTAACAGAATGTCTATACGATAGAATGTTTTCCTCCTTGTCTCAGTTCTCGTTGGTTATAATCGGCTAGGCAGATCTATCTACATAAATCCAAGAGTCATGTATTCCCAGCTTAGGCATCAGAATTGAGCTTGATTTATAGATAGGAATTTAAAAACTTACTGAAGGCTAGATATGCTTCATATATAAGAAAATATAACTGTCCTGAGAGAAATTCTTCCAGAGCCTAGCACATGGCCTTGTACATAGTAAGTGCTCAATAAATTAAATAAAATGGACAAAATATGTGGAATAGTGTTAGAAAACCGTCATCAAGAGTAACTTTCTTATCTTACATATGAACTTCATAATTCAGCAATGTAAGTTACACACTAGAATCAACTGTTATTTTGTAGTCATCCCTCACATATCAGAAACCCAAACGATAATATTTAAGTTTAAAATTCTTCCAACTCTGTTCTCATATTTGTAAAACTCTGATGGTTTTCACGGATGGAAATACGCTACTTTTCTTCTATCAATGGGGACATAATTTGAGTAGCTTTCTTCTTCAATTGAGGGCTTTTATAGCAACTAGGATCTTCCTTGGGACCAATGCCTCACATTGGTTAAGTTATCTGGCATGGGCTGAGGCTCGGACCACGGAATAAAGTTAAATGGCCTATAAAGAGACCAAATCTATTTAGGTTTCATCAGCACCATGCTTGGATAGAAATACCTACATACATTTACACAAAGTCCTTTTAAAAAAAGAAATTTACATAAAAATACCTCAAGAAGCTAGCACAGAGTATATATTCAAGAAATGCTTTTGTGATTGTTTATGCAAAAATGACAGAAGGCACATTAAAATATTAACATTTAAAAGTATGTTATATCTAAATTACCATCTTATGTGGCTTAATGATTTAAAAACAATTTTACTTCCATTAATATGCATCTACTTAACCCAAGTGAGTATAAATTTATCCTTGATGTTTGTCCTTTAAGTTACTTTACTCAAGAATGTCAAGCAATCAAATAATCATAGTGGCTCTAGAATGCCATTTTTAGAGGTCTTTATCACTCAGTAAAAGTAACAACTTTAAATGAAATTTTCATATTACAAATTCAACATTAGAATTATTTTTGAGCCAACTACTTTCTGCTGTCCGCTGAAAAATTAAACGTTAAAATATGCACACTTTCCTGAGGTGGCACTTTATATAGGATACATGCCGAGTACTGGTGTAGAACTCCCACCTGTAGTGCACATGTGTGACTGTTGGTTTCCGGTAGCCAAGGATCCAGGTTTGAATATCTAACGGTTCAGCTTTGGGATAAGCTATGGTAGTATCTATCACCCACTGGAGGCCTTGTGATTTGCTGTCTAAGAACAAAGAAAAAAATGACTTAAAACTGGGTCAATTTTTATTTTATTTACAACAAATAACATGGTATAGGTTACTTGAGCAGTGCAAAACATCGATATGCCTTCTGCTTTAAGAAAACAGGATGGACTTTGGTGCTACTATTGTATATAATGCATTTAGGATGAAATTAAGCATTTCCTATTACATTACAGAATGGACAAATCTCTAACAAATTAACAAATAACAGCACTATTATTTGCTGGACATGCATCATTCAAGTAGTCAATACAATTACAATACAATTATGCACTGTTAAGGTCTAGTTTGTATTTTTATCACTCATATAGAACAATGGCCTATGAAAAAGTGGAAAACAGCCTTCAAGCCTTCAAAACAAAACAAATCTGCTCACTAAATATAACATAATACAAAGACCAAGATTTGTAATACTTGGGTAACATAAATAAACACTAGAATAAGGCAACAAAATTAAGCATTTTATTGACATACATAATCTTTAGTTGCTGTTCTTGTTTAAAACAAAACAAAAAACTCCCCCAGTTTTCACAAAATCTACCTACAATACAGCATTAAGCCTCCACACCCTTTGGAAGGTACAGCAGGTAACTACAGCTGGGGAGAGCGGACAGGCAGCCTCGTGCCCTGTTCTCATTCCAGCCCAGAGTCCGACGCTGAGCAAACCTAAGAGGGGAACCTCACAGCGAGCGCTGACAGCAAGACCTCAAGGTGCCATTATCTACCCTCAGTTCACGTACCTAAGAGATTCCTAAAAAAGAAACTTATTTTTAAGCAAAAGGCCCAAATATGCATGAGTCAATGATAGATTACTTTTGTATGTCAAATAATTGAAAACTGGCTTTAATTTTTTTCTTTTTTTTAAAGATTTTAGAACAACTTCCTGACGGGGGGGAACCATAAAAGAAGTTATATACACACACACACACACACACACACACACACACACACACAAAACAACAAAAAATATTGCTAAAGGAACAGAGTTTACAGAAATACTTTAAAAAATTATCAGTGTACATGCTGAGATACTTGGGGGTTAAGTATACCGATGTCTCTGCAACGTATTTTGAGATGCATCAAAAAAAAAGAAAAGATGTATTAATGGATCCACAGAAGGATGGAGAGAGACGTGATAAAGCAAATACAGTAAAATGTTAATTATAAAATGTAGTCGGTCAGTTCATGGATGTTCACCGTACAATTCTTATAACTTTTATGTATGTTTGAAAATTTTTTATAATAAAACGACGGGGAAAAATCTCCGGAGTTCAGTCCAAAATATGTTAAATAATATAATAAAAAATACTACATAACTCTTTTAAAGTTAATCAGATACAACTTAATTTTAGTATGTGTCTATGAATCACATATTAAAACACATAGAATAAAATACTAAAAAAAAGTGACTATAAACACTAAAGAAAATAAAATGCAAAATAGCAAACTGCAGAGAAGAAACTAGAAAATTCAGATAAAACTAGTTTCCTGGTCTATAACTTTCTAGAATTTCTTACGATTTTCCTGAGCAGCTATAATAAAAATGTTGAACTAAAACAGAACAAATAACAAACTACTTTGCTTTATGACCAGAACAGAAATGTCTTCCCTCCAAAGGGAAAATAAATTTTCTTCACTCTTGTACAATCAGCACGACCACTGCCCCACCTGTGGGATTCAGACCCACAGGGCACTGTCTGGGGGAGCTACGTAAAACACAGCGGACTTTGTTAGTACAACTAGTCCTGTTTGGAAGACCTGTGCCTTCAAGCTTCGGCTTGACTGACATGCCACCGTGTCTCTCCAGCAGTGAAGCTATTCTAAACTTTCATTTGCTATTAACAGACTCTTTCAATTTGTCTTTTTAATAGATGATGAAAGATGAAGAGAGCTGACTGCCAAGCAACTGCTTGAAAAAGAAGAAAAAGAAACGCAAGCTCAGTGCAGTCTCACAGGCGTTATTCCTATGTCTGGTCCTGACCGTCATTCAAAAACACGTATTTCTGAGGGTGCAACACTTCAATTTTTTTCCCTAAAGAATATTAGAAGAAATGGCAAAATGCTACTAAGGAAATGTGGTAGTGAATTTCTTTCAGCTGTTTAACTTACAACTTATCACCAAACTATCACAGTAGTGTCTTAGATAAACTTGTTCAAAACTGCCTTCAATCTGTTGGCGCAACTATTTTCTCTAAAACATCCAAGGCTATGCTCCAAAATACTTGCTTCTTTGCGTGTGGTTTACTTTGTCCTGACCATAAAAGCAATACATGCTCATTAATTAAAAAAAAAAAAAAAAAAGGGAAAAAATTCAGAGAAGTATTAGGAAATGGGGAAAAACCGTCCCAGAGAAGCAGTCTCTGTGAATATTCACTCACTCCTCACTGCCTTACTGTTGACACATTCGAGCTCAGCTGCTTTCACAGCTGTGTGCTCCCCCACCCTCCATTAATATTATAAAAGCCCTCGTTGTCAAGCTGATACAGACTCAAAGCCACCCTACAGGGCAGACGAGAGCTGCCCCATAGGGTTTTTAAAGAACTGTCGTCTTTACGGAAGCAAACTGCCATGTCTTTCTTCTGCACAGCAGCTGGTAGGTTCCAACAGCCAGCCTTTCGGTTAGTAGTCAAGCACTTAACCACTGCACCACCAGGGCTCCTGTTAACTTTACAGCATAAGCATTTTTCTAAGCCAGAATGTTCCATGACCACCATTATAATGACTGTATTGTATTCCGTTGTGAGGATATTTGATAATTACTTATCCATTCTCCCTACTGGCTATTAAATCTATTTCTAATTTTTCGCTATTATAAATAATGCTGTCATAAACTTCTTTACTTGTTTTTTAGATTACTTTCTTTTGAGAAGTATTAGTAGTTATTCCACTGAGCCATTCATCATTGTTCTTAAGGTTTTTAATAAACACTACCCAACTGCATTGAATTGATTCTCCATACTAAAAACAAACAAAGCCACTTCCTTAATTTGACTAAGTGAAAAATAACATCATTATTTCCACTTGGCATATCTACGGTTAGTTTTTTAGGATTTATTAGCC
This sequence comes from Trichechus manatus latirostris, assembly GCF_000243295.1. NCBI lineage: Eukaryota > Metazoa > Chordata > Mammalia > Sirenia > Trichechidae > Trichechus > Trichechus manatus. The sequence goes on along the minus strand of NW_004444123.1, from coordinate 4,713,037 downwards.
ACTTCTACACCTCTATCTTTTAACCTAGCAATTCCACTTCTAGGAATTTATACCACAGAAATAGTTCCACAAACACATAAAGATGTAATTACAGGCATGTTTGCTACAGCAGTGGGAATGGCCAGGAGTATACCAGTAGCTGGGGTAGGGGAAAGACACCGTTATTTCATACACTTCTGTATTATGTGAATAAATTAGTGTAAGCATGGATTACTTCTGTAAATATAAAAATAAAAAATTACTTATATTTTTACCTTCTCCCTGAGCACTATTTCTATTTGACAAAAACTATGAATATAAAAAATAACAACAATGTTATCTTCTGGAACTCCAGAAAATCTTTTCATTCCCACAAGGGAAAAAATGCTAAAAATCATCATACCTAGTTCTTTAGCATCTCCTCCTGCTGGAGCTCCATTTTCCTGGCGTGCTACAAGCGTATTCAAAATAATTTTTGTTGCCCCAATCCTTGGCAGGGTGACGTGTGTAAGAAAGGGCAAGTTATTTTTCTTGGCAAATGCCTGACTTGTTTCTCGCCTCTTCCTGAGGAAGCCCCCTTCTGGGAACAACACAATCCATTTTCGATCTCTGCTCCTGTAATTGTTTTCTAGGTGCTTCTTGAGAAGCAGTAGCTGTTGGTCACGATGAGATTTTCCCTAGAAGGTACACACACATATGATAAGCACAGGTACATATGAAATTTAAATGCCATAAAATTAAACAGAAATAACAGCTTCTAAATTAAAACCCAGTCAGAATAGAATACCAATTTTTTTTCCCACTTGGTTCCCCTTTTGACCATAACAGCAAAAAATACAGAAGTTGCTAGCACTTACAAAACCTCTTTTCTTTCTGAAGGAAAAGCAAATTGCTCTGATTGCTCCTGAAAATCCATTCATTCGTCAACTCAGTAACAACTTACTGAGTGCCTACTAACTGCCAGGCACTGGAGATACAGGGATACATAAGAGACCCTCTTGGAGCTCATATTCTAGTGACAAAGATAGTAAATAAGGAGTGTAAACTCAATTAGAGATGTGTGTCAGGAAGAAAAGAGTAAGAGAATAGAGAGGGTCAGGAAGGCCAGGGACAGCTGCTCTGAGGAGGTGGCATTAGAGCACGGAGGGGGTCATGCGAGGGAATAAGCTGTGTGAAGATGAGAGGCAGAGCATCCCAGGCACTGAGAACCAAAGGGCCAATGACCTCAGGTGGCAATTAGCTTCACGTGTTAAAGGCTGGTGTAGCTGCAACATGATGAACAAGGAAGACGATGACAGGAAGATGGAACTGGAGAGGACAGCAGAGACCAAATAAGAACGGTCTGGACAAGTGAATGTGATGAGATTTGACCATGATGCACTGGCATAAAGTGCTAATTCAGAAAAGATCTGAAGGGGACGCTAACGGAATGTTGCGATGAACGGGATCTTAGCTGTGACGAAGAGGAGAAAGAAGCTGACTTGGACACTGAAAAGAGGAATCCAGGAAAATGTGTAGGAAGAACCCAAACCCACAACTGTGTTTTCACATGGGTTCTTTTTTCAGTATGATCAATTTGCTAATAATTTTCCAGCCAACACAACTATAAAAGCTCCCAAAAATAATCAGTATGCTTTCAGTCTTCAGATTAAATATATTCCAAATGCAAAACAAGTGATTTAGAAAATAATATTGGAATCATTTATTCCCTCTCCTTGAGCATAGAGAATGTGACCCAGCTGGAGCTGGACTCACAGGGGCTCACAAGGACTCACAAGGACACATCAACTGGGCCCTGAGGTATAAAGACAATAGCTAAGATGCTCTTGGAAAATATCTTTTAGGGAAACTTTCACATAAAGCCAAGCAAACAGAACACAAAAAACTTTCTACTCTTTTTCTATTAGCATTTAGTGAATAGAAATTTGTTGGACCAATGAAGACCCTCCTGACGTTACTGAAACCTGTACCAACGATTGTTAAGAAAGACAATTCAAAATATAGGATCACAGTTTCTAGCCAATCTGAAAAGGCTAAGCCCTCAATGGTTTTGCCCATTTGTAATGCTGATATATACTGATGATTCTGTAATGGTCTTTGGACTCGGGCAAACATGGCTATGGCAGCATGCTTGTCCGTTTTCCCATTCTTGCCTGTTCTGTAATATTCTTTGGACTCGGGGAGACATGGCTCAAGCAACATGCTTGTCCATTTTCCCACTTTTGTCTGTTCTGTGATATTTCCTTAGACTCGGGCAGACATGGCTCTGGCTGCATGGTTGGCCGCTTCCCGCTTTTGTCCTTTTGCATACATGCCGAACAAAACTTTCTTTCTGCTTTACTAAACTTTGTGATGTTTTTCCTCTACAACACAAGTTAGGCATTTTCTTAACTGGTTTACTGAACTGCACTGATTATGATTAAGTTAGCTATTAAGTTCCCAAGACTACATGTAAAATATTTTTACTATTCTTAGAAATATCTCATCAAAATGGTCTATTAGAAGTAAAGTCCCAAGATTTTTTTTTTTTACTTTAATAATTTTTCTCCATCCCCCCTGCAACTGGCACAAATTTTTATTATTAATCTATCAGGGGAAAAAGCCTCACTCTTTAGAAATGAATTTGCAACTCTCCCAGATACTTTCAAATGCAGTCTTTAAGAATGCAAAACTCTACTTTGTAATAAAAAGGAAAATGTTTTGGGGTACATAATTTTCTCCTTTCACCCCCTCAAAGCATACTGATAGTTTAGTATAATTTAGCCTCTTCTTTGATGTCTAAGGATCACCATTACGGTCAACTGTTATACAGTAAAACCTGTGAAAGCCCGAACCTGTGTAAGGTAGAAACGTGTCAGAGAAGGAAAACTCAAATATTTTCCACTAATAGAGAGAGATAACAAAGTGATAAGACTGCACCCGGTCAAAGGTGGAATATTTGCGAGACCTGGAAAAACAAGGCAGTCCCATCAAGTTCCAGCTCTCACAGGTTCCCTTGAACTACACTACAAATTCAATAATTTCCTCAGACTCTCATGATGGAAGCGCTCAGCTAGTTTTTCCACTGAATACCCCTAGACTACTGGTATTGTGGTTATGTGCCACCGAGTCGATTACAACTCACATCAACCCTACAGGCCAGAGTAGAGCTGCCCCATAGGGTTTCCAAGGCTGAAATCTTTACGGGCTTTCCAGCTGGTGGTTCTGTTGTCTTACTCACCAGAGATGCTCTGAGATATCAGGCTAGGCTGTTTGTTAAGTTGTTCCGATTACTGTCTACTTTGTCTTTTCCTTGTGGCCAATTCCCATTGCTACTCCCTCCTACAGTCCAAGTGCCTCCTTCCACCATCACTGTTATTCACCTCTTGCTCAGACTATCTTGGGCACAACAAGGAGTGTTTCCAGATGAAACTAGATAACTTATGGCACGTGAACAAATTAGGTCAATATGTTCTGTACATAACACTGAAGTGTATGTGTTTTGTGGAAGCTATTTTCAGAGTTCAGAACTTTTTCTGCTTATTTCCAGCTTATTTCTGAATTTGTGGTTCTTACAAGACGCTTAATTCAATTCACCAGTTATGCATTAAGTGCTTATTATATGCACTGTACAACTCAGGTTGAAGTTGCTAAATATATGAACATCATATAAGTGTGGCACTGCCATACATTAAAAAGCCTTGCCTACCATATTTAAGTTATCCCCTTTTGAGAAAATAAATTGTGTGATATTAGCAGCATATCAGGGAAATACTGTAATGTAGTGCCAACTTGATAGAAAAACCCTGGTGGCATAGTAGTTAAGAGTTCGGCTGCTGATCCAAACGCCAGCAGTTTGAATTCACCAGGTGCTCCTTGGAAACCCTACAGGGAAGTTCTACTCTGTCCTATAGGGTCGCTATGAGTCAACAGACTCCACAGCAACGTTTTTTTTTTTTATGATTCTTTTTCTTACACCTAATTCTTATTCCTAATGCTTGGGACTTCTTCCTAGCCCACCATCCTCTATCAAACCTATACCCATTCTTTAAAATTATGCCTGCATCAATCACCTTTTCCTCTAAAGTTCTTCTGGATTCACAGAAATCTGATGTGCAAAACATTTCCTCTTTTTATGTAATAATTTCCCTACTAGAATATGGAAATCCTGGTGGCATAGCGGTTAAGAGCTACAGCTGCTATCCAAAAGCTTGGCAGTTCGAATCCAACAGACGCTCCTTGGAAACTCTGTGGGGCAGTGCTACTCTGTCCTGTAGGGTCACTATGAGTCTGAATCGACTCGACAGCAACGGGTTTGGTTTTGGGTTTTAGGGGAATACAGACTCCCAAGAATGGAGAACAGCCTGTTAATTTAGCTATCCTCTGAATCATACAACCCAAAAAAAACCCAAACCCACTGCCACCAAGTCAATTCTGACTCATAGCGACCCTATAGGACAGAGCAGAACTGCCCCATAGGGTTTCCAAGGAGCAGTTGGTGGATTCAAACTGCCGACCTTTTGGTTAGCAGCCCAGAATGGTTAATAAATGAAAATAACAGTGATAATATAGATGATGGTGGTGGTGATCAAGATACAAATGATGAAGAAGGTAGCAGGTACTGTTCTAAGTACTTTATACATGTATTACTTCATTTAACCCCCACGATGACCCAAGAAGGGAGGGTACTACTATTCTCATTTGGAAAATAAGAAAACTGAGTATCATTTACTTGTCCAATTCACATAGCTAAGAAGCAGAATAGCTGGGGTATGCGACAGATGCTTGCTAAATATTTACTAAACTGAGGTATGCTCTCCTGATGAAGGAGGAGAGTGGAGGTTGAAATGTCTGCATTACCAGCCTTTCAGTACTTACGTATACTCAAATTCAGACTGAAAGAAATGTTTCGGGAACAAAGACTCAGAGGACACGTTCCCTCGAGAAACTAGAACTGACTCTCCCATTATCTGCGGTTCCGTTACATCTCGTTTTACAATCGACATCAGTGTTTGACAAGGCTAGCACCTCACAAAAAACAATAAAGTGCTCATCACTTACCTGTCTTATAAAGAAGTCTCCATGAATTAGAGAAATAATTCCAAAGTTTGTGTACTTAAAAATATGATCCATCAACCACATCATCTGAGCAACAACCTACAATAGTTCAAAGCAAGAAATAATTAAATATTGGCTAGAAGAAGCTTGACTACAGTCTAGCCAAGGCTCCATATTTTAAATATAATCACAAGCATGTTCTTAATTAATCTAAATATTTTAAACCTGATGCTATTTCTACAAACAAAGCACAGTTACTAACGGAGTCTAACTGAGAAGTTACAGGTCTCGATTCCAAGTCCCAGAACCCCAAGTTACAGGTGCACCACTGTATTTACGAAGCAGAATTAACTTCTTAGATTTAGACTCAATGATTTCAAGTTTGTTCTAAATTTGAACAAACTTTCTGGTAATTCTAACAAAAAAAGAAACAAAAAACAGTTTCGTTGCTGTTGAGTCAACTGTGACTCATAGCGACTCTATAGGGCAGAGAAGAACTGCCCCACAGGGTTTCCAAGGAGCAGCAGGTAGATTCAAACTGCCAACCTCTTGGTTTGCAGCTATAGCTCTTAACCACTGGGCCACCAGGGCTCCAATAACTCTAACAGAACTTGTAAAATTATTTTGAAACAATATAACCACGTTTACTTAATAACTACTAAAACTTTATATTTACAATCCAATATTTAACCTCAATAGTTAAGATATCAAAAGCTAATGTCTAAAATAAAAGAATATTTAGCTATTCACTTAATAAATCATTTTTAAATCCTATTATAAAGAATATTTGTTAGTTTATGCAAGGCCATATTCTTTGCCAGCGTAAAAATACTCATAGAGTCTCAATTGTTAAATGCAAACATATTATCCATTCCTAGTAAGTGTTAATACCCGTAACGAGAGCAGATAAAACGTTATTTCAAGCAAATTTTAGAACTAAAAGTAAGTGTAAACTGGGGTCTACTTAACGGATTGGTTAATTGTTCTTCCCTGCTGAGGAAACAGCATTCCTTATTCCAAGCCCTAAACAAAGAGAAAGCTATAACCTCAATGAAGAATGCAACAGAGGTCTACTTTGTTTTCCTATGGTGAGAATAAATGTAAACACCATCTCTAAGAATTAAAATATGTGAACTTATACATAAGGAAAAAGCTAAGTGTTGATACCCATAGGCTGCTTTTACAAAAGTATTATAAAAGCCCAGAGAGAATATTAAAGCTTCTGCCTGAATTTTTAAGTAAATAGTTCAGTTACACAACGCCTATGTCATCAGCTTTACTATTTTAAATCACTTTTACAAATGAAGATATATGCCCAGTGAAGAACTGATGATTTCCCAAGTCAATTTACACAGGATAAAATAACTACCACTATCTCATTTTTCAATCTTGTTTTGCTTTGCAATCACGACTACTTTGTTTAAATAAAATGATTTGAACTTAATAGACTTTGCTGAAAAATGTCCTAGAAAACAAACAAAAATTAAGTGAATTCCAACCTATACAACATTTTAGAGCTTTATACACAGTGTGAAGTTTAGCTGCCACTTATTGGATTTTGTTTTTAAAATACCAACACTAAAATAATCGGCTTTTATGTTAACCTTAAGATACACTTATGCGGATTTATCTCTTCAATTAGAAGAGTCATCTAAAACAAATATAATAGCCATAGCCTATCTATCTTCTTGAGATTTTTATGGATAATTCTCATATCTGAAATTTATATGGATAATTGTGCCCTCTCCAACTTATTTCAAGGGAAATGTGTACAAGCCAACAAATGTTTATTAAACATCTAACGAAGTTCTCTTGACAGAAGTAAAACTTCATACTTTAACCCACCCATTGCGATCGAGTCGATTCCGACTCATAGCAACCTTACAAGACAGAGCAGACCTGCCCCTACGGTTTTTAAGGAGCAGCTGGTGGATTCGAACTGCTGACCTTTTGGTTAGTAGCCAAGCTCTTAACCACTGCACCACAAGGGCTCCACTCTTTATGTCCTTTTGAAACTGGTGTAAGGTCGATGGTTCTCCACTGGGTTAAGTTTGTAAACTTGTAAGGGCATTTTTGACTGTCACAATGACTAAGAGTATTACTAGCATTTAGTAGGTAGTAGCCAGGGATGTAACACATCCAGCAGAGGCCAGGATATTCAGAGCAATGGTGTTGTCCTACCAAAATGCCAACAACGCTCCCACTGAAAAACACTGACATGTGCTCCAAGAAGTCTCCTGAATTCAGTAAGCAATGTTACAATCACATCACCATCAAACTAATTTTTTTTTTTAAGGCCCCAAAATTTAGCATTAGCCTTCCTTCTTTGAACGTACCCATGGAGTATACAGTAAATCTAATGAACATTCCTACTTGTAACTATGAATTTATACTGCCCTGTATTTATTAGAGAGGTGGCAGAGACTACAATGCACCCTTGTATTCTCAATTATTCCTTTATGACAGAAGACAGTAAATTCTTCAGATTTTAGATTATTCAGTAATATCAAAGCATTATAAAAAATGTTCAGCATTAACTAATCTGAAAATAAAAACAGAATTTTTCAGGACAGAAAAATGAATTGTACACAAAGTAACTCAAGTCACTTTACAAAAGGGAATAAACCAATCTTCCTTCTGTCTATGTGATTGGTGAACTTCAAATAACCTAATATGCTGTTTAATGCAGTTACCATCTATGCCCAAACGGAGTTAGAATACAGTTAGACATATTTATACTCACAATTTAACCATTTTTTTATATTCAAAAAACACTTAACTACATTGTAAGCCCTCAGAACAATCACTATAAATGTAATTGTATCAAGAATAAGTGCTAGCTAATTGGGGGTTCTGGTTGATAGAAAGTCAAATAAACTTTTTTATAAAATTTTTAACATCATGGATTTAGGTAATAAATATTATAAACTGCAAACATATCTACACGGTGATGTTCTTTTAACAATTCAAGATTCTGAACATAAAAAAGGACTGAATTTCTTCCATATTCCAGCAAGATCATGCCTCTCTGCTTTTCACATAAACAAGAAAAACAGATTCTTCAATAATCAAAACAAACCTATTTTCCTTCAATCTCACTTCATTTTCTGACCCCACACTGACCTACTGAGTAGAAATCTGTGGGGCGTAAACACAACAGGCTCCTTCCTGCCTCTGTGATTTTGCAAAGATTGTTCCACGAAGGAAAAAGGCCCTTGCTTCACCACTCTGCCTAACTCAATTCTAAGCATCCTTCAAGGCCAAGTTTATGTCCTCTCCCCTTCCACAAAGTTTTCTATATTGATCAAGTCCATGGTAAGCTCACTCTCCACTGAATCTCTCTCACTTTGCAGTAAAGCATTATTTGTGACACTCTCCCACCAAGCTCCTTAGAGAATAGTGGTGGCTTATGCATCTAACATCACTAACCATGAACATTAAGCACTTAGCAAACATCTGTGGATTTGTATCTTTACTAATAGGTCAAATATTAACTCCACTAATTTTATACACTTCCTATTGTTTTGCTATGAATATAACCTATTTAACTTTTCCTGTGGCAATAATGCTAAAGACTGAAATTATTTTAAATCCACCCAATTTATAGATACATTTTAGTTATCAATATAAGCAATGTAAAATTAACAGTTCAAACACAGTAACACTGGCTAAGACGAGCCTAATGCCTTCCCTTCCGATCTCCCTTGTTCTCTTCCGGCTGAAGACCCCCAACATCACCTACGTCACGAGTTTCCCTCTCCTATCCTAGCAACGCTTTTTGTGTCTGTAGTTCTGAAACCGCCAAATCTACCACTTCACCTCGAGGCAGCCCCCAATCCGAATCATATTAACTTTGTTTTCATCCCAGTTAATTTTTTTTAAGGGTCTAAATTTCCCACTTAGAATTATTGTTTTTTTTTAATATTTTCTAGATTTTCAGGAAAAGTATACACATTAAAACCTAAACATATGATCCAAACTGTACTAAGAGATTTGAAATGATTCTTTTTTAAGGAAAAAAAAAAAAAATCAAAGGAACCAAGTAACTTTATGACACGCAGCACAGGAGAAAAGCTTTCTCTCCCTCCCGGCTGCCCACTCGCCACCTTCAGGGAGCTCACCAGTCCCTTGTCCTGTAGGCACATCATCAGCGTGCACACATCGCCCGTTGCCTGATGATTCACCAGCATCACTGCTTCATCTTTTGAAATTGCTTCGACATCTTCCCCCCATTCCATCACTGTAATAACAAAAAGTTCCAAAGCTGTCATTGTAAAGATTTTTACGTTACTAGAAAGCTTATATTAGAAAAAATTGTGTAAATTGATGACACATCATCTAACTAAAACTTCTGAAAGATTCAGAGCTAAGTTTATTTCCTACAAAAACCAGAACATTGATATAACATTTTATTGAGCCTCCAAATATTCATTAAGATATAAAATTGTCATAACTTTTGACCTAGAAATTCTACTGGGAATTTATCCTACAGAAACATTTGTCCAGTAAGCAAAGATACATGTATAAAGGAAGTTTACTGCAATTTAAATGTTTGCCAACAGATGAGAAAATTATGATATAATGGAATAATATAAATCCATTAAAGGAATGGAGGGAACCTACTATATATGCTAACCCAGAAAGACACATTATCAAGTGAACAAAGCAAATCACAAAACAGCATCATAGTAGGATCCATCTTTTAGACAAAGGAATAAAATCTGTTAGTTTACGCATTGAAAAAAATCTGGAAGAATGAATTCCAAACTATTAATACTGATTATCATTGGGAGGTGGTTCCCAGAGCCATTAAAGTTCTACTTTATAATAAAATATTCAAACAATGCAAAAATATATAAGCATTGCTAATTTTTAAATTAGAAAACTAATAAAGATGTTAAATAAAAATAAAAACGTCCAGATGAAAAGTCGCTGCACCAAAACATGTATGTAACACACTAAGGGAATCAACAATAGTTCTACGTCGTTTCCTCATTTTTAGGGTAAATTTACTTCACAGAAAAAACTGAGCATGAGTTTTCAAACATCAGGATTCTACCAAGAAGCTTCTAGCTTCCCAAATGTCTAAGTTCAATTAAAAATCAGAGGCTGATTATAAATCAGCGTTCACTTTTACCCCATCCTCATCTCACTCACTGCTGTAAACACAGAAGTTAAGCCACTTCTGTGGAGCGGTTCTGGATGACAGGAATGGGGAGACCTGGAGCCCACCTGCTTCCTCTCCCACAGCCTCCCTCCTTCCCTTCTCACTCCCCACAGCCACCTCAAGATAGTGGAGCTCCTCATGATACAGGGGAGCTCCTCATAAGAGTTCATCTTAGAAAAGGGTTCTGCTGATTTTTTTCTTGCTATTAAAACCCCTTTAACCAAGGCAGCTTTTCCCTGATTTTAAGGATCTTACATTTTTAATTAAGAAATTTTCGGCTGATTACTGGCACAAATCAAAAAAAAAAAAAAAAAAAATGAACACTGGAGAGGCGGCGGGGAGACTGGAACTCTTATGCACTGCTGGTGGGTATGCTAAATGGTACAACCATTTTGGAAAACGATATGGCACTTCCTTAAAAAGCTAGAAACAGAAATACCATATGATCCAGCAATCCAACTCCTACAAATATATCCTAGAGAAATAAGAGGCATCACACGAATAGACATATGCACACCCATGTTCATTGCCGCACTGTTCACAATAGTAAAAAGATGGAAACAACCTAGATGCCCATGAATGCATAAACTATGGTACATATGCACAATGCAGTACTACGTAAGGATAAAGAACAATGATGGATCTGCAAACCATCTCACAACATGGATGAATCTGGAGAGCATTATGCTGAGTGAAATAACAATCAAAAAAGGACAAATACTGTCTGAGACCACTACTATAAAAACTCATGAAAAGGTTTACAAACAAAAAGAATCTTTGAGTACAATTAAAAAAAAAAAAAAAAGAATCTTTGATGGTTACAAGGGAGGAGGGGGAGAGGAGGGAAAAACACTAAACAGACAATAGTTAAGTGGTAACTTTGGTGAAGGTAAGACAGTACACAATACTGGGGAAGCCAGCACAGCTTGTCCAAGGAAAGGTCATGGAAGCTCCACAGACACATCCAAACTCTCTGAGGGACCAAATTACTGGGCTGAGTGCTGTGGGGACCATGGTCTCAGGGAACATCTAGCTCAACCGGCATAACATCGTTTATAAAGAAAATGTTCTACATTCTACTTTGGTGAGTAGCGTCTGGGGTCTTAAAAGCTTGTGCCATCTAAGGTACTCCACTGGTCCCACCCCATCTAGAGCAAGGGAGAATGAAGAAAACCAAAACACAGGGGCAAGATTAGTCCAAAGGACTAACAGACCACAACTACCACAGTCTCCACCAGACTGAGTCCAGCACAACTAGATAGTGCCCAGCTGCTAGCACTGACTGCTCTGACAGGGATCACAACAGAGGGTCCCAGACAGAGCTGGAGAAAACTGTAGAACAAAACCCTAACTCACAAAAAAAAAAAA
>NW_004444123.1:4693019-4701027 GCF_000243295.1 Trichechus manatus latirostris | reverse complement strand
GGAACCCAAGGTGGAGAAGGGGAGAGTGTTGACAGGTCGCGGGGTTGGTAACCAAGGGAACCCAAGGTGGAGAAGGGGAGAGTGTTGACAGGTCGTGGGGTTGGTAACCAAGGGAACCCAAGGTGGAGAAGGGGAGAGTGTTGACAGGTCGTGGGGTTGGTAACCAATGTCACAAAACAATATGTATACTAATTGTTTAATGAGAAGATAGTTTGTTCTGTAAACCTTCATCTGAAGTACAATAAATAAATACTCATTAAAAAAAATAAGTTTTCAGCTGAATTGAACATATATTAAGTTGTGGTGCACATTTACAAAGTGAGGTATTCCAATCATTCTGTCATGTGATCACCAACATTCAAATAGTTTACAACAAATGTGACACAGAAACTACATCAAAGGAACTTTAAATATGATGTCAGGTGATTCTAAGGAATAGAGGTTGTTATGGATTAAACTGTGTCCCCAAAAAATATGTGTTGTAAATCCTAATCCCTATACCTGGTGTCGTAGTGGTTAAGAGTTCGACTGCTAACCAAAAGATCGGCAGTTGGAATCCACCAGGCGCTCCTTGGAAACCCTATGGGGCTGTTCTACTCTGTCCTATACGGTCGCTATGAGTCGGAATCGACTCGACAGCAGTGGGTATACTTGTGGTTATAATACCATCTGGGCATGGATTTTCTTTGTTATGTTAATGGTAATACCACTGGAAAATGTGTCTTGAGTCAATCTCTTTTGATATAAAAGGAGCAGATTAAACAGGCAGAGATGGGGGTAGATAGATGCCAAACCACGTGAAGAACACCAAGGAACCAAGAAATAAGGACCTTCCCCCAGAGCCCGCAGACAGAGAAAGCCTTTCCCTAGAGCCAACCCCCAAAAAACCCAAATCCACTGCCGTTGACGTCGATCCCTACTCATAACAACCTTACAGGACAGAGTAGAACTGCCCCATTAGGGTTTCCAAGGCGTGCCTGGTGGATTCCAACTGCCGAGCTTCTGGTTAGCAGATGAGTTCTTAACCACTGTGGCTCCCTAGAGCCAGTGCCCTGAATTTGGACTTCTAGCCTCCTAAACTGTGAGAAAATAAACTTCTGTTTGTTAAAGCCACCCACCTGTGGTATTTCTGGTATAGCAGCACTAGATAACTGAGACAGGGGTAGAACACTGGGAGAGCTCAGCCTCTCGGAAAATACAGCAGCATCAATTTTCCTTAAGAGTGGTCTTTCCTTTCATCTCATGTTCCCAACTTAGTTCAGCTGACAAGTCAACTTTACTGAAACATATCTAAACAGCTAATATATCATACATTGCTGCAGGGAGTACAAATTGGTATAATCCTTTTGAAAGCCAATCTGGCAATAAATGTCAAAATTAAGAAATGCAAAATAACGTATATATTAGGCTATTCACTGCAGCACTGTTTATAAGAGCGAAAATGAACACAACTAAAAAGGGGAACTAGCTAAATAAATCACAATGTATCTATGCAACGGGACACCATGCAACCATAGCATTTATGTACTAATATGGAAAAAGCGGCTGCAGCAATACATCAACAGGGAACCGGCAGAAATTCAAGCCGGATTCAGAAGAGGGCACGGAACCAGGGATATCATTGCTGATGTCAAATGGATCCTGGCTGAAAGCAGAGAATACCAGAAAGATGTTTACCAGTGTTTTATTGACTATGCAAAGGCATTTGACTGTGTGGATCATAACAAATTACGGATAACACTGGATGAATGGGAATTCCAGAACACTTAATTGTGCTCATGAGGAACCTGTACATAGATCAAGAGGCAGTTGTTCGAACAGAACAAGGAGATACTGCGTGGTTTAAAGTCAGGGAAGGTGAGCATCAGGGTTGTATCCTTTCACCATACTTGCTCAATCTGTATGCTGAGCAAATAATCTGAGAAGCTGGACTATATGAAGAAGAACGGGGCATCAGGACTGGAGGAAGACTCATTAACCACCTGTGTTATGCTGATGACACAACCTTGCTTGCTGAAAGTGAAGAGGACCTGAAGCACTTACTGATGAAGATCAAAGACCACAGCCTTCAGTATGGATTACACCTCAACATAAAGGACACAAAAATCCTCACAACCGGACCAGTAAGCAATATCATGATAAACGGGGAAAAGATTGAATTTGTCAAGGATTTCATTTTACTTGGATCCACAATCAACACCCATGGAAGCAGCAGTCAAGAAATCAAAAGACTCACCGTATTGGGCAAATCGGCTGCAAAAGACCTCTTTAAAGTGTGCAAAAGCAAAGACGTCACCTTGAAGACTAAGGCAAGCCTGACCCAAGCCATGGTGTTTGGTGTTTTCAACCACCTTCTATGCATGTGAAAGCCAGACAATGAATAAGGAAGACTAAAGAAGAATTGATGCCTTTGAATTGTGGTGTCGGAGAAGAATATTGAATATACCATGGATTGCCAGAAGAATGAATGAATCTGTCTGGGAGGAAGTACAACCAGAATGCTCCTTAGAAGCAAGGATGGTGAGACTATGTCTCACATACTTTGTACATGTTATCAGGAGGGATCAGTCCCTGAAGGACATCATGCTTGGTAAAGTAGAGGGTCAGTGAAAAAAGAGGAAGACCCTCAATGAGACGGACTGACACAATGGCTGCAACAATGGGCTTAAGCATAACAACGATTGTGAGGATGGCACAGGACCAGGCAGTGTTTTGTTCTGTTGTACACGGGGTCGCTATGAGTCGGAACTGACTCGATGGCACCTCGCAATAACACAACATGGCATGACAGACTGTAAGGAATAAAAGCAAAGTACAGAACAGCATGAAGGGTGCCACCAGTTGGGTTTTTTCAAAAGGATAAAGGAGAATGTATTTACTAAATACAAACTCCTCATATCATGATCCTGCTGACAACTATTCAATGGAGTCACACACACCATTCATTCATTAATTCATTCTTCACTCAATAAATCAGCGTCAGGTACTTTTTGGGATTGGGATATAAAATAAATGAGAAGTTAATAGTTAAAATTCCCAAGAAAAGTCTACCTTGTTTATATAAATATCAGGCTAATAAAAGGTAACGTTGAAAGTTTTTTGGCTCCACAACAATATAAATAGATGTTTCATAACCATATATTCCTTTAATGCCATTTCTGCAGTGCTTCGTTCTGTTGTACATGGGGTCGCTGTGAGTCAGAACCGACTCGACAGCACCTAACGACAACAACAGCTGCTACATGAATGGAAAATACTAAATACCTAGGCATATGGAGTCGGAAAGCATATATGTGAATATAACTGCAAATAAAAATAATGTTTTTAAAAATAAAACTTATCTTACCTCTTTGTTTTCTATAAGGTAAATAAATCTAGTAAGTGAGATTAGTTTAAATCATCAAAATATAAACTGAATCCAGAAACCCCCAACTTTCTTCATCCATTCTCTCTCCTTTCCATCCTATCCCCCCCTCCAATTGTGTTTTTTTTCCTTCTCAAGTATAGGAAAAGCACAAAAGCACTGTGCTTTAAACACCTAGAACATTTTACTATAGGTATAACATGAAGCATTATACATTTTACTGTATATATAACATTAAATTCTAAACGTCCGTTTCTAAATACTTCAAGGTACAACCATTGAGAGTTAATCCTGAACGTGTATTATCTCTCAATCAGAATTTAGCCAAAATTTATTTTCAGACTAAATGTCAATCTACCAAGACTTACATGTCATACCAAATCAAGAAGTGAAGGTAGCTGGATCAATCTTTTCATTAAGGAATTATCCTGAGATAGCAATAAGGCCATGTTGGATTTTGCAATAATCCAAATTTTATTCAACAATAAATTTAATTTCTAATACCTATGATATTCTTTTATAAAATACTTTAAGGATCACTGTTGGAAATCTAAATGACTAAAAAACCAAGATAAAAAATGTTTCTAGGGAAAGAGCTATTTATTTTACATGTGAAGTACCTATGTTCTTTAGATCACAAGCTGCTATCCCAGGACCAGTAAGTACCATAACTGAGCCAACACCTCAACCAAAGAACAAGCTTATTAGCCACTAAGGAACACAAGCTATGGACGCCTGCCAGTTCTTACACTGCACTTGATTAGAAGACCAAAACTATTTTAACACACTGTTCTGTGAAATGAATTCTCAAAAAAGAACTCAGTCAAGTCCACTATTCCCAAAGGGAAAGAAGGACAACTGAATAACAACTAGAAGAAAAATTCTCCAGTTGCAACCGAATTTTAAAAATTCTTATTAAAAACCAAAGCCAAAGATTATTACTCACTAAAAACACACACACACACACATTCTGACATATCAGTAAATATAAAGGTATAGATTAGTATTTATCAGGACAGTTCTCATCTCAAAAAGAAAATACAAACAATAACTTGTTACAACCAATTCCTTAAAAATAGTGATGCTAAAACCATTATGTTGTTGTTGCTACTGTCGGCCGATCCTGACTCACAGTGACCCCAGAGGACAGAGAAGAACTACCCCATAGAGTTTTCTAGACTGCAATCTTTACGGGAGCAGATTGCCAGGTCTTTTCTCCCATGGAGTGGCTGGTGGGTTCTAACCCTCAACCTTTTGGTTAGCAGCCAAGCACTTAACCACTGCGACACCAGGGCTCTTAAAGCCATTATACTGACCCACAAAACAGAATTAACATGGAAAAGACTTAACACATAATAGCTTGCCTTGTGAAGTTCAAAAAGAATTCATGCCTGAAAATTGATGTCACAAATTACCATTCTGTGCCTCAGTTTTCTCTTATATGGAACATTAATAATACCATTAACATCAGTCAAACATGCTGTGAAAATGAATGAGATATAACTGATGTAGTGTGGCTGTGTTAGGTGTTGTCAAGTCGAAAGAGAATAAAACACTGTCCGGCCCTGAGCCATCCTCACAATTGTTATTATGCTTGAGCCCATCATTGCAGCCACTGTGTCAATCCATCTTGTTGAGGGTCCTCCTCTCTTTCGCTGACCCTCTACTTTACCAAGCGTGATGTCCTTCTCCAGGGACTGGTCTCTCCTGATAACACGTCCAAAGTACGTGAGACAAAGTCTCGCCATCCTTGGTCTAAGCAGCATTTCGGTTTTACTTCTTCCAAGACAGATCTGTTCCTTCTTCTGGCAGTCCAGGGTATATTCAATATTCTTTGCCAACACAATTATTCAAAGGCATCAAGTTTTCTTTGGTCTTCCTCATTCATTGTCCAGCGTTCGTATGCATATGAGGCAAATGAATACCATAGAAATCCTGGGTAATCGCAATTACATGACAGTGAAGTCAGTTTTATCACTATTAACTGAAAGAGCAATATGCCTCCTGTGCAACATAAGGTCAGGTATTCTAATATGAATAACCCATTGCCACTGAACTGATTCAGACTCAGAGCGACCCTATAGGAAAGAGCAAACTGTCGATAGGGTTTGCAAGACTGTAATCTTTACAGAAGCAGACTGCCACATCTTTCTCCTGTTGAACAGCTCGGAGGTTGGAACTGCCGACTTTTCAGTTATCAGCCAAGCACTTAACCACTCTCATATGAATAGTAAAGATTAAAGAGTCAAAATAACACCTGAAAGAATCTCACATAGCTCAAGAACTGTGGCTTTCAGAAGCCTAGGATGGAGGCAGACCAGACTGGACTCATCCAAGGTTAAGGGTTAGCAGAGCAAATGGAGCAAGAAAGAAAGAGAGTGAGGACATTAATTAAGGGTGGCGGTGAGAAAGTGGCTAAGATCCTGATTAACGGAGGAGAGACAGATGAGGAACGGGATGTGCACAAGGGGTGGTTAACTAAAAGAAAAGGGAGGGAGGGAGGGACGGAGGGCCATGAGAACACAGGTACTTGGTACCATCTGCAATCCCCACCTTCACCCATTCTATTCAAACTTCCAGAAGTAGGGCCCAGACATTGTGCAAAGCTCCCTGGGTGAATCTGATGTGCACTGCTAAGTGAACCGCTGGAAAGAAAGTTTTATTTCTTTAAAGCAAGCGTACTCAACACGCTGGGAAATCATGGTCAGTAGTCTCTGTTTTTTGAAACTTAATATATTTAAAAGGTTGAAGTTTCACGGGGCAAGGCTCAAGGTGTAGCTTTTGGAGGGGTTGCTTAATTATAAAATAATAATAGTAGCATATATTATTATATAGTTAAATAATCTCAATAGCTAACATTTATGGAATGCTTACTATGTGCTACAAATTAGTATTAAGCAACAGAAAACAATTTACATTATTTTCTTATTTAGTCTTCATAAAATCCCATATGTACAGGTACTATAATCCCTATTTTACAAATAAGGAGAAAGAGATACAGAAAGGTTAAACATTTTTTTCAAAGTTGGACTGTGAGAAAGTGTGGGAACTGGGATTCAAAACCACTGTATCATACTGTCACTGCTGGTATGGCTAAATAACCTTGAGGACAGGAACTTGGACAAGTTGCTCACACAGCCCTAAAGCTGCCCGCGATTATGGCAGAAAGTGGGGAGGACAAACATCCTCAACAAACAAGGTTTGTGGATGGCAGTAATGAGTTGTTGTGTGCCATCAAGTCCATTCCGACTCATAGTGACCCTATAGGACAGAGTAGAACTGCCCCAGAGTTTCCTACACTGTAAATTTTTATGGGAGCAGATTGTCAGGTCTATTCTCTTGTGGAGCCACTGGGTGGGTTCAAACCACCGACCTTTCGGTTAGCAGCAGGCACTTAACCACTGCATCACAAAGGCTCCTAAGGAGAGTAGAGAGGGGTATAGCCAAAGAATCAAGGTTTGTTTTTGTTTTTGTTTTTTTTTTTCCCATAACAGTTTGAAATATCCAAGTCTAAAAGAAGCAATGGGGCTGTAAGAAAAGATGAGCACTGTCCTGAGGCCCAGGATGCAGGTGTCAAGAACAGGAGAGCAAGACTGGTAAGGTGGTCACTGTAGAAGTCCAGGCAAGAGACCTTGGTGGCCTAGGCTAGTAGTAAAGAAGGAGAGACACAGACGTGTATGAGACGTGCTTTGAAGGTAGAGTCCACGGGCTTTACAGATGGACTCAATGTGGAGGATGAAGGAAAGGGGGGGAATCGAGGATGGCTCTTAGGTTTTCTCTTGAGTTGACTGTGTGGATGATGGAGAAGACAGGGGTGGGAGGGAGCCAGTTCTGCACTGAGCATATTAAATTTTAGATACCTACTAGACACGCAGGTGGACATGTCCATGTAGCTAGAACATGTACAGCGATTTGTAGTAGCGTGGGCACAGGACTCTCATGATGATTTCTCCCTGTCACTGGTTCCTCTGCAAGTGAAAATCTGAGTCACCGCCAAGTGCCTACTTCAACAGTTATGTCACTGATGTTTTCTGCTGTATTAGTCAGGGTCCAATCCGGAGGCAGAAACCACACCAATATTTTGAACGGGGAAATTTTAAAACAAGAAACTGCCTACTAGTCAAAGCTGGTTAACTACTAAAAGAGAGATACAGAAACAGCACGTGCAAAAATCAATTACTACCTCTAAGGCGGAGGGAGACTGAAAAAGGAAAGATCTAAAAACCCAGAAGAGAGTCCCCACCCCTACGGCTAAGACTGAGGCTTCATTAGAATCAGAGGGGCACGGCTGTCACAGGTGCCTGCTGGCGGCAAGGAGACCTGCTGAAGACGGTTGGCAGGAGCTGCTGGCTAACGGGCGGAGGGACCGGGGGATGGTCTGGGCCACAACTGGTTACGACAACCACGGTGGTGAGCACCACGAAGCCTTCCCCACGCTGAGCTGCTCGCAGCCACGCTGACATAAAAAGGGCGCATCAAGAAGGCAGCCCCTCTTGCTGCTATGGCGTTGCAGGGTCCCTCCAGTGCTCTCTGTTGACAAAGCCCAACATCGAGGCAGCTAGAAAGAAGTGTTTACAGGATCCAGTATCGCAAAGCAAAGCAAAAAAAACGGGCAGATGTGGAGACTGGAGACAGTAAACCAGT
>NW_004444123.1:4661690-4680174 GCF_000243295.1 Trichechus manatus latirostris | reverse complement strand
AAAAAAAAAAAAAAAAAAAAACCCAAAGCAACATCACAGTCAATAGCGAAAGACTGAAGGCCCCCTACCCACCCTAATACCAGAAGAAGACAAGGATCCTTGCTTTCACCACTGCCATTCAACATTGTATTAGACGTTCTAGTCAGAGCAGTGAGTCAAGAAAAAGAAATAAAGAGTATCCAAATCAGAAAAGAAGTACAACTATCTCTACTTGCAGATGACATGATCCTATGTACAGAAAATCCCTAAGAATCCACAAGAAAGCTACTAGAGCTAATAAATGAATTCAGCAAAGTTACAGGGTACAAGATGAACACATACAAACTGGTTGTGTTTCTATACACTAACAATGAACAATCTGAAAAAGAAATTAAAGAAACAATTCCATTTACAACAGCATCTAAAAGAATAAAATACTTACGAATAAATTTAACCAAGGAGGTGAAAGACTTACACACTAAAAACTAAAAACACTGCTGAAAGAAATTAAAGGAGACCTAAATAAATGGGAACACATTCCAGATTGGATGTGATTGGACAATTTAATATTGTTGAAATGTCAATACTACCTAAAGTAATCTACAGATTGAATACAATCTCTATAAAAATTCCAACAGCTTTTTTTGCAGAAATAAAAAAGCCGATCCTCAGATTCATATGGAATTGCAAGGGGCCCCAAATAGCCAAAATAATCTTGAAAAAAGAACAAAGTAGGACTCAATTCCCAATAACAAAACTAACTACAAAGCTACAGTCATCGAAACAGTAAAATACAAGTTGTCTTAGTCATCTAGTGCTGCTATAACAGAAACACCACAAGTAGATGGCATTAACAAACAGGAGTTTATTCTCTCATAGTGTAGGGGGCTAGAAATCCAAATTCAGGGTGCCAGCACCAGGGGAAAGCTTTCTTTCTCCGTTGGCTCTGGGGGAAGGTCCTTGCCATCAATCTTTCCCTGGTCTAGGAGCTTCTCAGCGCAGGGACCCCAGGTCCAAAGGACACGTGCTCCTGGCTCTTCTTGCTTGGTGGTAATGAAGCCCCTATGTCTCTGTTCAAGTCTCTCTTTTATATCTCAAAAGAGATTGACTCAAGATACAACCTAATCTTGTAGATTGAGTCCTGCCACATTAACATAACCGCCTCTAATCCAGCCTCATTAACATCATAGAGGTAGGATTCACAACACATAGGAAAATCATATCAGATGACAAAATTGTAGACAATCACACAATACTGGCAATCATGGCCTAGCCAAGTGGACACGCATTTTTTGGGGAACACAATTCAATCCATAACACAAGAATAAGGACAGACATATAGACCAATGGAATAGAATTGAGCACCCAAAAATAAACGCATACATCTATGGCCAATTGATTTTTGACAAGAGTGTCAAGTTCATTTAACAGGGAAAGAATAATCTCTTCAACAAATGGTGCTGGGACAACTGGATCTCCACATGCAAAAGAATGAAGTTAGATCCATACCTCACACAACCTACAGAATTAGAAAAAATATTTGGAAACCATGGAGCTGATAAGAGTTTAATACCCAGAATATATAAAGAATTCCTACAACTCAAAAACAAAAAGACAAACAACCCAATAAAAAAAATGGGCAGAAAAGAAAGAAGAGATACAAATGGCCAATAAGCACATGAAAAGATGCTCAACATCACTGGTCTTCAGGGAAATGCAAATTAAAACTACAATGAATGACCACTTCACACACACTTGCTGTTTGTTACGTGCCCTCCAGTCGGTTCCCACTCCTAGAGATTCTAAGGATGAGTATTATGACAACAACAAAACGGAAAATAGCAAGAATGTGGAGAAATTGGAATCTTTGTCCATTACTGGTGGGAATGTAAAATGGTGCAGCTTCTGTGGAAAACATTTGGAGGTTTCACAAAAAGTTAAACAGAATTACCATATGAACCAGCGATTGTACCATTAGGTATATATCCTAAAACTTCAAAGGGTTCAAAGTTCATTGCAACTTTAATCACAACAGCCAAAAGATGGGAACCACCCAAGTATCCATCAACAGATGAATGGATAAACAAAATACGGTGTATTCATACAATGAAAGATTATTCAGCCATAAAGAGAAATGAAGTTCTGACACATGCTACAACATAGATGAATCTTGAAAACTTTACGCTGAGTGAAATAAGTCAATCACAAAAAGACAAACAATGTATGACCCCAATTATATGAAATATATAGAATAGGCAAATGCATAGAGACAAAGATAGATTGGAGGTTACCAGGGGCTGGGAGTGGGGCAGGGATGAGGAGTTACTGCTTGATGGGTACTGAGTTTGTGTTTGGGGTGATGAAAAAGTTTTGGAAATAGTGGTGATGACTGTACAACATTGTGAATGTAGTTACCGTCACTGAATTGCACATGTAAAAATGGTTAAAATGGCAAATTGTATGTTACATATATTTTACCACAATATAAAAAGTTATCTACTGCATGATTCCATTTATATATTCTCATATTTCATATAAAAACGACATATGACATTCTCTACATGTTACATAAAAGGACAAAATTATAGTGAAAGAGTAGTTACCAGAGGGTTGAGGTGGGAAGATGATGTGATTATCAAGGGATAGTACAAGGGAAGTCTTTGAGGCAATAGAACTGTTCTTTATCTTGACTGTGGGTGATGTTTGCACAAATCTATATATGTGTTTAAATTCACAGAAATTTACACTCTCAAAAAAGGTCAATTTTATTCTATGTTAATTTAAAAAATAAAAGCAAAAAAAAGTCTTTGTATTTTAGAATACAAACATATATTTTGGATTAAAAAAAATAAAATACAAATAAACGAGTGGAAGGATATACTCCAAAATGTTAACAGTGGTTATGGCAGCATGGTGGAACTAAAGGTGACTCTTGCTCTTTTTTTTTTTTCCTCCTTTCCTTATACTTTTCTGTTTTCTCCAAATTTTCAGCATTTATTACTTGTATAATTCAGGGGATTTTTTCCCAAACGAAATTAAAAATGGAGAATATTACTAAATTTTTCTTACTCATTTCTTAAATGTTCATTTTCTCACATTCACTAACAACTTCTCCCCCAAAAGAGCTTCGTTCAAATTTATTTTGTTAACCACTGAGAGCTGAAGACTTTACAGCTTAACTTTCTATAGTGTCCCAAGAAAAGTACTTCACCCTATGCAAAATGCTTAACTTGCTCAGTTTTGTTTTCTCAACCTTCTAAATAGCCTTCTACATTTACCTATTAAGTTGGTCAACTGCAGAACACTACACTAAATTCAGAGATTAGAACTTAAATCAAAGATATTTTAATATGATTCCACTGAGAAAAGTTTAACTAAATAATGGAATTAAGTAGTATCTGCTTCAGGTTCCTAAAATGAGTAACTGGAAGAAGGGAAATTCTAACTTCTTCTAAAGGTAAAAGATTACATCAAATTGCCAGGAAATAAGTGTGCATTGTGGGTATTTTTCTGCTTTGCTACGGGAAATAGCTTTAGATTCAGACCATTATACATGGTAAAAGGTTTTGATTTTAAAGAAATACTAGAAAGGAAGTTAGAGATATCTGAACCCAAAGCCCTCAATTCACAGGTATTTTAAATCAAATATGAGAACCAGAATTCTATGCCTGCTCCTTGCCTGACTGAATTAGTTACAAAGAAAAACGTACAGATGGGAAGTATAATTAATTTACATCACCTCCTGCTTGCTATCCCCCAAAGCATTATTTATTAATTCATTCATTCAACTGGTATTATTATCTTCACAGAGACACAGGGAGGGTTCTGCACTGTGGGGGACACAAAAGTACACTGGAATTCTACCATGAGGCACTTAAGAAATTCAATTATATGTGGTTAGCATAAAGAAAAAGTAGACGAGGGAAGAAGAGAAACAGAAGCACAGAGAACATTTTAAACAGACGCACAGAGAACGTTTTAAACAGACGCACAGAGAACGTTTTGAACAGACGCACAGAGAACATTTTCAACAGTACAGTCAATCGTGCCTGCCTATCCAGTCAACAGACGGACGGACGCCTGGAGGGAGTGCGAGGCGGCACCGTGAGTCACTTCTGCTCTCATGCGCCTAGTATGCCCACATCTCACCGAGCCCTATGACTGTAGTTTTTAAAGATCCATTTTCTTTCATACAAAACTGAAGCCAACTTTTTAATTGATGTGCTACAATCCCTGCCCTCAATAAGTCTGCTCACTTACTGGGAATAAAAGACAAACTGGGGAATAATACAGGACACATGAAAACATGTACTGCAGGAGCTAGGAAAAAAAGAAATCGTTGTGTGCTGAAACATGGAAAAAGAGTCAGCAAAGGCATGGGGGGGCGGATAAGGGGGTGAATAACGGGAAATAAGGTTATATCTGAAATACGAGGTCAGATTATAGAAGTACTTTCAAAAATCAGACACCAGAATGTGGGCTAGCAGATCTAAAATTCCTTTTTGTCACCAGCTAGTTAACAAAGGAGAGGGAAGTGGGCTTCCTATGTGACAGCGGAGCGTCGGGGAGTGGGGAGGGGGCGCCTGTGTGTAAGTAGAGAGCACATGCCCAGTTCCAAAGAGGGCAGTCACAGCTCAGCTCCAGGCTCTTCTGGGAGTGTGGACCCAGGTTACCATATCTTCCAATTCTTTAAGTATTTGTATGAAAGTCCAAGAAAGGGGCAATAAACATTGGAGCAGCATTCCTGAGCAACCAAGAGGGACATTTCTACTTTGTAACAGGAAGAATGAAGGAAAGGAGTTAACAAAAGGTCCAGCTGAAGAGGGAGGCTTGGGCCAGGCTATTAAACAAACAAAAAACAAACCCCTCGCCATTGAGTTGATGCCAACAAATGTGTTGCAGAGTAGAACCCAGCTCCAGAGGGGTGTCTTGGCTGTAATCTTTATGGAAGCAGATCTCTAGGACTTTCTTCCAAAGTACCTCTGGGTGGGTTTGAACCACCAAACTCTTTATGTTAGCAGTCGAGTGCAAGCCGGTTTGCACAACCCCAGGTCCTGTATGGCCAGGCTATTTGACCATCAGAATTCTGAATATTATTCTATAAACAATAGAAGGTCAGCAGATAAGAGTAACTGGTAATATGTGGCAGGGAGGGAAGGGATGAAAGGCTGTGGGGATGAGGGAAGGTACTTCGCTAATTTTTTTTTTTTTTAAGATGACAATGTCTTTAGTAGCTTTATATCCTGAAAGATAAGAGAAAAGGAGAAGGGGATGGTAATTAGTGAAATCAAACGAGAGATGGGATATCAGACTTGGATGAGAAACCATCTATAGATGAACGAGGGTGTGAATCAACCGGGAGGAGGCAAGAAGAGCAGAAGAATCTGCAGAGCACAGTCCCGGGCTACCAGCCAAACCCACAGCAAGGAGAGTAATGAGAGGAGTGAAAAACTCATCCAGGAAAAATTCTGCTCAGAAAGTTATAACGAACAGAAATATCCAAAGTGGAGCTGAGCTAGACAACAGGGGGTATGCCCCGTAAAATTAAAGAGAAGAAAGTAGGTATTCACACCAGCCAAGTGCCCGGGAGGTCTTAAACAAATTCCTATACTACAGTCTCTGGTTTGAGGTTTGGCCACATCCCCAAACTTTCAAATCGAGGAAAGTAAAAGAAGAATACTAAGAATACAATCAAATGAGAAAATAACTGATTGTCCTACATACTAGTACAATTAATTGTTGAGGCTGAAGAAAATTAGAACAAGTCCATGAGAGCCAAAGTACGACCTTGAGTATATCGCACTAATAATTAATTAGTACAATTAATTATTTCCTCTAGTCGAAGTTTTGTCATCCTCGCTTCCAAGGAAAAATCTGGCTATATTTCTTCCAAGGCAGACTTGTTCACTCCTCTGGCAGCCCGTGGTATATTCAATATTCTTCACCAACACCATAATTCAAGGGCATCGATTCTTCTTCATCTTCCTTATTCACTGTCGCGCTTTCACATGCGTTTTCACAATTGAAAACACCATGGCTTGGGTGAGGCGCATCTTAGTCCTCAAAGTGACATCTTTGCTTTTTAACACTTTAAATCACACACACACACACACACACACACACACACACCGCAAGTATCACATATACCGTCACACATCACTTAACGTCCACCATACCATCTGTGAAATAGGACGTTATTGACTTGGACGTTGTGTGAACAAACATCAGTGGCTGTAGCTCCTCCTCTCAGCGCTGAAGCCCTAAATTCCTGTGCCCTGAGCCAGTCTGTGCCCTTTGGGGCAGGAGGGAGGGGTGCGCCCAGCCTCCAGGACGGCGATCCCAGGCTCACCTGTGGTAGCTCACCTGTGGCGCCACCACCCTCACTTTCTTATGAACCAAACCCATACCCGGAGCCCACCGACCTGGGGTGAGCAGGCCTTCAGTCATGCATGAGCTTTGGTTCTGACTTTGGCGCCTTAAAGGATGTTGGCAATCGTTGAGCCCAACTCCTTCCTTGGGCAAATGAAAGAGACCCAGGGAGGTACTCTGTCACATAACAAACTCATGAGAGAACAAAGATTAGAATCCCAGGCCTCTTATTACTCATTGCTCCCTAGGGAATAAAGTAAAGAGTATAACTTTATGGGACCACGGACGTATATGCAGTCAGACGATGCCCGAATGGACGTTATATGGCGCATGTCTGTATATGTATGTACATATATATTTTTAAGCTCCTGTGATAATTTGGATGTGCAGACAAGCTTAGGAACTACTACTATAAGGCAGGGGTCAGGGTTGGCAAATTTTTCCTTTAAAGGACCAGAAGAAATATTTTAGGCTATGTAGGCCAAAAGGCAAAACTCAGAATATTAATTAGGTATTTAAATAACAAATTTATTTTCTAACAAATTTCTACAAAATTTTTATTGAAAAAATGTAAAATATAAAAATAATAATTGAGGTCATTTGGCATAACAAAGTTTATTAAGAAAATGTTCTGCATCTTACTTTGGTGAGTGGCATCTGGGGTCTTAAAAGCAAACAAGCGGCCATCTAAGATGCATCAATTGGTCCCAACCACCTGGAGTAAAGGAGAATGAAGAACACCAAAGACGCAAGGAAAGTATTAGCCCAAGAGACAGAAAGGGCCACAAAGACCAGAGACTTCATCAGCCTGAGACCAGAAGAACTGGATGGTGCTTGGCTACCACTAATGACTGCCCTGACAGGGAATACAACAGAGAGTCCCTGATGGAGCGGGGGAAAGGTGGGGTGCAGAACTCAAATTCTATAAAGGGACCAGATTTAATGGTCTGTCTGAGACTAGAGGAACCCCAGAAAACATGGCCCCCGGACTCTCTGTCAACCCAGAACTAAAACAATTCCTGAGCCCGACTCTTCAGACAAAGATTGGACTGGACTGTGGGACATAAAACGATACTTGTGAAGAGTGTGCTTCTTGACTCAAAGTAAATACATGAGACTGAACGGGCAGCTTCTGTCCGGAGGTGAGATGGGAGGGCAGAGAGGGTCAGGAGCTGGTTGAATGGACATGGGGAATCGGGTGGAAAGGAGGAGTGTGCTGTCACAGTATAGGGAGAGCAATTAGAGTCACATAACAATGTATGTATAAATTTTTTTATCAGAGACTAACCTGAATTGTAAACTTTCACTTAAACTACAACAATAAATAATAATAATAATTGAATACAACTTTTTGTAATGATGTTGTTAGTAGTCCTGGAGTTGATTCCAACTCATGGCGTCCCCATGTATGCAGAGCAGAACTGCTTGCTCCATAGGGTTTTCAAGGCTGTGACCTTTTGGAAGAAGATCACCAGGCCTGTCTTCCAAGGCATCTCTTGGTGGGTCTGAACTGCCACCCTTCTGGCTGGTAGCCAAGCACTCAACCACTGGCACCATCCAGGGACTCCTATATACAGGTCTATTAATGGGAAGAATTGAATTCATTTTGGGGGGAACAACATTCTGCTTAACTGGGGTTCAAAGTTAGTGTTCCCTATCATCAAATCGATTACAAATGTTCATCTATGAAAATCTTTTTAGCTGAAAAGATTTTCGTAAAGGATTTGACCCAAGGACTGTCAGCTTACCAACCTCCGCTGTAAGGTATGGAGAAACAAAAAGAATCACAGCCCCTGCTCTTAAGCAGTTTACAAGTTAGTTAAGGAGACAGGAACAGTGAAGGAAAATAGTGAAGACCATGAAGAAGTATTCGGAATGTTGTATGTTGCAGAGCAGCGACTCCCAACCTTTTCAAGTATGAACATTCTTTCTTTAATGTAAAAATATGGGGCAGGCTTCTATGATAGAAGTTCTTTTAGCACTGACTGAAAATATCCATAACAAAAACAACTATAAATTCTATAATGATTTTAAAGGATTTCTTATTAATCAAAACAGCAGATACATATATTTGAAAGGCATTAGCACATATTTACAAGACACATTATTTACTCATCCACAGATGGTACTAACATGATACGGATTCCTGACCCCTTGAGATAACGCTGAGGCACTGCAGGAAATCTCGGCTCAAAGATTAACCAAAAACCAAAACCATTGCCGTCGAGTTGACTGCAACTCACAGCAACCTGGTAGGACACAGCAGAACTGCCCCACAGGATTTTCAAAGAGTAGCTGGTGGATTTGAACTGCTGAACTTTTGGTTAGCAGCCTGAGCCCTTAACCACTTTGCCACCAGGGCTCCATACAGGTAGGCAGGGATTTTCAAAGAAACTGAAGAACAGATTTTAGGGAGAGGAAGCATATAAATGAGAAAACGCAGAGGACAGGAGGGACAGCATTACCAAATAAGAGTTTGGACCAGGACTAGATTGTAGGCTCTCGACCTCCCCACCTGTTCCTGCCACCAGAGCTGACACTTAAGTGCTTTCCGCATTGAGTCCTGATAAGCATTCTCTCACTTGATCCTCACTAAAAATACTTCCCTAAATACACTAACCATGTAAGTAAACGGCCCTGATTTCATAAGGCGCAACACTGTGTTGAGATCTGACTCTGCCATCTCAAAAATGAAAAGAAAAAAAGCCTTCCCTTGACCTCGCATCTCTCCTGTAGCTATCACCCTCTAGTCTTCACAGACAGACTTGTGGGAAGTCATCTACTCATGCCTCCATTCTATGCCCTCCCATTCAGCATTCATTTCCAACCCACTCCAATCTCGTTTCCACTTGTACCACCCCAACAAAACTGCTCTTGCCAAAAGCAGTAAAAGATAACTCTCATCATCAGCTCTTTACAATACTTAAACGCTCAACAGACCCCACCTTGAAACACTGCTAACTTCTGTGACACCACACTCTTAGCGCAGGTGTTCCTTCCACTTCTCTAGCTGCTCCTGTGAGTTCTCCTCCATCCTCCTCTCCCCACCCTCCAAATGCTGGCATTCCCTCAGGGTCTGGTGCTGGGCCCTCTTCTCACTCTGTAACATCTCCCTAGGTGACCACATCCATCTCCAAGGCTTTAAAAACCATTGATAATTTCCCAGTCTATCTTTCTAGTTCAGGCTTCCCTTCTGAGGTCCAGACTGTATCCATATTTCTATTGGATGTTTCATATCCCCTATGCTAACCTGTAATCTTTCCTCCCAACGCTGCTCCTTCTCTGGGCTTCCCCCATCCACTCAGCTGCTCACACTAGAAACCTCACGGTCAGCTGTCGGCTGCCCCTCTACTGCACCCTCCACACCCAATCCCTCAGTGAATCCTGATAATTTACCTCCTAAGTAACTCTCCAACCTGTTCACTTCTATCCATCTCTACTGCCATCACCCCTAGACTAAGCAACTATCATCTTGATCTGAATAAGGGGAGAATCTTTCAGAGGGTCTCCTTCCCACGACACTCTGACTTCTCGTAATTCCACGTCCACAAAGCAGGCAGAGTGAAGACTATAAATATGAATCTGATCTCATCATTCCTCTACTTAAAAAATTTTAATAGTTTCCGCTTAAAATAAATATCAAAATCCGTAACATGCATTACAAGGCCTCAAAGGATTTGGCCTCACCAGCTTCCTCCATCCATCCCTCCTCCTCTTCGCCTCACTCATTCCATGCTGTAGCCAACCTGGCCTTCCCTTTATCCCTCAAACATGCCAAACTCTTGTCTGCCTTGTGCATGCTGCCCCTCCCCTAGCTTCACCTGGCCACTTCCTACTTACTCCTCAGCTCAGTCTCTAAGGCCATTCCCCTGATACTACTAGTCTCCAAATTAAGTCCTCTATTACATACTCAGAAGAAATTCAACCAGAATGCTCCTCAGAAGCCAGGACAGAGAGTCTTCAGCTCGCTTACTTTGGACACGTCATCAGGAAAGAACAATTGCTAGAAAAGGGCATCATGTTTGGTAAAGCAGAGGGCCAACCAACAGGAGGAAAACCCTCAGTGAGATGGACGGACACAAGAGCCTCAACAATGGGCTGAAAGATATCAAGGATGGAGATGGCACAGGGCCGGGCAATGTTCCGCTGCTCTACGTAAGGTCGCCGTAAGCTGGCATCAACTCAATGGCCGCTAACAACGAACACTGGTTCTTCATAGCACTTTTCACAGTTGTAAGTACATGGTTATCCATGTGACTTGTTGAATGTCTGTCTCCTATACTAAAATGCAAACTCCGTAAGAACAGGAGCCATGTTGTTTTGTTTGCCACTGCACCCCCAGCCACCAGCACAATGCCTGGCACAGAGCAGGCACTCAAATATTTAGTAACAGAACAATGACTGAATTAATCAGAAGACAGTTAAACATAAACTGCTTTCAAGCATTTCAGAATTTATAAGCATACAATTTAATATTCAATACTTGGACTATGGCTTAAATTTCTAACAATAAATCATTTTTATCTACCGATTAAAGCAAGAATTCTATTGAGTTATATTATTAGCCAAGCTGCAATAAAAGCAGATATTTCCAAAACTATCCCATAAATTAGCTTTTATTCATTCAGTCATACCTTTCTTTCCAAAAGATTAACATAGCTTTTTTCCCGGGCACTAATATGATACTAATAATAAAATTTATCATTTACAGAGTGCCAAATACATGCTAAATTTAAGGCTCACAAGAGATAAACAGTATAACCTCCATTTTTACCAATGATGAAACCGAGGCTCAGAGAAGTTAAGCAACAAGCCCAATGCCATACAACTAGCAAGTGGTGGTGGAAGAGCCCAAACTCAGACCAGCTCAAGAGTCAATGTGTTTTTCCACAAATACTGGATATGCTGCCCCTCCCTCGCTCCACCTGGCCAACTCCTCCTTTCTCCTCGGCTCTGTCTCAATATCCCTTTCTCAAGGCCATTCCTCCCTGATACCACTGTATTTCCAGTATATCATACCATCTCTACTATCACACTTATCTAGCACAATCTATTATTTGCTGAAAATACGATCTCTGTATATAAGTACCTGAGACTTAAAATGGTTTAAAACAATTGTTTAAGCTTCAAAATGACTTGCCAATTCAGTCTCTCACATATAAAAAACAATTCTATCCTACAGCCTAGGACTCTTACTCTAAATGACACACTTGTACCTTAAGTGATCTTCGATACTTTATTCTACAGAATAAACTGAACTTTCAGTTAATTTTCTTCTCTTCTCTGCAGACACCTCAGTTAACTTTAAAAAACTGAACCATCACTATAGGAAAAAATGTGCATATTGATCCTTGTTTTTTAGAAAACTTTTCAGAGATGCATTTGGAAGGACAGTTCATACCAAACTCAACTATTCTCAAAACTGTTTATCAGAATAAAAACTATACTGAAAGTCCTTTTGGTAGAAATTAATCTAAATCACACTATCCAGCAGTGTTTTACAAATCAGTAACTTTGTTAACTGGAGCCCTGGTGGCGCAGTGGTTAAGAGCTTGGCTGCTACCCAAAAGGTTGGCAGTTCGAATCCACCAGCTGCTCCTCAGAAACCCTGGGAGACAGTTCTACTCTGTCCTGTAGGGTCGCTATGGCAGTAAGCCGTCAATAAACATTTGACTGATCAGTTACACAACAAGATACTCCTATAACTGATGTCCTGTTTACTTGAGAGAGTAAACAGGAACCATTATTTCCAACAAAGATATTCTAAGACACTCCCTAGTAAAACATATAACTAGTAAGCAAATCCTCAACATGGAGATAGAGAGGGGTCATTTAACCCAATTATGTATGATAATTCATAGAAAACACTGTTCTAACTCAGTAAACATTTTTAAATCCAAAATGTTTTTAAGTTAGGATTTCTGATTAGTGAACTAGTCTCATTATTGTAGTCATTAACAAGAGGATTGTTAATTTTTAAATAATTAAAATTACAACAAAAGATACTTAACACATAGCTTACTACAAAATTACAGTAACCAAGACAGTGTGGAAATGGCATGGGAGAGATACACAGACCAACGGAACAGAATTGAGAGACCAGAAATAAACTCACACATCTATGGCCAAATGATTTTCAGCAAGGTGCCAAGTCCATTCAATGGGAAAGAATAGTCTTTTCAACAAATGATGCTGGACAACTGGATATCCACATGCCCAAGAGTGAATATGGAACCGTACCTCATAACCATATACAAAAATTAACTCCAAATGGAGCACAGGCCTAAAGTAAGAGTTAAAACTATAAAATTCTTAGAAGAAACCATAGGTGTAAATCTGCATGACCTTGGATTAGGCAACAACTTCAGCCAAAGAAAAAACAGACAGGGTCTAGCAACCAGAAAGGTACCCTGGTGGTGCAGTGGTTAACGCGCTCAGCTGCTAACCAAAAGGTCGGTGGTTCAAAACCACTAACTGCTCTGTGGGAGAAAGATGTGGCAGTCTGCTTCTGTAAAGATTTACAGCCTTGGAAACCCTACAAGCAGTTCCACTCTGTCCTGTCGGGTCGCTGTGAGTTAGAATCAACTCAATGGCAGTGGGTTAGTTTTTTGGTTAGTATCCAGAATCTACCACCTGCCTGTCAGTTTGTCATACTACCGTAGCTTGCATGTTGCTGTGATGCTAAAAGCTAGGTCACCGGTGTTTCAAATACCAGCAGGGTCACTCACAATGGACAGGTTTCAGCGGAGCTTCCAGACTACGATGGAGTAGGAAGAAAGACCTGGTAATCTACTTCCAGAAACTAGCCAACGAAAACCCTACGGCTCACAACAGAATATTCTCCAACCTGCTTGCTTTAGACACGACATCAGTCGCCAGAGGAAGATATCGTGTGGTGAAGCCGAGGGCTAGCAAGGGCAAGGGAGCTCCTCAGTGAGATGGACTGGCACAAGAGCCACGACAATGGACTCGAACACGCCAAACATCATGAAGACGATGCAGGACTGGGCAACGTTCCTTCTGTTGTACATAAGGTCACAACGAGTCAGAGTCCACTCGACAGCAGCTATCTAGTATCCAGAATATATAAAGAACTCTTCTAAATCAACAATATAAAGAAAAATAACCCAACTGAAAAATGGAAAAGGGTCTGAACAGACATTTCTCTAAAGAAGATATAAAAATGGCCAATAAGCACATGAAATGATGCTTACCATCATTAGTCATTTAAAAAACCCATTGCCATCAAGTTGATTCCGACTCATAGCGGCCCTGGGGGAGAAAGTAGATCTGCCCCATAGAGTTCATTAGTCATTAGGGAAATACAAATCAAAACCAAAATGAGGTAGCATTTTATACCCACTAGGATGGCTATAATTTAAAAAAAAAAAAAAGCAAACTAACAGGTGTTGGTGAGGATATAGAGAAATTAGAACCCTTGAGCACTGCTGGTAGGAATGTAAAATGGTGCAGCTGCTGTAGAAAATAATTGGGCAGTTCCTCAAAAAGTTAAATACAGAGATACCAGATGATCTGGCAGTTCCACTTCTAGGTATATACCAAAGAGAAATGAAAAAATCTCCACACAAAAACTTGAACATGACTGTTCACAGCAGCATTATTCATGATATCTAAAAAGCAGAAACAACCTAAACGCCCATCAACCAGAAAATGAATAAGCAAAATGTGATCTCTCCCTATAATGGACAGCCATAAAAAGGAATGAACTACTGATATATGATACAACATGGATGAAACTTGAAAACATTTTAGGAGACACAGAATGCCACCTATTGTATGGCTCCATTTGTATGAAATATCCAAAACAGACAAATCCACAGAGACAAAATATGCATAAGGGGCTGCCGGGGGCTCAGGGGAGGGGAATACAGAGTGAGCCCCATACTGACTGGTTTGGGGTTTCATTCTGCAGCGATGAAGACATTCTGGAATTAGACAGTGGTCACAACCTTGGGAATATACTAGAAACCACTGAATTATACAGGTTAATAAGATGAACTTTATAATATGTGAATTACATCTCAATTAAAAAATATGTATATACTTAATACTAAAGCTATGCTGAACATAATTTAGTCTTTCTTTTGATGATTCAGAAACATCTTGATGTATTTCAATTTACAAAATTTTATTCCCTCAAATGTCAAATAATACAAACTTCTAATTAAATAACATATACAAAATGTGACTTACATATATATGATTTATTATGGTTTGTTAACGTTTAATGAATTAAAAACTTCGGAAATAGTGTTATGCTAGTAAAATTTAATCAGATTTACCTTAACCTTAAGAAAAACTGTAACCTCATGACTAAAATTTATACATGCTTTTTACAATACTATATTTTTAATGATTTATACTATAAATTAATAAACAGAAATCGACTAGGCTTATTTTTTTATATTTTAAAAATATGAAATATCAAAAAGAAATAACTAGTTTATAATAATCTAGATTTTATATTATATTCAAAAGTAGGAATGAGACATTCTACTAACCGACAAGTGCATGAACAGCAGGAAATATTTCACCAGGTCAGTAACATGGTACATGAAACCTGAACAACCTTGTGACCACAGTTTGGACTAATGGCACTTCAATTTTCAGTTCCCACCACATGGGTCTGCTTCATGAAATCAGCCGTTGAGGTCACTAATAATCGGTCAGTGTTTAAAGGTAGAGTTCATTAGTTTACAAGGACTACCATATTCTTAAGCAAATAACGTGCAGCTTCTGTGTCTGGCTGCACCCTCCCAGCGAGGTACTTCTGTAAGTGCACTACATGCGAATTTTCTTCCAGCAACATGTGGAAGAGGACTGGCATGGTGGTGCTTCTGAGAGGGCCTCGCGGGGTGGGGAGGGCACAGCTGGCAAACCAACGCAGAAGGCAGACGTTATTGTGTGAAAACACGGTATGAGCAAGCGTGAAGGAGCCCTGGTGGGCAGTGCTGAGTGTTCAAACTCACCAGCCACTCTGTGAGAAAAAGATGTAGCTGTCTGCTTCCATGAAGACCACAGTCTTAGAAACCCTACAGGGCAGTTCTACTCTGTCCTATAGGGTGGCCATGAGTTGGCATCGACTCGACAGCAATGGGTTAATGAGTATAAATGCAATAAGATAGTGATTGCAATTTGAATTTTTTTCAAATGAACATCACCCAGAAACCTACGGGGTCCAGGTAGTAATGTAAATGAAGCAGGCCCAAAGAAAGACAAGGAGGAGGTGGGAAGGATCTCCAGTGAACCGGAACGTCCAAGTGCCATGCAAAGGTAGTAGCCATTACTCGGCTCCAGCAAACTGCTGTCAGGCCAGGATAAAGGCCCCGCATTGCCAGATTTGTCACTTCTCAAGAGTAGCTGGAAATCTTGATTTTTTTTTTTCATGTTCTGTGAAATCTCCCTAATTCTGAACTGTTGGCAACTAATTTAAAGAAATACATAGTGCTAAAGCCAACCAAAATTCATCAGCTGGTGAATACAGTGTTTGCAAACTATGAAAAGAA
Source organism: Trichechus manatus latirostris (assembly GCF_000243295.1). Lineage (NCBI taxonomy): Eukaryota > Metazoa > Chordata > Mammalia > Sirenia > Trichechidae > Trichechus > Trichechus manatus. The sequence goes on along the minus strand of NW_004444123.1, from coordinate 4,664,299 downwards.
ACTCCTGAAACAAGGGCTAACTACTCAGTAAACCCCAGTTTTAGCTTGGGAATGGTAAAGACAGGAAACCAGTTTATAACAGTATTTACCAGAGTTTGAGGGGCACTGGTGATCCTTCAAGTGTTCAAGGTCCACAGACCAGAGCCCGGAAGAGTAGTGCTACTGTCACACTTCACTCATATTCCTTACTCATGTGTCACATCTTCCATTCACTTTGGTGACATTTTCTTACTGTATCCAAGTGGAAATAGAGTGGATGTCTTAAGTATACTCCATTGGTAAGTAATCCACGAATCAAAATAGTTTGGGAACCACTTGAAGAAAAAATACATATATTTTGAAGGTTACTTCCTGCTTTTGGACAGACCTCAAAGAAAATTACTTGGATGATAAGACTGGTCTCCATTTGATATTAACTAGAGTACAGCAGAAAGGCCACAGAGCCATCTGAATTTTAATTACAGGCAGTCGCTGGGTTACGAACCAGATCCATTCCTGTGTCTTTAAGTTGAATTTGTAGGGAAGTCAGAACAGGTGCATATGGTTCTTACTCAGCCTTACTTTAGTGCAAGAAAAGGCCGGAAGCCTTTTCTAGGATTTAAAAGCTGCACGTGCAGCAAGTGAAGGGGATTGTGATGAAGAACATGTTGCTGGGGGTTTGGTTCCATCGCTTCCAAGTGAGGGCAAATTTACATCCTATTAAAGGACACACACAAGTTGTCTGTAAGCTGGACGTTCATAACCCGGGCACTGCCTGTACACAGCTGAATAAAAAGCTTGGGTTGCACGTCCTGACATGAACATGGTAGAGCTACAGACATGAATATTGTTGGAAAACATACACAGCAACACAGAGAATGGGAAAAACTCCCATAAAACTCCTTTTTAAAAAAATTTTTTTTAATTTTATTTTTTGTTGTTGAGCACAAAACTCCTTTTCCGGCAAACCTAGGAGAAAAAGAAAAATCTAAAGACTCCAAAATACGTGAGAGCAGGGCTGAGATCAAACAAGTCTGATATCAGACGGAAACTATGTTGGGGGTGGGGAACAGAGACAGAGACAGAAGGTGTGGCGTGTGATCACCGGGGCCCAGCAGCGGCAGATCTCAGAAAGCAACAGCAAAAATACACTTCCTTAAGGAGAAGGATTCACACGGGCAGGTTGGGGCTGTGTCCCTGCGGTCACAGCTGCAAAGGAGGGAGCTGGGAATTCCAGAATTGGCCACAAAAGGCCTCCTAGACTCAGTCTGGTTTGGAAAGACAATAACTTGTGGCAACACAGAGAAACACACAGGTGACATCTGTGAAAAAGAATCTCCGAGGCAGAAATCTGGATTTTTACCCTGACCCCATCCGCATGTCCTACAAATAACTGACTAAGGAAAATCTAATTCATTAAATCACAAGGAATAAAAGAAAACTGGCACAGTGTGGACAGAGAGACACTATAAGAAAATGGTAGAAATAAGCAGCGTAATGGACCGACTGCCAAGGAACATGCACAGAAACATATTTCAATGGAGGAGATAAAAACTATAACGAAACAGTCCTCCAAGAATTTCAGAAAGTCAATGAAGTCACCACCACCATGAAGAAGAAGACCAAAAGCAGGAACACAAGAACTCAAAGAAATATGGGAACAACAGGAAGAGGGGGTATGAAATGGCAGAACTCAGGAATGAAACAGAAGAATAAACAGAAAGGAGAAGAAACCGAAGAGGGTCGAGGAGAAGAGACACCACGGAGAACACGGTGAGTGACATTAAAGATAAAAATGAACAGATGAAACAGGTGTTTAAAAACTAAATACAAAATAATAGATGTAGAACACATACAAAGCGAGATCCAACACACATGTAACTAGAGTCCTCAACAAAAAAAACCAAAACAATGAAACAAAAGTTAAAAGACATAATCAAAGAAAGCTTTACTGAAATAAAAGGAGGTTTGAATCTACATATTAAAAGGGCACACAATATACCAGGAAAAACTGAAATAATTGTCAATACTGACATATCCTAGTAAAGTTAATAGATGTCAGATAAAGAAAGAATCCTAGGAACAGACAAGCAAAAAAGATCAAGTCATTAATAATACAAAAAAATTCAAGCTGGCTTCACACATCTTCACAGCAACATTCAATGCCAGAAGACATTGGCACAACCCCTGTAACATGCCCAAGGAAAGAAAGTGTGAGCCAAGGATGTTATAACCTGCTAAGCTGTCTTTCAAGTTACAAGGCAACAAAAAGAAGTTCTGAAAATGTTATAAGGATAACATTCCCATATTGTTCTCAAGAGCCCTTCTTGAGAAAACTACTAGAGGATAAGTTTCAGCCAACCAAAGGAAGGCTCGGAAAAACTTCCACAAAAGTACCTGAGTGAGCACTGCATATACTTAACTGAAGAACTAAGACTAAAACAGATGGTGTCATGGTTTGAATTATGTCCCCCAAAAAGTGTGTGTATCAGTTTGGCTAGGCCATGATTCCTGGTACTGTGTAATTTTCCTGTATGTTGTAAACCTGCCTCTATGATGTTAATGAGGGAGGATGGGTGGCAGTTGCGTTAGTAAGGCAGGACCTGATCTACAAGACTGGATTGTGTCCT
>NW_004444123.1:4658634-4661590 GCF_000243295.1 Trichechus manatus latirostris | reverse complement strand
AAGCAGTGCCGGGAGCAGAGCGCGTCCTTTGGACCGGGGTCCCTGCGCCGAGAAGCTCCTGGTCCGGAGGAACACTGATTAGAAGAAGGCCGACGGAGAGAAAAAGCCTTCCCCTGGAGCTGACACCCTGAATTTGGACTTTTAGCCTACTGTGACTGTGAGGAAATAAACTTCTCTTCCGTTAAAGCCATCCGCTGGTGGTATTTCTGTTACAGCAGCACTAGATGGCTGAGACAGATGGAGATAAGGGTGACAAAACACAACACAAATATTACAGACCATGATATCATATAAATGCAAAGAACCAAAACTGAGAGAAGAGAAAGAGAGTGCGAGGTATAATAAGCTTGTTGATTACCTTAATGTAATAACTAGAAGTCAATGGACAGCCTTAAAGCTCAGAAATCAAGTAGTGGAAGTGTAAGCATACATTATAGTACAAATGTAAACACTACTGTGAATAAATATTATTGACTATTGACTAAAATTGGGTGATGGAGGAGAAAAAGGGAAAGAGAAAGGAAGGGAATTCAAAAGAACTTTACCATTATTCATAGAAGGGAACTAATAGTTAACTGTCAATAGAGAACTAAGAATATTATAGAAAGTACTAATACAACAAAAATACAAATCTTCCTAAATAGCAAAATAACAATAACAACAAAAAGCACAGAAAATATAAACTAAAATACAAAGACAGGGTCAAGTCAAAACATATCTACATATCTGACACATCAACATATATAAATGGATTCAATTCACATTAAAAGATTTTCAAATCGACTCAAAGCAAAACCTAACTCCATGCTATATACTCGAGACACATCTAAATCAAGCAATTCAAAAGTTTGAAAACAAGCAGATGGGGAGACAAACCCAACCCACTGCCCACTGCAGTCAAGTCAATTCTGACTCATAATGATCCTACAGGACAAAGTAGAACTGCCCCATAGGGTTTCCAAGGCTGTGAATCTTTACGAAAGCAGACTGCCACATCTTTCTCCCACAGAGCTGCTGGTAGGTTCGAACTGCTGACCTTTTGGTTAACAGCCGAGTGCCTAGCCACTGTGCCACCAGGGCTCCTGCAGACAAATGAGGCAAATGTAAATAAAAAAAAAAAGTAGGAATTGTTTCACCCAGCTCTTTCTGACTCCAGAGCCTAAGGTCATGACCACTCCAAATACTACAAAAACCGCCTCGTGCTCCTGTAATAGCACGTGCGGGGGTGTGTGCACACATGAATGTATTTTATTGTTGTTGTTAGGTGCAATCGAGTCAGTTCCAATTCACAACCACCATATGTACAACAGAACGAGACACTGCCTGGTCCTGAGCCATCCTCACAACCGTTGTTATGCTTGAGCCCACTGTTGCAGCCACTGTGTCAGTCCATCTCATTGAGGGTCTTCCTCTTTTTCACTGAACCTCTACTTTACCAAGCATGATGTCCTTCTCCAGGGACTTGTCCCTCCTGATAACATGTCCAAAGTATGTGAGACATACTCACCATCCTCATTTCTAGGCAGCATTCTGGCTGCACTTCTTCCAAGACCAACTTTTTCACTCTTTTGGCAGTCCAAGGTATACTCAATATTCTTCACCAACACCGCAATTCAAAGGCGTCAATTCTTCTTCAGTCTCCCTCATTTGTTGTCCAATTTTTGCATGCATATGAGGTGACCGAAAACACCATGGCTTCGGTCAGGTGCACCTTAGTCCTTAAAGTGACATCTTTGCTTTTTAACGCTTTAAAGAGGTCTTTTGCAGCAGATTTGCCCAATGCAATGTGTCTTTTTATTTCCTGACTGCTACTTCCATGGGTGTTGATTGTGGATCCAAGTAAACTGAAATCCTTGATAACTTCAATCTTTTCTCTGTTTATCATGATGTTCAGCTTACTGGTCCAGTTGTGACGATTTTTGTTTTCTTTATGTTGAGGTGTAATTCATACTGAAGGCTGTGATCTTTGATCTTCATCAGTAAGTGATTCAAGTCCTCTTCATTTTCAGCAAGCAAGGTTGTGTTGTCTGCATAACACAGGTTGTTAATGGGTCTCCCTTCAATCCTGATGCCCCATTCTTCTTCATATAGTCCAGCTTCTCAGATTATTTGCTCAGCATACAGATTGAATAAGTATGGCGAAAGGACACAACCCTGATGCACACCTTTCCTGACTTTAAACCACACAGTATCCCCTTGTTCTGTATGAACGACTGCCTCTTGGTCTATGGACAGGTCCCTCACGAGCCATGGTGCAATTAATTACCTGTGTGTGCGGCCTTTCTAGCCATGGTCTTGTAACTCCCACCCAGGTAATTGTGTGATAATTGTGGCCCACTGAGGGGATTGGTCAGTTTTGCCTTAAAAGAGGGCCAATTCCAGAGCAGAAAGGAAGGGCCCACCACCACCAAGGAAGGAGAGACCAGCAGGAGAGACGCAGCAGCAGAGACCCGGCAAGAGGAGATGCCGTGGTAGGCTTCCCGGTCCATGGAGGGAGAAAGCTGAGTGCCTTTGGGCAGAGACTGAGGGCCAGGGAGAGGCTATCCTGATAGAAGAAATGTATCCTGAGTGTTCTTAAGCCTGAATTATAACTGTTACTTCCCTAATAAACTCCATAATTGTGAGTATGGTCTGTGAGTTCTGTGTGGCCATTGCAATGTGTCATGGATTGAATTGTGTCCGCCAAAAATATCTGTCAACTTGGCTAGATCATGATCCCCAGTGTTTTATGACTGTCTACCATTTTATCATCTATGTGATTTCCCTATGTATTGTAAATTCTATCACTATGATGTAATATGATGGATTAGCAGCAGTTTTTTTTTTGTTTTATTTTTTATTGTTGTAATTAAATGGTTTACATTTCAAGTTAGTCTCCCATACAGAATTTTTTTTTTTTTTACATACATTGTTATGAGACCCCAACTGCTCACCCCATTCTGTGACAGCACACTCC
>NW_004444123.1:4648943-4658013 GCF_000243295.1 Trichechus manatus latirostris | reverse complement strand
GTTATACGATGTTTCACAGCTTCATCATTGTTCTTTAACAATATTCCATTGTGTGGATATACCATAGTTTGTTTATCCATTCGTCCGTTGATGGGCACTTAGGTTGCTTCCATTTTTTGGCTATTGTGAACAGTGCTGCGATGAACATGGGTGTGCATATACCTATTCGTATAACGGCTCGTTTCTCTAGGATATATTCCAAGGAACGGGATAGCTGGATAGTATGGTACTTCTATTTCTAGTTTTTTAAGGAAGCAGCGGCAGTTATATTGTTGAGATCTGCAATATTAGACAGTGTCTTAAGCCAATCTCTTCTGAGATATAAAAGACAGAAGTGAGCAGAGACACATGGGAACCTCATACCACCAAGAAAGCAGTGCTGGGAGTAGAGCGTGTCCTTCGGACCTAAACTTCCTGTGCAGAGAAGCTCCTAGACCAAGGGAAGATTGATGACATGGACCTTCCTCCAGTGCTGAAAGAGAAAGCTTCCCCTGGAGCTGACGCCCTGAATTTGGACTTGTAGCCTACTAGACTGTGAGAGAATAAATTTTTCTTTGTTAAAGCCATCCACTTGTGGTATTTCTGTTACAGCAGCACTAGGTAACTAAGACAATGAACTGAACCCAGTAGAAAGTGCTGTGGAGCGATGGCTGGTGTCAGAATTGGTAGAGATGGCAGGCAGAGGAGGCTTGTCTGGCCTCCACCTCATGGGAGTCATCCTTGTGCTGCTGATCTTGGTTCTCCTTCCTCCTTGTGGGTTTGGAGGAGGTCAGACACTGCCTCCAAGCCGTTTTTACATGAGCACAATTAAGTGTTCTGGAATTCCCATCCTTTGCAATGCTATCCATAATTTGCTATGATCCACACAGTCGAATGTTTTTGCGTAGTCAATAAAACACAGGTAAACATCTTTCTGGTATTCTCTGCTTCTACCCAGGATCCATATGACATCAGCAATGATATCCCTGGTTCCCCATCCTCTTCTGAATCCAGCTTGAATTTCTGGCAGTTCCCTGTCAATGTACTGCTGCAGCTGCTTTTGAATGATCTTCAGCAAAATTTTACTTGTGTGTGATATTAATGATATTGTTCGATAATTTCCACATTCGGTTGAATCACCTTTCTTTGGAATAGGCATAAACACTGATGCTTACACGTTGCATTTCATTTTTGACGATTTCCAATTTTCCTAGATTCATACTTCGCACAACCCACATTCCGATTATTAATGGACATTTACAGCCAATTCTTCTCACTTCAAGTTGTGCCACATCAGCAAATGAAGGTCCTGAAAGCTTGACTCCATCTTTATCATTAAGGTCGACTCTACTTTGAGGAGGCAGCTCTTCCCCAGTCGTACTTTGAGTGCCTTCCAACCTGAGGGACTTATCTTCTGGCACTACATCAGACAATGTTCTGCTCCTATTCATAAGGTTTTCATTGGCTTATTCTTTTCAGAAGTAGACAGCCAGGTCCTTCTTCCTAGTCTGTCTTAGTCTGGAAGCTCAGCTGAAATCTGTCGGCCACATGTGACCCTGCTGGCGAATCCCGGTGACACACCTCCCAGCATCACAGCCACAAGCAAGCCCCGACAGTACGACAAACCGACAAACGCGTGGGGGTGAATCTATTTTATATATTTAAAAATAACTATCTACGATAAATTACAAAATTATCTTTTAAAAAAAATCAGATATCAAATCTGCAGTACCACCAGATTGCTGAGTTTAAAGCATTTAGTAATGTTTACCTTTAGTGGAAATATTTTCTATATAAAAGTCAAAACACTGTACTGAAAACTCCTCCCCCAGATTTATGTCGCGATCAGCTGTCCACCTAACATCATGCAGAAATTCCTCACTCCGATACCAATCTACTGTCATGCACTCAAAAACTACAATCTCAGTTGAAGAGTTTTTCTCCGTAAGGGCAGACTTAAGGAGGTGGGATTTTATCAAATATATAGTATACTACAAACATTTCAATTGACACAACACTGATTTTTTTCTAACCTCTCGCAGAAATCCATAGCTCTGGTATTGCTTTCAGGTGTTAAACAGTTGTAGCTTCAGAAAGAAACTTCATGCCTCATAAACAAAAGGACATAGGAGGAGTAAAAATTAAGAAACACTATAGGAACACTACATAAAGGTCAATATTGGCTCTTTAAATACAAAAATAAACTTGTGGCAACATCGATCCAGTTAAGGCTTAAGGGGAACTGACTGTGAAACCTGTGCTTCAGTTTCTACATCAACAAACCAAAGTGGGGGAGGATCATAACAGCACGAACCACGGAAGCAGCAGTCAGGAAATCAAGTGACATACAGCATCAGAAGACCTCTTTAAAGTGGTCAAAAGCAAAGGCGTCACTTTGAGGACTAAGGTGCTCCTGACCCAACCAAGCCATGGTATTTTCACACGCATGTGAAAGCCGGACAATAAATAAGGAAGACCAAAGAACTGATGCCTCTGAATCATGGTGTTGGCAAAGAACACTGAATACACCATGGACGGCCAGAAGAACGAACAAGTCTGTCTTGGAAGAAGGACAGCCAGAAGGCTTCCTAGAAGGGAGGATGGAGAGACTTCGTCTCACAAATTTTGGATGTGTTGTTCAGGAGGGAGCACTGTCTGGAGAAGGACATCATGCTCAGTAAAGTAGAGAGTCAGCGAGAAAGAGGAAGACCCTCAAGGAGACAGACTGGCACCGTGGCTGCAACAACAGCTTCAAACATACCAATGATTATGAGGACGGCTCAGAACCGGGCAGGGTTTTGCTCTGTTGTCCACAGGGTCACTATGAGTTGGCACCACCTCGATGACACCTAGCGACAACAACACCCTGATAAGACTGTTGTGAGGATGAACGAAGCCCTTCAAACAGAGCTTGACTTACGTTTTACAAAACGTTAGTCAACATTATCAACACAAAGATACCAATTTCAAACTGACACATAGTATTAGTCAAGACTTTCAAATCTATTATAACTACTGATGATAGAGCAAGACAAAAAACTCAAACAAAGAAATACTTCCCGAGAAGAAGAGGGAAAAAAAGAAATTTGAAGCCTCTCCTTCTCTAGTACCTGGGTGGTACAAACGGTTTGCGCTGGACTACTAAGCACAGGTTGGTGGTCTGAACCCGCCCAATGGTGCCACAGAAGAAAGGCCTGGCAACTTGCTTCCATAAAGATTACAGACAAGAAAACCCTACGGAGCTCAGTTTAGTAACACATGGGGTCACCATGAGTCAGCATCGACTTGACAGCAATGGGCTTGTTTTTTGTTTTTTTAAACCTTTTGGTTTCTTTCTCCTTCTCTAAGTTCCCTGTTCCCTCACTTCCACTACCTACCTCTGATGCTGGATCAGGGGCCCCGCCCCTTTTACCCCATGATATATCTCTATTACAGCACTATGCCAATATATTTTCATTGCTAGGCTCCCCATATAGGCTGCTAAGAGCTCCTTAAAATCAAAAATTATGTCTTGAGCATCTCAGCGCCTCCAGAAGCTCAATAAAGGTGTGTAAAATAAATAAAATAATAAATATAAAAATAAATAATAATAGAAATAATATAAATAAGTAAATGTTGTAGGAAACATACGTATACGTACATGAGAAACACAATCTGGTTCAGGGTTTGTAGTGTGTGGATTGCAATGACCTTGATATCAGACTTTCCAGGAAGGTAGTTAGCTAAGGCCTCTCAGCTGGGACCAGGAAAGAATGAGCGGATAGTTCAAGGAACACTTAGACACTGAGCACTCTGTAAGCATCAGGCAAAAAGCTGTGCTCTAGGGTCACAAAGAAGACCGTGTCCCCGTCTTTAAGGAGCCCCCGGCCTGGTGCACACTGAGCAGGTGAGGATCTCACTCCCGTTGGTGAGTAGAGGCGTTAAAGCAAGATCCAGACAGCTGACACCAGAGTGCGGTCTCCCCCAGAACACTGCCCTTCAAATGGTGTAGACAGCGCTCACAGTACCAAATACATTCTGGAGCACAACCCAGTATACAGATACCCACCTTGCTGATCCTTCCTTTTCAACTCTATTCTATTTCACTTTTTAAACATGTTTGTCTTAACACATTTCGCTGATTCTATGACGTAAAGGTTGAAAAACACTGCTGTAGAAAATATATTTTAAAAACTTTCTCCAGAATTTCAAGGGTCAGATATAATTCCTAATAATTAATCTTTCTCCCACGCTGAATTTGTATCCCACCCAAAAATGCAAGACACTATCAAATAATCAAAAAACCAGACTGTGGTACCATCATGGCAGCTATTACCCGGGGCGTGGGAGGAAGCTAGCCCTTATCTCCATCGTCTTTCCCTAAAGCCACCCCAAGTAAATACCTAATCTAAGGAAAACAGGGTTTGCTAAACCAAAGAGCTTGGGAGCAAGTCCTCTCTCACCCCAGCCCCCGTCCAAGCCGACTGTGCTCCATAAGACCCTCATCCTATATAGAAATTCTGGAACTTCCACTTACAATGAGTATTTCAAACTACTTTGTGTACAGAGATTTTAATTAAATGTGTTTGGATGGAAAACAATGACTTTATTGAGTGAACAAAAATAATTTTAAATAAACACATTTTACTTTTTAAAAAACTTCTCTGAAATTTGCAAATCTTCACCTAACTGGGGAGGCAGGCGGATTTATCCCAAGACTTGAAAAAAGCATGCAAAAATGGATCATTGGTTAAGCTAGTATCTTCTGGTTTGCCTTTGAAGTATTAGGACAAAGGCAGTATAAAACTTGTCCTCAGTGTGAGACATTTATACGGCGCTTCCCACAATGTGACAGCAGCCATCTCACCATCTAATAGCAAGCTAGGGACAAACCAACCCCAATGTCCTCAAAGTTCTTCGAAGAAGTGTGTTCCCCTGACAAGACGAAAGGTCAGAAACGGGCAGAAAGACCAGAAAATTCCTTTTGCATCTTCCGTGCTCACAGGCAGAACCCCCCTCAGAGTGAAAACCACGTATCAGAACGCTCGTCCAAGCTGTGCGCTCGCTAGCCTCACCACTCCCCATCCACGAAGCACGTGCGAGTGTGGGTTACACGAGTATTATTCAATCTTTAAGGAACTCATTTTTGTGAAGTTTGCCTCAGATTAAGAGACAAATTTACAAAACTTTAATAAATCTTCCTATCTCCTCCAAAAAAAATTTGTTTGGAACTAGAGAAAGATGTTCTTGTATAAAGATCAACTGTATTTTTTCTTAAGGGAGAAAGTCATTCTTAATATTCATGCATTGGCTCTGTCCAACAGAACCTTGTTACAGTGGAAATGTTCTATGTCTCAGCTGTCCAATACAGTCACCACTAACCACAAGTGGCCACTGAGCACTTGAAATGTGGCTGGTGCAAACGAAGAACTGAATTTTTAATTTTACTTCACCTCAGTAATTTAAATTTAAAAAGCCACGTTTGTCTAGAGGCTACCATATGCGGCAGTGTAGGTTAGATAATCAACTTAAGTCCCCAGCAGCAAAGCTGAGTAACTGACTTGTCTTAGACTGAATGTCACAATTTGAAAAACTGATATTCTATACTAATATTTAATATTCAGCTTACCCATTGCCATCGAGTTGATTCCGACTCCTAGCGAGCCTACAGGGTAGAGGAGAATTGCCCCACCGGGTTTCTAAGGAGCGGCTGGTGGATTCAAATTGCAGACCTTTTGATTAGCCGCTGAGCTCTTGACCACTGTGCCACCAGGGCTCCAACATTCAGCTTACTAATTAATATCTAAGGCTAATAAGAGTTCACCAGGAGTGGTTTTTCAACCAAGTTTAGACAATTTTTATTCTAAAACATGAACATACTAGGTCTACTGAGCAGAAATTCTTTGGCAACGTTCAATTTTCCATCTGTGAAACTCAGCGTACAGAAAGGGAAAAACCAAACCCTAACCGGCCCATCATCCTCCTGACACCAAGGAAGAAACGAAACAGATAATCCATAAGAGGCTACTGCAATCCCTAGACGCTTTATGGTACTCCGACTCACCGACCCGTTTACGCTTGCTTCTTGAAATCCATTTCTACGTTTGTTTGACCTCTTTGTGTTCTATTATGATCAGGCCATGACCAGACACTCTCGAACCAAGTATTCGACCTATGGGAAAACCATTTAAAACATGTACACTAAAGAATTCTGTACTTAAATGAGACAGACTGATCCAATTGTCAGTGCAGTAGGCTGAAGAAGGGCAGATGCTTCAGAAAGACGAAAATATGCCGATCACGCCACAACCCCTTTCAAGCAGGCGGCAGAAGTCAGCAAGGAAGAGACACCCCAAGAAAATATGCCTAAAAATGCACTGCAGTCATCTGTGGCCCCAGGACAACTACTTGTAACCTCAAGCAGCACCCCTGAACTCCTGAGAGTGTCCAGGTCAAGGACAAACTAATTTTTCCCAGTTTCTCATCAGGTGAACACTTACACATGACTACGCCACACACACAAGCACAAACGTATCGGTAACTTCATCGTGTTCAAGCAGAATGAACTTCTAGAGCCTACATATATAAATACTATGTGCTCATTTAAAACAAGCCAACTTAAATGTACTGTACAAACACGAAGCCGCTAGTGCCACAGAACATATTTGGGGAAGCTCCAACTACGCCAAGCAAAGCAATTCTAAGACAGCAGTGCAATTCAGGTTAAGAGTTCAGCACCACAGACCGGAACTTCGTTTTTCACTCCATCACTGCTACTGTTACCACTATGTCCTAAAAAAGGACTAGAAGCTCCCCTACTGTATCCAACGAGCATTGGGATTTTGACAAGACCCATGACAAGGGAGCATGCATACAGTATCCTAGGGGCTTCAGCTCTTGCAGAATAAGAAATGGCATTGCCAGAAGGAAAAAAGGCTTCGTCTGGAGCAACTGAGAGCACTCTGACATAGCTAGAGTCTGTCAGACTCCACAAAAGCTATGTGCTGTCAGTCCTTTTCTCGTGCGTATGGATAAAATCTGCAGATGTGGCCTGGGCAGGAAAGAGAGAGACACAGAATTTTAAATGGGAACTGCCCTGCTGTTCGACCCAGAGACTACTCTCCTCACTCTTCCAGGCCATGAACTACAGACCGCAGTATCTGCGGCATGATCTCTAAGGAGCCTACCAGTTATAAAATTCTGTGACAAAAGCCTCCATATCCAAGGTAAGTGTTAGAATCCTCAATGCATTTTTTTAATTAGGGGAAAAAAGTCAAGTAAATGTAATACAGAATTTTCACAGCAAAGGTACAAGTTCTCAAAGCACATAATGTTTATAAACAGAAAATAAACACTACTTCTCATTTAGATCTACAAAAGTCTGATTCAAAACAGCATTACCCGTTTTCCAAAATCCAATTAAAAGCAGAAATAAAGACCTACTTAAATGCACTCCAAAGATAGATTAGCTTAATATAGACAAACTTCATTTTTTATATTTAATATTCTAAGACAGATTTATGAGATAAAATGTAGATTCCAGTAAACAAAAGAAACATACATAACAGAAAAGCCCATGTTCTGTTTGGTTTACAATGTCGTCAATGCATTACAACACTATATTAAATGAAAAAACTTACTATCTTGGCACAAATACGGCTCAGTCGCTTTTCTAAATTCCTAATATTTATAGGCTAAATATTTTACCTCTTCATTTTTATAAGCCCTCAAGTGCTACAAAACTCATTTGTATTTCTCCAGGAGAGATTTTACAGAACAGTTTTAATAAAAAAAAAAAGTCAATCATGTTCAAAATATACTATTTACAGAATTTACAAATATATAATTATGAAATTACACTTCAGAAAATATCATGCATCCTAATAAATTAGGATTGTGAAGAATACCTCCATAGAATTATTTTCTATTTACGTTTTCAGTAATCAAAGCATAAAGCATCTTCAATTCAAAGTACAATATATATTTAATCATGGCTCCTGACTTAAGCATAACATTACACATTTTTTCCTATGCATTAAACAAAAGTGCTCTCATTCTTACCTGTATATCCAGCATACCATCCCCAAGAAGCCACAATTCCTAAAAGCCACTTAAACATGATTCCTTCAATATACCAGAAGAGCTGACTGTCCAGCACTCGAAGAGGCTGAAGGATGAGCACATACAAGAGGTAGGATGGAATAGCAAACACGTTGTTGGCGACCATGAAGGCAAACCTCATCAGGGCTTTCACTAGGATCCAGCCCAGCCACGGAGCTTCTTCCAAAGTCACCGCCATTCTCACACTGGAGTCCGTCCTGTCTTTCTGGGGTGAAAGGAAAATTCATTTAAAATGGAAAACGGATAAAGCACACGTAAATAGTCAGCTTAGAAATCGCCTCCAACATAAAGGGAGGAGCATGGGTCTGAGCTTTCCCGGTGGAGTCCCTCGGTGACCCCTCTGGGAAATTCCAGAGGGGGACAGACAGCCAGGGAGGAGGAGCCGACAAGGTCAAGGGAGCTGTCCCCCGAGGCACAGGGTATGTCACAATACACTCAGCAAATGAAGGCAGTTCCCGCTAACTAACCGGGGCCGGCCCGCACAGAGTCTCACTGCAGTCTGTACGCTCTGAAACAGGCCCCCCGGCCACCGGTCCCCCGGCCTCAGGCCCCCCAGTCTCCACCTGCAAGCGGGCGACACGAGTGAGGCTGAAAGGCGGACCCCTGCCCAGCCCTCCCAGAGCGAGAGCCTGGGGATCCTCCGCACCCCCTTCCTGCACAGCGCCTCACTCCTTACCAGGGTCTCTCGCTTTAGCAAAGAGAGTTACGCGGAAAAATTTCATTTGCGGCAAAAAGGGTTTTTGTTTCCCGTTTTAGGAAAAAAGGAGAGGGGCCTAGAAAAGAGAGCCCATAAAGGTGAGAGGAAAAAGTGGGCTCACAGGCCAAAGAGGAAGGGCAGGAGCGGGGGAGGGGAGAGGCAGCGTCGGGGATGCCCAGGGGAAGGGAGGGGAGGGGAGGGGAGGTCTCGGACCCGAGGCCGCGAGGAGGGAAGCCCCAGGGCCGGGCAGGGGCCGCAGCGGTTCCCGCGGATGTGGCGGGGTCGGGGCGGCGG
>NW_004444123.1:4642072-4648219 GCF_000243295.1 Trichechus manatus latirostris | reverse complement strand
CCCAGAGCGCCCCCTAACGAAGACGCGGCCGCCGCCCGCGACCCCGCTCGCGCGGGTCAAGGCCCTCGGGGCCGCCTGGGCGCTAGGCCGGGACCTCGCCGAGCCGGGAGCCCGGAAAGGGCGGCTCGGAACGGGCGAGGGACGAGGAGGACCCACGGTCCACCACACGAGGAGTGCTCTGGCCCCGGTGGAGAGCCCCTGGAAAGCCAAACCCGCCGCTCTCCGTTCTCAGGGCTCTCGGGTCTGACTCACCGACCGACCGACCGCTGCTCAAACTGGAAGCTGCCTCCTTCAGCACTGAACTTCATTTTTTCTTTCCTAATGAAACCCAGTCGCCCTCCTGGCTTTTCTTCAGAACCCCTCCAGAGTATTAAGGGATAGAGTTTAAAATCAGTTCATTTTAAGCACCAGAATCCGTGTGTCTGGAAAACACCTGGAACATTCCTGACACTTCAATTCCCCATCCATCCCTCTTCCCACCTCCCACACCTGCCAAAAAAGGAATCCAGTGGGAACGAGTGGTTTACGCAGACAGACTGAAGTTTGGTGAGTCAAGGTGGGAAAAGCACTTGGCCAAATGCCTGGCATTGAGTAAGTGCACAAAAAACGTGGCCAGAGACCTGCCCCTCCTGGAATTCTGCAGCTGCGTGTCTGTTTCCAAGGCTGGATCACACGAAGGAAACGAGAGAAACAGCCGGATGATGTGTACACCTGAACATTCGCAAATGGCCTGCCCAAATTTCAGTTTAAAAACTATAAGCTTTGTTTTTTCCCTTGATCACATTTGTAAATGGGGGGAGGGAGGATGCAATTTTTACACTTCTCCAGCGAACTGCCATGTTTTAGTCAGCATGCCATCTGTTCTGCCTACTGTGAAAAAATTCACCACTGTGTTTCCTTTGGACCATCAACAGTTTCTCTCTTTTTAAACTTTAGTTCCTCTTTGGTCCACAGGATGCTATAAGGTGAAGGAAAGAGAGTTCACCTTATGCCATATGAAAGAATACTTTCTATTTCCATTTTTTCTGACTGTGAGGTAATAAATGAAAGCACACAGCCTGACTGGAAGTATTTATTAGATTCCCTTCCACTTATTATTAGTTTGTTTTTGTTTCTATATGTTATCTGTATATTTCAGCAGTACTGTATTTTAAGTGTACAGGGCACAAAAAGGTACTTTTTATGTCAGAGAACTTTCTGCATAAGTTTAACTGATGTATAGTAATAAAAAGATATGTCAGTTCTGCTCCTTGTATTCCCTCTGAGAATTTACGTTCCAAGGTAAAAAGATCTTTAAATAAATCTTATGAGAAAAATAATACCTGTACCATAGATTATTGCTAGAAACGTGTCATATTCTTAAGTATCCTAGGTGAGGCACTCGGAGAAGCTAGAGGAAGCTCCCTTAGGATTCCACTCTGGATCACATTCATGGTCTGTCCCATTCTGCATTCCCCCCAATGCTGGGTAGATACTGGCTGATGCTTAGAGAGCCTACCGAGGAACGTACACCTGGTTCCTGGGTCACAGAGCATCTGCCAGACGCTAGACGCACCCACACTTGACAAGATGTGATTAGTACCAGGCAGCCAGGCCCAGAAAAGGACCAGAGGTCCAGTAGGACCTCGAACAGATCTCAAACATCAGTGTACAAAAACATCACTTGGAATGTCTATTGAAACACAGATTCTTGTGCCTCATTCCAGAAGATTTTAATACTCTAGGTCCAGAGGGGCCTGGGTACCTGCTTTTTAAAGACATATCATAAGTGATTCTCATGTAGGGAGTATGCAGAGTTGCTTTTAGAAATCCTGACTGGTATGGATTGAATCGTATCCCCCAAAAATGTGTCACCTTGGCTAGGCCATGATTTCCAGTATTATGTGATCATCCACCATTTTGTCAACCGATGTGATTTTCCTGTGTGTTGTAAATCCTATCTCTATGGTATCGATGAGCTGGGATTAGCAGCAGTTATGTTAATGAGGCAGGACTCAATCTACAAGATTAGATTTCATCTTAAACCAATCTTTTTTGAGATATAAAAGAGAAGCGAGCAGAGAGACATGGGGACCTCATACCACCAAGAAACAAGAGCCAGGGGAATAGCGTGTCCTTTGGACTCAGGGTCCCTGTGCTGAGGAGCTCCTAGACCAGGGGAGACTGATGACAAGGACCTTCCCCCAGAGCCAGCAGAGAGGGAAAGCACCCTGAATTTGGACTTCTAAGCCCCCTAGACTGTGAGAAAATAAATTTCTCTTTGTTAAAGCCATCTATTTGTGGTAGTTCTTTTATAGAAGCACTAGATAACTAAGACACTGACTCGGAGGTATTCTGAGACTGAACATCCTTTTCACCTTTTCTAGACCTTTCATGATGTCAAATCATTTGATCATATCTGTTCTCATCCTTTTACTTTTTTACAAAGCAGAATTCTGTCATTTCAGTAGCTCCTTATATGGAAACCCTAACCTCTTTGGTCATTTCAGCTGTCCTCCTCTTAACTGGCTCCAGCGTCATTAGACTTTTCTTGAAGCTCAACAAATGGAATGACTCCGTGTTCCAGGTGTAGTAGGTTCTGGTCTCATTCCCAGCATGGAGGCGGGGGTTAGCTTCACTTTCTTGACCACAGCGGCACATTCAGTTTCAAGACAGTTCAGCAGCTACAATAGATGAACTGTGTTGCTTTGATTTCTTCAGGGAACAATTTCAGATAATGCTTATATTTATTTCTTATATTGCAGAGTTCATCTTAGATATGTATTTTGCTTTACATAGAATACCTTCCTTTGCCTATTGAAAACTTTTCTCCCCTGCCACCTGTCAACGCACTTGGGCAACCTCCTGAGATATTTCTGTAGTTGATCTTCGCAGATGTATAAATGCTTTGCGTGACTTACCAGGAAGGCTGGCACAGCCAGTTCTTCAAGGTGAACAGATCTTTAGAGAACAAGGATCTTCTTCAATGAGTAATTAGCATCTATCTGCTATCCTCCTACTTCAGAGCCATGTTTATAAAAACATAAAACATTAAATCAAGAATTCAGAGCCTTCATATACACCTCAGTAGAGGAAAAAGGAAAACAAACAGACCCCACCCTATTGCCACAGCCCTCATAGGTTCAATTTCAAAAGCCCACATATGAGAAATGGTCCTTTGAAAGAAATATGAGTCCTCACATTTCCTTGAGTCTCCAGACATTTGAAAACAATCAAACCACAAACACCTTAGGAAGTTTCATTCCACCCGTCTGGTCCACATGCACACAGCAGATGAGGTTATACCCAGGGAGCGGCTCCCTCGGGCAGAAGGATCCCCCTGGGTCCTCTCTTTCTCTTAGTGGCAAAATTATAAAAACATTTCACCTACCTGCACCAGTTTCCGCACTAAAGCACCCGTGAACCATGGCATTTCCTCTCTAGGGGAAAACCCTATCAGCAGTTTTGGGGATGTGCAACGACTTGGCACAGGCCCCCCACGTCACTAGGAAACAGTCACAACCTAGAAATCACCCCAAGAGAGTCATGCATTCTGACTGTTGCCAGCTCTGACTTCAAACCAAAAAGGAAATGTGTGTGTGTGTGTGTGTGTGTGTGTGTGTGTGTGTGTGTGTGTGTGTGTGTAGGTGTTTTCTTCCATATCAGTATCTAATCATTTTATGTAAAATGTATTAGGACTTATAACCTTAACATTTTTTAGACAAGGTAGGTTGAATCATCAAAGACTTGACTGCACCTTTATTTAAAACATTTCAGCAACTCTTTTTATTAACAAGGTTGGCCTAAACAATATTATGAAGTAAAAAAAAAAAATCCTGCCTTTTTCTCTATGCTCCTTTCCTCTTCCACTAATTTACTGTTTCCCCTCTTACGGTTAAAATGATCCCTAGTTTCCCAAAGGCCCTGAAGACGCCACTTAAGAACCCCAACAGACAACACCCTAAGCCAGAACCTTCTTTCTCAACTGTCACACACTGCATTTCCTTCACTCAGGTCCTTCCTTCCTGCCTCCTGTGGTAAACGAACCCATGCCAAGGTGCTTATGGCTAAAAACTCTTCCTCTTCCTGAAGCATAAGCATTTTATAAAGGAACTCCTAAAACCCTCAAAGCCTTAGTGCATTTCTGCTGGTAAATTGTCAGGTACTGTAGTATAGTGCTCCTCCACTCACAAAACCTACAAAGTCATGTATTAATGAATAAGACAAGTTCAGACTTAAAATTATGAAGTCTATACCTACCATAAGAACCAAAATACAGACATGTTATTGCTGATTAACAATACTAGTAATAGCTGACACTGATTGAACACTTCGAGTGCCAAGTCCTTCTCTGCTATACCTACTCCCTGATGATCTGATACATCAGAGGTTAACAAGCCGTTCAGGGCTGATAGTGCTGGTTAGTGTTTCTTCTAAATCATATCACTTGCCCTTACCTGGGTTCAGTTTCCCTGTCTTACCCAGCTGTCTGCAGTGCAGCCTGGTTCTTTCTCTGGTTCTCTTTGGCTTCAGTCATAAGTGGTTTGAGCAGAACTTTTCACTCTGCTCCTGCTCCAACTCTATGTTCAAGGTTAATTTGTTATTTTGGGGACTGAGCCTGCTGGTTGAGGCTCTGTTGTAATGAGAATCACACCACCTTCCATTTTTCTAGCGCTTTGCAGTTGACAAAGCTTTCACGTGAATCTTGTTGGATGCTAACAACCACTCTCTAAGGTAGGCAGGTATTAAAAGAAGGAGTGAGTAGGGTAAGGAAAGAGAAGTTCTTTACAAATGGTTTTTCTCTTGAAATGTCTTCAAGGAACATTTTATGAAACATACTTTCAAATGCTTTGTTTCTCTTAAACTTTGTCTTCAAAGCATAAACTGGACTGGAGATTTAAACTGTTTGGAATCAGCTACTGGCAACCCACATTGAAAGTAGGTGTGCATATGTCTATTTGTGACACTGCTGTTAGATCTCTAGGGTATATACCTAGGAGTGGGATTGCTGAATCGTAAGGTATTTCTGTTTCTAGCTTTCTAAGGAAGCGCCATGCCGTTTTTCACGGTGGTTGTACCGTTTTACAATCCCATGAGCAGTGTATAAGAGTTCCAGTCTCCCCACATCCTCACCAGCGTATGTCGTTTTCTGTTTTTTTGATCAGTGCCATTTTTGCAGGGCTTAGATGGTATCTCATTGTAGCTTTGATTTGCATCTCTCTGTTGGTGCAGTGGTTAAGAGCTACGGCTGCTAACCAAAAGGTTGGCAGTTCGAATCCACCAGTTGCTCCTTGAAAACCCTATGGGGCAGTTCTACTCTGTCCTGTAAGGTCACTATGAGTTGGAATTGGCTCCACGGCAGCAGGTACGGGTACATAATGGCTAATTATCATGAGCACCTTTTTATGTTTGTTGGCTGTTTGAATGTCCTCTTTGGTGAAGTGTCTGTTCATGTCCTTTGCCCATTTTGTAACTCTATTGTTTGTCTTTTTTTGTTGAGTTGTTGAAGTTTTCTATAAATTTTAGAGATTAGACTCTTATCAGATATATCATTTCCAAAGATTTTTTTTCCCCCAATCTGCAGGTTCTTTTTTTTTATTCTTTTGATAAAGTCTTTTGATGAGTATAAGTATTTGATTTTTAGGAGGTCCCAGTTATCTAATTTGTTTTCTGTTGCTTGTGTATTTGAAGTTGTGTTTGGTAATCTATTACTGAAAAAAATTAGATACCATAGTTTTGTCTCTATATTATCTTCCAGGAACTTTATAGTTTTTTTCCCAGTATCTGTATTCATTTATTTATTAACACTTTTGTGTCAATGGATAGACTTCAGAAGTGAGATTACTATGTTGTTTATCCATGGTTATAAATTTTTTATTGTTGTAATTAAATAAAGTTTACATTTCAAGTTAGTCTCCCATACAGAATTTTTTTTTTTCACGTACATTGTTATGAGACCCCAACCACTCACACCATTCTGCAACAGCACACTCCTCCCCTCCACCCCTGATTCCCCATGAACATTCAACCAGCTCCTAACTCTCTCTGCCTTCGCCTCTCACCTCTGGACAGAAGCCGCCCCTTTGGTCTCTTGTATCTACTTGTCTAAGAGGCACATTCTTCACAAGTATCACTTTATGTCCCACAGTCCAGTCCAATCCCTGTCTG
>NW_004444123.1:4630233-4641972 GCF_000243295.1 Trichechus manatus latirostris | reverse complement strand
ATCACTTTATGTCCCACAGTCCAGTCCAATCCCTGTCTGAAGAGTTGGCCTCGGAAATTGTTTTAGTTCTGGGGTGATGGAGAGACCAGGGGCCATGCTTTCTGGGGTGCCTCCAGTCTTAGTCAGACCATTAAGTCTGGTCTTCTTACTAGAATTTGAGTTCTGCATCCCATCGGAACTTTATAGTTTTAGCTTTAACTTTTAGGTCTTTGATCCATTTTGAGTTAGTTTTTATGTATGGTGTTAGATATGGATTCTGTTTCATTTTTCTGCAAATGAATATTTAGTTTGCCAGCACCATTTGTTAAAGAGACTGTTTTTCCCTATTGAATGGACTTTGACTTCTTGTTGAAAATCAGTTGCAGTTGTTGTCAGTTGCCGCTGAGTTGGCTCAGACTTATGGCAACCCACTGTACAATAGAGCAAGACATTGTCCAGTCCTGTGCCATCCTTGTGATCATTGTGGATGCTAGAGTCCATTGTTGTGGCTACTTGTATTTTCAGTGCCAACCTAGGGGGCTCATCTTCTACCACTATATCAGACAATATTCTACTGTGATCCATAGGGTTTTCATTGGCTAATTCAGAAGTAGATCTCCAGGCCTTTCTTCCTAGTCTGTCTTAGTCTGGAAGCTCCACTGAAACTTGTCCACCATGGGTGACCCTGCTGGTATTTGAAATATTGGTGGCATAGTTACCAGCGTCATAGTAACAGGAAAGCCACTGTAGTACAACAAACTGACAGGTGAGTGGTGAATTCTATGTATTAATCCACCAGGATTTATTCGGTGATTGCTATCTGCCCAGACATTTGCTTCCCTCATTCTGTTTGGGGGAAAATGCTAACACAGTGGAGACTTTTAGAGAATAATGAAATGTCTCCATGTTATGTGTGGCATTTGATGTTTGCAGTTGGAGTTCAAGGAAGAGGAAATAGCTGATGGAAACAAGGCAGGGCTTCCAACTGGTTCAAAGCGGTGTGGTCATGGCCGAGGGAAACAAGGGCAGTGTACACGTTGCATAGCAATCAAATCTCTTGTGCAACAGCTTTTGACCCAAGTTGGACACAGGCAGAGTCTTGATGGCGCAATGGGTAAGAGCTCGGCTACTAACCAAAGGTCAGCAGTTCAAATCCACCATCTGCCCGTTGGAAACCCTACGGGGCAGTTCTACTCTGTCCTATAGGGTCACAATGAGTTGGAATCAACTTGAAGACAACAGATTTGGGTTTTTTGGTTTAGGAAACAGCAGAGGTGCCCCACTCAAAGGTGGCAGCCAACTGAGCTGCTCTGAATGTGTGTCATTCTCCACAGTCCTGCCAATAATCCAATCTCCAGCATCAGGAAACTTTTAGGAGCCAATAATCCAAATTTAGGAGGCAAAATTGGCAGGACACAGTGAGAGGTTACTACTTCCAAGACGACATGGATTAACTCAAGTATAAAAGTGAAATCTGTGCTTCAAATCTCACATCTGACTACTGACTATATACTTTTGAGCAGTGAAACACTCCAGTAGAACCAAGAGGATACCGCTTTCGCCAAAGTATAAACTATCTGGTCTAGGCCTTAGTTTCAAGACTTAAAGTCTATAAAGAAAAAATTATAGGCTCTTTAAGTTGCTGCCTTTAGACAAAGGCCGCCTAAACAACCTCAGATCAATGTCCTCCAGAAGGAAAACCATCTTTACAGCCTGGCAGCCACACCTAACCCCACAAAGGTTGGCTAAATTGAAGCCAAGAACTCCTTCACCTGGATATGCTCTAAAACATTTTTCCTCCTATTAGAAAATGTTCCAGCAGTTCCATGAGCCAGCTGCTTATCTAGGTTTTATTGGTATAAGAAGTATGCTTCTGACAGTACTTCCAAATAATCGTTTGCTTCTGTCGGTTTTTCTAAACTCATGTGCTGAAGATCGTTAAGGAAATTGTTTACTCATAATTGCCATTGTGGTTCTATGATAATTTTAACATTATTTTCAAGATGTTCTACTATTTGGTAGGAACAGCAAACAGTATATAACCAAAAAACAAAACAAAACAGTTACCGTCGAGTCGATCCAACTCATTGCAACTCCATGTGTGCACAGTACAATTGCACTCCATAGGGTTTTCATGGCTGTGATCTTTCAGTAGCAGATCGCCAGGCCTTTCTTCCGAAGTGCCTTTGGGTGGGTTTGAACTGCCAACCATTTGGTTAGTAGTTCAGCATTTAACTGTTTGTGCTATCCAGGGACTCCTAATTGTGGCACTCTTTTTTGCATCAAAAAATCCATTGGTGGCTTTAGAAAAAAGAGGTGAGGGTTGCGAGCCAAACAAACAATGATGGAAAAAATCTTGATCTCATGGACTTAAAATTTATACTTAAACACTGCCTGCTTTGTTTATCTCCATTTATATTTCGTCTAAAGTCTCTAATAAACTTGTGGAAATGTCTTTGTTAGTTTTTTTTACATCAATAAAGTGCGTAAATGTTTGTTTAGGAAAATGATAACAAGCCTATCTTGTTGTTAGGTGCCATCCAGTTGCTTCCGACTCATAGCGACCCTACGTACAACAGAACGAAACACTGCCCGGTCCTGCGCCATCCTCACAATCCTTGTTATGTTTGAGCCCATTGTTGCAGCCACTGTGTCAATCCATCTCATTGAGGGTCTTCCTCTTTTTCACTGACCCTCTGCTTTACCAAGCATGATGTCCTTCTCCAGGGACTGATTCCGCCTGATAACATGTCCAAAGTATGTGAGACATAGTCTCGCCATCCTTGCTTCTAAGGAGCATTCTGGTTGTACTTCTTCCAGGACAGACTTGTTCATTCTTCTGGCAGTCCATATTATAGTCAATATTCTTTGCCAGCACCACAATTCAAAGGCATCAATTCTTCCTCGGTTTTCCTTATTCACTGTCCAGCTTTCACATGCATATGAGGCAACTGAAAATACCATGGCTTGGGTCAGGCTCACCTTAGTCCTTAAAGTGACATCTTTGCTTTTCAACACTCCAAAGAGGACTTTTGCAGCAGATTTGCCCAATGCAATGCATCTTTTGATTTCTTGACTGCTGCTTCCATAGGTGTTGATTGTGGATCCAAGTAAAGTGAAATCCTTTACGACTTCAGTCTTTTCTCCGTTTATCATGATGTTGTTTATTGGTTCAGTTGTGAGGATTTTTGTTTTCTTTATGTTGAGGTGTAATCCACACGGAAGGCTCTAATCTTTGCTCTTCATCAGTAAGTGCTTCAAGTCCTCTTCACTTTCAGCAAGGAAGGTTGTGTCATCTGCATAACGCAGGTTGTTAATGAGTCTTCCTCCAATCCTGATGCCCTGTTCTTCTTCATATAGTCCAGCTTCTCGGATTATTTGCTCAGCGTATAGATTGAATAAGTATAGTGAAAGGATGCAACCCTGATGCACACTTTTCCAGACTTAAATCATGCAGTATCACCTTGTTCTGTTTGAACGACTGCTTCTTGGTCAATGTATAGGTTCCTCATGAGCACAATTAAGTGTTCTGGAATTCCCATTCTCCATAATTTGTTATGATCCATATAGTCGAATGCCTTCGCACAGTCAATAAAACACAGGTAAACATCTTTCTGGTATTTTCTGTTTTCAGCCAGGATCCATCTGACATCAGCAATGATTTCCCTCATTCCATGTCCTCTTCTGAGTCTGGCTTGAATTTCTGCCATTTCTCTGTTGATGTACTGCCACAGCTGCTTTTGAATGATCTTCAGCAAAATTTTACTTGTGTGTGATATTAATGATATTGTTTGACAATTTCCGCATTCAGTTGGATCACCCTTCTTGGGAAGACGCATAAATATGGATCTCTTCCAGTCAGTTGGCCAGGTAGCTGTCCTCTAAATTTCTTGGCGTAGACGAGTGAGCACCTCCAGTGCTGCATCCATTTGTTGAAACATCTCAGTTGGTATTCCATCAATTCCTGGAGCCTTGTTTTTCACCAGTGACTTCAGTGCAGCTTGGACTTCTTCCTTCAGTACCATCGGTTCTTGACCATATGCTACCTCCTAAAATGGTTGAACGTCGACCAGTTCTTTTTTGTATGGTGACTCTGCATATTCCTTCCATCTTCTTTTGATGCTTCCTGCATCATTTAATATCTTAGTATTATTAAATTTAACTCTATGGAAGCCCAATTATTTTGCACTGCAGTATTTAGAGATTTTTAACTGAAATAAATTCATTCATGAAGCACTTACTGATGAAGAGCAAAGACTACAGCCTTTGGTATGCATTACTCCTCAACGTAAAGAAAACAAAAATACAACTGGACCAATAAGCAACATCATGATAAATGGAGAAAAGACTGAAGTTGTCAAGGATTTCACTTTACTTGGATCCACAATCAACACCCATGGAAGCAGCAGTCAAGAAATCAAAAGACAGATCACACTGGGCAAATCTGCTGCAAAAGATCTCTTTTAAAGTGTTAAATGCAAAGATGTCACTTTAAGAACTAAGGAGTGCCTGACCCAAGCCATGGTTTTCAGTCGCCTCATACGCATGTGACAGCTGGACAATGAATAAGGGAGATTGAAAAAGAAGTGATGTCTTAGAATTATGGTGTTGGCAAAGAATATTGAATATATCATGGACTGCCAGAAGAACGAACAAATCTGCCATGGAAGAAGTACAACCAGAATGCTTCTTAGAAGCAAGGATGGCGAGACTATGTCTCACATACTTTGGACATGTTATCAGGAGGGACCAGTCCCTGGAGAAAGACATCATGCTTGGTGAAGTAGAGGGTCAGCAAAAAAGAGGAAGACCCTCAATGAGATGGACTGACACAGTGGCTGCAACAATGGGCTCAGACACAGAAACGACTGTGAGGATGGTGTAGGACTGGGCAGTGTTTCATTCTGTTGTACATAAGTGCGCTATGAGTGGGAACCAGCTCAACGGCACCTAACAACAACAACGAAATTCATTTCATTATAAAAACACTGAAAGTAATGTTAATAAAATAATTCTAAATAATCATATGACTTGGGATGAGTTTAGCTGATTTGGGCGTCAGTGTGTGTGTGTGGCATGTTTTTATCCGCCTTTTAAAGGTAGCAATAAATCCTGCCTTCATCCTTGAGGTGAATTGACTCAGACAAAAAAGCTAAAAGGCTGCCCCAACATCTAGTGGTTCCAAGACAGCAGATTTAGGAATTATGGAGCACCCATCAACCAGCAACTCACTCTCAGACTCACCCTGCATCTTGTCACCACCTAGAACTGCTTCACTTACGAAATCTTAGGCTCCAGTGTTCCAGCCTCTAACCACAACCTCCTGCTCTTTCCAAACCTCATTCCCTCACTCCCACTACCTTGAAACCCGCACCCCCACCCCACTCTTTCCTTTTCTCCCACTCCACTCCTCCCCTCTCAGCTTCTCTTATGTTACTTCAACCACTCAACTTGCCCCTCCCCTGGGCTTTAGGACACATGCCCTGGGCCCTGGCTCACTTTTTTATCACGTCCATATTGGAGCTGCAGGGATGAGTAGAAAAAATCCAGCACACCTCTGTACGGAAGGGTACCACAATACAATTGTGGTTTCCAAACTCAACCAGGCCCTGCGAGTCACTTGGAAATCATTTTCTATATCCCAGAGCGGCTCCCCATCCCATTTGTCTCATTTCAAATACAATATCTTCTTCACTTCAAACTTCTCATCTAAATTCTGTCCCCTCAGTCTCAACAGAAGGCCTTGTCTTCCTGCCCTCCACCCCCAACTGGAAACCTATTGACAACCGCAGCCATCTTTATATGCTTTTTGATCATCTAGGAAGATTTTATTTCATATTTCTTAGATACATTAAGCAGAAAGCTTACTAGGAATTTCCTTATTTTGATTACTATTTAAAGACCATGAAGTTCCTAAGTAGTAGAGAGTACCTATTGCACAATTGCTATTTCTGAGAGGAAAGGAGGAAAAGACATAGACCTGAAGGTCCCTTTTTTTTTTAAAATAACAGCTTTAACCAAACCAAACTCATTGCTATCGAGTCAATTCCGACTCATAGCGACCCTATAGGACAGAGTAGAACTGCCCTATAGGGTTTCCAAGTCTGTAATCTTTATGGAGAAGGACATTATACTTGGTAAAGTAGAAGGTCAGCAAAAAAGAGGAAGACCCTCAACGAGATGGACTGACCCAGTGGCTGCTCAAGCATAGCAACGATTGGGAGGATGGCACGGGACTGGGCAGTGTTTCGTTCTCTTGTACGTAGGGTCATGATGATTTGGAACTGACTCGATGGCACCTAACAACAACAATCATCTTTGGGGAAGCAGACTGCCACATCCTTCTTCTAAAGAGCAACTGGTGGGTTCAAACTGCCGACCTTTCGGTTAGCAGCCTAGCACTTAACCTCTGCACCACCAGGGCTCTCTAATAACAGCTTTATTTAAATAAAATTCACATACCATACAACTCACCCATTTAAAGTATACAATTCAACGGTTTTTAGTATATTTAGTATAGAATTGTGCAACCTTTACCAAAATCAATTTTATAGCGTTTCCATCACCCCAACAAGCATTAAGTCACTCTCTATTTTCTCCTAACCACTCCAACCCTAGAAAACCACTAATCTACATTGTGTTTCTATGGATTCACCTATTTTGTACATTTCACATAAATGGAATCATACAATATGCGGTCTTTAAAGAGGTCTTTTGCAGCAGATTTGCCCAATACAATGGGTCATTTGATTTCTTGACTGCTGCTTCCATGGACATTGATTGTGGACCCAAATAAAATGAAATCCTTGATGACTTCAATATTTTCTCCATTGATCATGATGTTGCTTATTGGTCCAGTTGTGAGAATTTTTGTTTTATGTTGAGATGTAATCCGTACTGAAGGCTGTGGTCTTTGATCTTCATCAGTAAGTGCTTCAAGTCCTCTTCACTTTCAGCAAGCAAGGTTGTGTCATCTGCATATTGCAGGCTGTTAATGAGTCTTCCTCCAATCCTGATGCCACATTCTTCTTCACGTAGTCCAGCTTTTTGGATTATTTGCTCAGCATGAGATTGAGTAAGTACAGTGAAAGGATATAACCCTGACACACACCTATCCTGATTTTAAACCATTCAGTATCCCTTTGTTCTGCTTAAACAACTGTCTCTTGGTCTATGTATAGGTTCCTCATGAGCATGATTAAGTGTTCTGGAATTCCCATTCTTTGCAATGTTGTCCATAATTTGTTATGATCCACACAGTTGAATGCTTTTGCATAGTCAATAAAACACAGGTAAACATCTTTCTGGTATTCTCTGCTTTCAGCCAAGATCCATCCGACATCAGCAACAATATTCTTCGTTCCACATCCTCTTCTGAATCCAGCTTGAATTTCTGGCAGTTCCCTGTCAATGGACTGCTGCAACCGCTTTTGAATGATCTTCAGCAAAATTTTACTTGTGTGTGATATTAATGATATTGTTCGATAATTTCTGCATTTGGTTGGATCACCTTTCTTTGGAATGGGCACAAATATGGATCTCTTCCAGTCAGTCGGCCAGGTAGGTGTCCTCCAAATTTCTTGGCATAGACAAGTGAGCACTTTTAGCACTACATCCGTTTGTTGAAATGTCTCAATTGGTATTACATCAATTCCTGGAGCCTTGTTTTTCGCCAATGCCTTCAGTGCAGCTTTGACTTCTTCTTTCCTATACCATTGATTCTTGATCATATGCTACTTCCTGAAATGGTTGAATGTCAACCAATTCTTTTTGGTCCAGTGACTCTGTATTCCTTCCATCTTCTTTTGATGCTTCCTGTGTCGTTTAATATTTCCCCTATAGAATCCTTCTATATTGCGACTCGAGGCTTGAATTTTTTCTTCAGTTCTTTCAGCTTGAGAAATGCCGAGTATGTTCTTCCCTTTTGGTTTTCCAACTCCAGGTCTTTGCACATTTCATAATAATACTTCACTTTGTCTTCTAGAGCCATCCTTTGAAATCTTCTGTTCTGCTCTCTTCATCATTTCTTCCGTTTGCTTTAGCTATTCTACATTCAAAAGCAAGCTTCAGACTGTTTTCTGACATCCATTCTGGTCTTTCTTTCTTTTCTGTCTTTTCAATGACCTCTTGCTTTCTTCGTGTATGATGTCCTTGATGTCATTCCACAACTCGTCTGACCTTCGGTCATTAGTGTTCAGTGCATCAAATCTATTCTTGAGACGGTCTCTAAAGTCAGGTGCAATATACTCAGGTTGTACTTTGGCTCTTGTGGACTTGTTCTAATTTTCTTCAGCTTCAACTTGAACTTGCATATAAGCAATCGATGGTCTGTTCCACGGTTGGCCCCTGGCCTTGTTCTAACTGATGATATTGAGCTTTTCCATCTGCTCTTTCCACAGATGTAGTCAATTTGATTCCTGTGTATTCCATCCAGTGAGGTCCACATGTATAATCACCATTTATGTTGCTAAAAAAATGTATTTGCATTCTATAAATCTATAGATTACAGCCTTGGAAACCCTATGGGGTGGTTCTACTCCATACTGTAGGGTCGCTATGAGTTGAAATCTACTTGATGGCAATGGATTTTTTTTGCCAGCAATATGTGGGGTTCCAATTTTTCCATTACGTTGCCAACATTTGTTATTGTCCATTATTTTTATTACAGGCATCCTAGTGAGTGCAAAGAGCCCTGGTGGCGAAGTGGGTAAGAGCTCAGGCTGCTAACCAAAAAGCTGGCAGTTCGAATCCACTGGCCTCTCCTTGGAAACCCTATGAGGCAGTTCTCCTCTGTCTTATAGGATTGCTATGAGTCGAAATTGACTTGACGGCACTCAACAATAACAACAGTGAATGTAAAGTGGTATCTCATTGTGGTTTTGGTGTGCATTTTCCTGATGACTAATGATGTCAACTATCTTTTCATGGGTTTACTGGCCGTTTGTTTATCTTCTTTAGAGAAATGTATGTTCAGATCCTTTACCCATTTTTTAATTGGGTTATTTGTCTTTTTATTATTGAGTTATAAGAGTTCTTTAAATATTCCTGGTACGAGCGCCTTATCTGATATATGATTTGCAAATATTTTCTCCTATTCTGTGGATTGATTTTTCACTTTGATGATGCGGCCCTTTGAAGCATAAAAAATATTAATTTGATAATGTCCGATTTATCTATTTTTTCTTTTGTTGTTTGTGCTTTTGGTGTCATATCTAAGAAGCCATTGCCTAATTCAAGATTATGATGATTTACACCTATGTTTTCTTCTAAGAGTTTGTATATCTCCTACATTTTTAGTTAATTTTTTGTATATGGTGCCAAGTATTGGTTTCTTAATTTCAGTTTCAGATTGTTCATTGCAAATATATAGAAATATAATTGATTTTTTGTACGTTAATGTGGTATCCTGTAGCCTTGCTGAACTCCTTCATTAGTTCTGATTGTTTTTTAGTGGATTCCTTAGCATTTTCTGTATACATGATCATGTCGTCTGTGACTTGAAGGTTTTTTTTTTTTTTATTTTATTGTGGTAAAACATATAGAACAAAAAGCTTGCCGTTTTAACTATTTTTAAGTGTACGATTCAGAGACATTAATTACATTCACCATATTGTGCTGCCATCACGACTATCCATTTCAAGAAGTGTTTCATCACCCAGCACTGACCTGAAGGGTCTTAAGGACTGCAACAACGGCCCTGTGCTGGGGCTGACTGGGGGTGGTTCTTCAGGTCCTTCGAATTGTTGTTAGTTGTTGTGAAGTCAATTCCAACTCACGGAGACCCCAGGCGTGCAGAGCAGAACTGCTCCATAGGGTTTTCAACGCTGTGGCCTTTCAGAAGCACATCTCCAGGCCTGTCTTCCAAAGCAGCTCTGGGTGGGTTTGAACCACCAACCTATCAGCTAGTAGTTGAGCGCTTAATTGTTTGCACCACCCAGGGACCCCTCCCTTCAAAATAGTGATGTGCTTTTTGTTGAAAGCTTTTCCTTGTTAGAAAAGATGAATCTATTAATAACAAAATTTATTACTAACTTTTTATACGTTACATTTCAACTGGGTAGGAGCCCTGGTGGCGTAGCGGTTAAGAGCTTGGCTGCTGACCAAAAGGTCAGCAGTTCGAATCCACCAGCCACTCCTTAGAAACCCTATAGGGCAGTTCTACCCTGTCCTATAGGGTCACTATGAGTTGAAATCGACTCAATGGCAACAAGTATAGCTAAAAAATATACTTTCAGTTTTCACTGCAAGGCTTGCACTTATAAATCCACATAAACCCGTGAGGCCATAACTCCAACAAACTGTAAGTATTGCTCTGTTTCATTCAGAAGGCAGCATGGTATCATGGAAAGAGCTCAGCTTCTGGCTTTGGAAAGCTGGCTCCCAATCCAGCTCTGTCCATATTAGCAGTGAGGCTTCAGTTTATGCTAATTCCTGCCATACTCTCTTCACAGGACTATTGTTGAGGGTGCAGTGAGCCAAGTTATGGAACTCTATATGAACTGCAAGGTATCATGCAAATACTAACTGTAGTGCTTGCTCATTGCACTTCTGCAGACTGGCTGTCTCTGCAGAGCAATGGAGCTCAGCGGATTGCAGTAGCCTGCGCCAGAGGAGGCAGGACCAGCCGACGTTGCCTTGGTTTTCAACGCCTACCTCTTTGTAGTCAAGTCACTTGTTTGGTTTCATCAGGGATAAAACTATGATCACATCTCACCTCATTCAGAAAACCCTCCCACACAAAGGGTAGATCTGTCTTTGGTAAAAGTGTATCCAGACCTCACTCAACCTGGTACCTGCAGGCCGAAGAGGCTCTATGAGATACATGTAAAAATCACAGTAGTGATCAGGAGGAACAAACAGGCTGTGGCTTTATCTTAGTCACAGAGCCAACGCTTTGTTACCAGGATGGAGGATTAGCAGGGGGAATTCCATGCCTTATCATAATGCTCATTGCATTATCTGTACCACTGCTTCCTTCCTTCTTGGGCAATTAAGGGCTGAATGTATAAGAGATAAACAACATGTAGGTTTTATGATAGCCAAAGCCTATAATCTTAACATGTGGTTTCCCAGCAGGGCTCAATGGCTTAGTGGCAAGAGTGTGGCCCTAGAATCAGTCTGTCCTTGGATTCAAATCCTGGCTCTGTCCTTAATAGCTATGTGACCCTGGCAAATTATTTAACCTTTCTCTGCCCCCATTTTCTCATCTGTAAGAAGAATATAATTATAGTAATTCACAGAAATTATTGTGAGAACGGAGTAAAATATATACAGTCCTTGCCACATGATAAGCACACAATGAATTTTAGCTAGTAGTAGTAGTATTCAGGGCATTTTGTTGATTAAGCTAAGAAAGTGCATTAAGCCCATGAAAGTACTGTAACTGATTTTTTAAAAACAATTTATACAGATATCATTCAGTGGCATTGATTACATTCTTCAAATTGTACAACCATTCTCGCTATCCTTTTCCAAATTATTTTACCATCATTAACATAAACTCAATGCCCCCTAAGCAAAACCTATCCCTTCCTCCTGCCCACCCCTGGTAACCATTAATATTCTTTGGTTTCTATATATTTGCATACTTCATATAAGTGAGATCATACTGTACTTGTCCTTTTGTGACTGAGAATAATGACAAATTTAATAGGCTGCAAGAATCCATACAGAGACAGCAATCAGAAATCCAGGAGATTAACAATAAAATTTCAGAATTAGACAACTCAATAGAAAGTCATAGGAGCAGAATTGAGGCAA